>NW_017728949.1:11881999-11937869 GCF_001723895.1 Crocodylus porosus | reverse complement strand
AGTCTGCCAGTGGAGGTGGTTCAAGCACCTACTCTGAACACCTTCAAGAGTAAATTGGATGCTTATCTTGCTGGGATCCTATGACCCCAGCTGACGTCCTGCCCTTTGGGCAGGGGGCTAGACTCGATGATCTCCTGAGGTCCCTTCCAGTCCTAATGTCTATGAAATCTATGAAATCTATGACTCTTATGGTTTCTGTACAGTCACAACAGACACTTCTGACCAGAAGATTCTGATCTCAAGTGCATGTGATAGAGATGCACCAAAGGTAGATCACAAAGTGTGCATTTATACAAGACATTTACTGCAGACTGCAGTTATCTAGTTAGCTCAGCAGTAAAGTCTCTGTATCTACACACTTGGTCCTGTGAGCCTTCAATAAATGAATAAACACCACCACAAGTCTATCCTGCAGCAGAATTTTTTTAGTGTGCACCAATACAAGTGTAGACACTACTGGCTAGCCCAACAGTGAAGCACCCTTTTGCCTCAGCCAGCCCCTCCCACAGCACGCCGAGCCAGGCAAAAGCAGGCCCAGGCTAGCAGGGTGACCCCAAGGACTCCCTTCCAGCAGGGCTGCTCTGACCCAACTCAACGTGCTGTAGTCCCAGATGCATGTGTAAACATGATGCTCAGAAGCAATAAACTTTGGGTTGATATGCACTGAAGTTTATTGCTTTAAATTAATTGCACATGTAGATGCACCCAGAGAGACATCATCTGAAGAAGAACCCGTAAATAATTTTCCAGTAGAATTCTCAGAGCAAGTTCATTTACTAGATCAGAAGTACGGATAACAACTGAGCACACATGTATGACAGAGGTAAGAAATGTTGCATTTAAAAAAAATCTCCGATTTACAGGCAGGACAACATTATCTCTTTCCCATTTGTTGTGCACTAACTGTTCTAAAAACATGAAAGACTACTGGGATGCATCAAACAGTACACTATTAAAGGAAGAGAACAAAGGGATTAAACAGGTCAGGAAGACATAGCAGCTTGCAGAACTTGATGCCTGAAGGCAACTGCTGCAGACAAGCAAACATCAGCCTTATAATGTCTGATAAAGGAGAGGATTTCAGGCAAAATGAAGGATCTACAAATCTCATTAGGGGACACTATGTTCCTTTCTATCCAGGAGGCATGTAGAGGTCCAGCTGAATAAGCCAGGATAGCTGGAGGCATTGGCAATGCATAGGGGCTGCACATGGGTCTATGTTCACCCCCTGAGTGTGGCAGAGCACCCCCTGAAAAAGGTGATGCTGACGCTGCTGGCAGCGCCTACGGGTGCTCGCTACTCGCCATCCGCCACCCCACCGACACTGCCGGTGGTGTCTGCAGGCAGTCCTCAATTGCATCTGTGGGTGGTTGCCAACTGCCAGTCGGTGCTCACCACCTGCCCCCACCACCAACAGTGCCATGGCCACCTGCAGGAGTTCCCCACTTGCTGCCACTACTGGTAGGAGCTCTTTGTGCCCCCCAAACTGCTAGGGGGCACACGGCATTCATGGCTGGGGGTGGTGGGATTTTTAACAGCTTATGGGTGGTACAGTAAACATTTTTGAGTGATTTTACTGTCAAAAAGAAAGAGAAATTCTGAAAAGATGATATTCTTCTGAATGGTACCTGATACTCTTATAAATATAGTCCATCATTTTTTATGGGTGATGACAAAAACAACCACCACCAAAAAACTCTTGGTTGCAAGAGAAGGTTATGTCAACACTTGTGGTAGATAAAGGAAAAATATTGAGAATGTAACTATATCTGAGAAGATAAGGAGTTGACATTTAATAACAGAACAAACTTCCAATTCACCTTCCCCATTGGTTGAAGTAATAATAAGTGGGAAAGAACGTAACATCTAAAATAAAGGAAGATTAAATGGATAGAAACTTCCTTGACCTATGAATATGTGTTTAAGACTCTACTTAGAGCAGTGGAGCATTAGACTCAAGGCACATCTCAGAAAACATAAGCTTTTTACTTTCATTCATTTCTTAACTATAGAATAATAAGTGATTCTTCATTTGCAAAGAATTCAGAAAGACCACAACAGGTTAGGATATTTTTGATACTATCTAGATTCTTATGTAAAACCTCTGGGTTTATCTGGTGAATCGTATGTATAGGTGTTTGCATAGCTAATATTGCACGACACTCTTAAAAGGATCTGACAGGATCTCAGGGTGTCATGGCACCTTGGTTGAAAATCACTAACTTAGAGGCATGTTTCTTCCTAGCATTAAGCTTAATAAAAACCTTCAAGAAGGAAGCAATGTGTAGAAGAATGGAAAGAGCTGTTGAACCCAGGCTCACATTTTCAGGTAGCAAGCATCAAGACTGTAAAAACTCCAAACCTTTGCACAAAGAAGGCAAACTATCAACTGTGAGATTTACACACAATTGTTCTGGAAGCTGAGCATACCGGGATGGAAATGTGGCAATCGCAAGCAGTGTTTTGACTTAAAAGAATGTGGCAGAACTAAAGAGCATTTTTGTGTTATATCAGCACCCAGCAAAGATGGCCTCTGGTCACCTGAATCTGTTATGAAGTAATGAGGGATGTTCTATACAAATAGTTCAGTGGGCTCTTCTATCAAAATATCAAAATTATTACCCCTTTAAAAAACTTTAATAATCTTATCTTACAATGATTCACTAAGACAGTGTAGTATGACAGATAATGGAGATCTCAAACATGTAGAGGAACCTAAGAATAGGACCAAGATCTTCTGAATCCCATTAGAATGTTTTTACTAAAAGACTTTTTTGACTTTTTGGAGGGCAAGGGAATTCTGGTTTGCAAGGCCAATACAGTGCAATCAGTATCATGGGGTTGTGGGCCTCTTTGACCTTCCTAATATTTGAAGTATTGTCAAAAAAGGCATATATCTTGATCCATCACAGAAAGAAAGAAGAATCTACTCTAAAAGACAGTTTCAGTATCTAGAAGGAAATAAATGATTGTCTGAGGAATTTTTCACATTTACAGTATCAGTGAAGATACTCTTTTTTGCCTCTTTTTTTCCTACCTTGATAATCTGATACTTGTGTCAGATGCCATGATGTCTGACCTTCATGCAGTTGGCAGACATGTTACACACACACATACATACACACACACACACACACACTATATACACACAGATATAGTAGATAAATTACTATTCTCCTGGGATGAGTTCACAACTTCTTTTTGGATCCCACCATGATGATTCAGATAGGTAGCTACCAACTGACTAAAGGATGCTATAATAAATATAGATGGCATGAGCTGGGGAAGGAAGTAATGAAGAGTATTTTGTCAGAGAGGGAATGTCCTATAAAGAATGGGAGCTAGTATGAACTAGCCAGCTGCTGAAGGTGGAATCAATCCTGGTTTTTTGAGATGGAGTGTATTCTTACAATTTCATTGACATCTGATAGAATTTTTCTGCTAGAAAAAGGGATGAAAAACGATACGAGGAAAGAGTCTCTTTTGATGCATACTTTTTTCCTTGCAATGTCACTGAGAAAGAATAGTGATTTATTTCTGCCTTTTGCTTGAAGAGGATATTTTTCCAATTCTTTTTTTTTTTACTTTTTTTACTTCAAATAAATCCAATAGCCTAAAAAGTGGTTAACCAATAATACTAAACTTCGTATTTAAAATGTAGCCCTGTTCTGTAATTATATTTCATATGCACAGACAAAAATAAACTAGGGAAAGAACCTATTAACCTGTTTGAATGTATAATTGCATAAGTTTGATATTACTAGGTAACCTTTGTAAGTAGCTAGCTTTGAGTTTATGCAAAGAGCTCAACATTTTGAATACATAAATAACAATAACAGGAGATACATATTTGAATTTTTATTCTGTTCTTTCCTTGTTTCTCACTGCTAGCAGTATTCAGAAAGCCTTGGCTTTATTTGGCCATCCATGGAAACATCTAAAAGATTTGACTCTTACATCATTTGGGTGCAGTAATGAATAAGAACTGACATCAAATATCAATATTATTGGCCTAGCTAAATGGTAGCTGACATCAAGCAGGACTGCTGAAGAGGTAAACAAAATTGAAATTTCGTTTTGGTATAAGAACTGTCTGACATTATTTGTCCTTCAGTAAATCAATGAAAGACCATCCTGAAATGCTGTTAGCATATCTACTTGGGGAGGGAAAGCTTGACACTGATATTAACTATGTTGTGTTGTGTTTGGGGCCTTTATGACCATAATGCAAGAAATATTACTTATTTAAAGGAAATGTGGTGGTTGTTCTCCAAATGTGATGAAGGCAAGGTGTGGAAAAGATCAGTTACAAACAGGCAAAAGTGAATGATACCTCTTTCATCTGTTTAAACACAAACATGCATACAGGCACAAGGGATCCAACTTAGTTACAAATCTGTAGTACCGCCATTGAAATAAATATAGATACCACAGAGTGATGATAAGTCCTGGCAGATTGAAAACATGCTTTTATTAAGATGAAACATCATGGTTTTGGAGGGGGGGAATTTTTTTTGTGAAATTACTAACAGGTAATTGTCACATTTTTTTTCTGCCATTGCAGATCAAAAACATGGATATACAGGGACTTTGGTTCAAACCCCTATAACAGCTGGGAAACTGGGGAAGGGATTTTGCCTCCCAGATGGAGTCCATCTGCCTTCCATGTTAGCCCAGTTATATGCAATCTGCTGTACTAGTCAGTTTTGTGTTTGGGACCATTGAATCAAAACTCTTAAAGGGAATCTGAGCCTGCAGTGTAACTTCCAAAGGACACTTTCATACATACATACTTAAATATATGGTTTTGTAAACAACAGTGGCTTCACTTTTGGAGGGCAGCGCTACTTTCTACACATTCGTCTGTAAAATTAACAGTGTTGTAGTTACATGGGAGTAAAAAAATTCATATTAATTAAAAAAATGTATATGTTTCCCACTTGTAAATTATTAAGGGAATTTGCTCAAACCTTTCAGAACAATTTTGTTTCTAGGTACAGAGCAAACCTAGAAAAATAAGGAGCTTACAAGCTGTGTTTGAATTACAGGGAAGCTCAGGGGGGCTGAGTCCCTCCATAAGAGGTGAGAACCCCGCCATGGGCTGGTCAGTCCTTGGGCTGCCCCACGCCCTTCTAAGCAGCCCAGGCAATAGTGGCTCCTTCTGGCTGCCGTCGCTGCTGGTGGCCATCGCAATACTGGTGGGGACCCATGAGCACAGCCCCAAACCCAGACATTTTTTTTCTGCAGACTCCCTCAAGTGTCAAAGTGTAATTAGAACCCTGCTTACAAGTATCTGATAACATTGTGTTATAACAATTTTGACATAACAAGAACCTGCTAAATGTGAAAGTCTGAGCCAGATATTTTCCAAAGACTGTAACAAAGGCATTTTTAAAGAACAGGCCATATTCTCTGGTGCCTAAATAGAAGGTCTTTGGAAATGGGATTTGTTATAAAAAGTCCAAGGGCTGATGTTAGTTGATGAGCAGACTTGAAAATTTGGATCCTGAGGTCTATCTATCTCTTTTAATAGTAAATACCACCTGTAGTTTCAATAGTAGGGAATATAACTCATTTTTAAAATGTTATGCTAAGTGCATGCTGCTCCAGATTGCATAATAGGAATGTATGCAATATGTACTGCAATTATATGCAATTAACATATACTCAGAAATTGATACTACACATGGTGTTTTAGGCAGCTGAAGGGGATAACTGTCAAAAGTGATTAAGTGATTTAGGAGTCTAAGTAACATTTTCTAAAGAAATTCAGGAACTTAGAAGAAAATGGGGCTTAGGATCTTCTTGGAAGCTCCTGGCTTTTGGTCATAGGGCATTGTCTGCCCTAGAGCCTACAATCTTGGAACCTGTATTTCCCAAGCCCTGAAGTCCACCAAAAACTCAGACAAGGTTCTTCTGGATCCTTTGGAAAAAGTTTGTCAAATCTGATAAGTTTCAAATGTAAAGTGATGGGTTCAATACCATTTTCCGATGAAACTCTGAGCCATCTCTAAAAAGTGTCCGGACCAAATTTTGAATGTATGCTGGTAACACAAGAGTTAAGTTTGATCATGCGCAGACAAGCAGACGAGGCCCGTGAAACCCAGCATGTGCCCCCTATACGACCTATTGGCTTGTCAGTCACAACTGACCTAGTTTTGTAACAACACACATGCTCAGTTCTGCTCAGCAGATGAAGTAATCTGACCAGACGCATGCTCAGTCTACAGACTGCATGACATAATCGGACTAGAACTTTCTTTAGAGAAGACAACCTGATTGGCTACCCGGTTGTCATAAAAGACTTGGGGGCCCCTCCCAAAGGGGGTTTAGCGAAAGGGGGTTAGCGAAAGGGAGAGGAAGAGAGAGTTTTTGGTTCTGTCAGCAGTGCTGACAGGGAAGATTCGTCCTGAGAGCAGAGGCTGGGCTGACAGGGACTGCTCCTCAGGACAGCTTTAAGGCCACTGGTCTCCTGTCTGAACCCTGAGAGCAGAGGCTGCGGCTGCAGGGACTGCTCCTCAGGAGGGAGACCACGCTCGACCTGCAAACAGATACTGCCTTAGCAGAGACTGTCTCACAGGGAGAGATCAACCCAATCCTGAGAGCAGAGGCTGGGGCTGCAGGGACTGCATCTCAGGAGGGCTTTGGGCCCACTGGTCTTCTCACAGCTACGATTCTGCGATTTATTCGATTCGTCTTGATCTGATTATTCCGTATTGATCTCTGGCTAACGAACTGATTTCCGGCTTCGACCGACCATGATCCTGATTGACCTGAACTGCTTCTCGACCACCGACTACAACATCGCTACACCCCTCGGCATCGTTCTCAATCAACTTCGGCATCACCACTGACCATCCGTTTTCATCCACTTTGGACTGGCGTCACATCGTTCTTTGCGTTTCAGTTCCATTGTTTGTTTTCCCGATTAATGAGCTGTTGACCAGCCCCGGGACTATCGAGTTGGGCAGCCGCACCTAGCTCCGGCTAGAAAGCCAGGGCTCAGCTCGAGAACCTCGTGGGCCAACAGACCCCTTTGTCGTTCGTACGTTCATTATCTAACTGTAACCGAAGCAAGCTTCTCTGCCTATGCTCCAGAAGCATAAGTAAAATAAAAATCCATCTTTCGAAACTGAAGCACGAGTCCACGTACCACTCAGACTCCTCGCTGCAAATCCCACCTGTTCATTCTGAAACCGCTCGGCCCACTGTGACCTTGGGGCTGCTGTTCCCCGACAAAAAGTAGGTGTGCTAACCTCTAATTTTGTTACTGAGGAATGGGAGAGGAGCAATGTGTGTGTGTCTCATTCTACAGAAATTCTATCCTGGGTGTAAGAAATCTTTCCAGTGAAAGGTTTGCTTAAAATGTCAAAGTTTCTGTCAAATCTTTTGTTTTTGACACATCTGCATTTCCTTACCTCCACCCTTCCCAAAAAAAGCCTTGTCAAAAATATCCGAACCAACCCAATTGCTGAGTACCATTAAACACATTAATATTTGAATGGGTGTTCAGTAGAGAGAGAAAGATAGAAAAATTCTTGTGGTGCTATTTTTAGTTTAAAAAATAAAAGTTTCTCTGGCTATGCTGGCCAGCCAATTAGACAAACAAAACATACCCAATATCAGCTTCAGTTGCCTAGTCTTCCTAGTACATGCAATAAAATTATGTAAGTCCAATTATAGCTTCTGAAATAATACTCCTCCCTCAATTTAATCAACCCTGCACTAGCTGTTTCTATCTTTACTAATTCAATCATTGAGAATGTCAACCAATGATTTCAACCTACAGTTTAATGCCAGCTGTAATATTCTTTATTAAAATAACATGCCTATCTGGAAGATTATCAGCATCCAGTTCCCCAGCTTCCTGTTAATTATTGTAGGTCATGTAGGGGATTCAAGTCTCTTAGTATACTCACAGCACAAAGGCCATCCTGTATCCGTCCTTGCTATAATAAAGCTCTCACTCACCATTAAAACTACTGTAAATAGTTACCTAGACTCTATTATGTCTAGGTCACCATGCTCCAAAATACTGAAAGACAAGGTTAGGTAAATGTTCAATAGCATTTAAAAATACGGAGTGGGGACAATCCTGGGTTTGGGGACTTGGGTAGCCTGCCCTAAAGTGAGGAATAAATCTAACTCTACTAATAGAAGAGCCCCTAAGGTTTCTTTCCAGTCACACAGCAGATTGGCAATAGGAGGCAGTGGAACAGCTGCTGCTTTTAGTCAAAGGACACTATTCGGAGCTTCCTATTACTCAATATCCTGAAATGAAATAATAGAAAGAGTAGGATGGGCAGTAGGAACAACTACTAAGAGATGCATCAAGAATGAGAAAAGGGAATGAGTCCCTTCTCTCGTATGAACCACCACTTCCTTCACCATGCCTGCCTAAGAATTAACAACCCCCCAAGACAAGAGTGGGGTGCATAGAAAGGATGGGGTAAACAGAAAGGTCACCAGTTTTCTTTCCTTTTGCTGAGGCAAGTAGACCTACTTCAACTTCTTTATTGCATGCAGTAAAACAACCTTAGGGGTGGGGGAATGTGACTGGGGCTATCTTTTCCTCCACCATTCACTGAAAATGTTACAGCATCTTCTCTTCCCTTTACTCCTTACAGTTACAGTGAATCCTGGAGAGGCTTATAATCCTCATAAGGAGGATCATTCCTGGTTTGGAGCTTGGTTCTATGTTTTAAACATGCCTCTCATGCATTTTGGACCACTAAAATCAATGGGGTTCCTAAACCAGCTTCAGAAGGCTTTGGATCAGGGCTTTTAAGCATATAGTATGCTGGCTTGTGAGATGCATAATACTCCCCCAGGAGATTTATCCAATAAAGGGACACAGGCTACTTCAAATGTGACACACTTGCATTCTCTCAGTAATCCCACAAAAAAGGGTACAAAATATCTTTTATAGACAGGAACAATACATCAGCAATTCAGGAAATAATTAGGTCAGCACAAAATGTCATCTAAACAAATTAACCCTACAATCATGTTAAAAAGTATAGCTCAGAGAAATCTTGCACCGAGAGAAACAAAAGTTGGCCACAGGGATGAGGCTTTATTATAACCATTACTGAAATGACTCTGGTCATTGTGTGTGTAAGGCACACACATTAAGAAATGTTTCTACAGGTAGATCCAACATTGCTATTCATGCAAGTCATTTACAAGAGAGGAATGTGGAGATAAGAAATGAAACCTTCACAGTTAGAACTTACTTTCAGGTTGAATGTGGCATGATTGCAGGAATGCAGATGACCATAAAAAGTATGAGCACAAAGTCCCTAGGAAAGAAAAGAAAAGAAAATCATCAAATGGGTTATAGAACATCCTTATAAACACAGGCAGCTTGTTTGTCTTGTCATGTGCAAGCACAGGTACATGCTATTTGGTGTGTTGAAAAACTAGCTTTTGCAGGCACAAAGTGAAAAAAAAAGTTCAATATAGAGGACGATACATATCTTCATTCAGGATTGCAGATAATAAAAAGTATGTTAAATATAATGCTAATAAGTTACAAAGATGTTATGTACACACCATATGACATTATGGAAATAGAGTTCAAGCTTCTTAAAAAGTGTTTTAATAATGATTCAATACAGTGTAGTGTCTTTTTAGACATTACATACACCCCTTTACCATCTTTCTGAAGAAATCACCAGCATGAAAAAGACTACATGTATGCTAGCCTGATCTTTGCAGGAGCTCTAATTTCCATTTTCCAAACACCCAAAGTAAACCCCATCTCTCTTCTGCTTAAGTCTAACACTGGAGATATTTAGCAAGCTCAAGAATCAAAACATATTTCCTTCTCTGTGAAGGACTGCTAGTCCCATGATCCATGGTTTTTGCTGGTCATCTGCAAGAACCGAGAAGGAATATTTGTCTTCCCAACTTCCTTGAAGCATAATTTATGCATTACTACGGGAGTATTTTTTAAAGTGGTACTGACTAACGGTGTTTTTTGCTGACATTTAGAAATATCTCAGATATTGGCGGGAGGGTCTTCTTTTCCCACTCAGGATCATATTGATTGCCCAATTTGGAGTCAGAAAGGAGTTTTTACCCAAGTCAGACTGGTAAAGGCTTTGGGGGGTGGGGGAGGTAGTTTTCTATTTTCTATAGTGTGATGCCTGGTTTTCTTCCTGGGATCCTCTGAGCATATATTGACTAATAACTTCTCTGCCATTGCTTTGGCAGGTCCTTGGTGAAAAATAACTCCAAGGATACAAAATCTAGTTCATGTTCTTGCAGCACTGTCTACCTACATTGGCACTCTACACTGTATTCCTACTGGGGCACCAACTTATATTTCCAAACATTTTTGTAATGGTCATGGAAAACAAACTTGGTTCCTGTAAAATAACTTACTGCATGACAGGATGAAATGGTCCTGCATAGCAACACTGAAAAAGTAAATTCAGAGGTGCTTTCAGTTTTGTTATACAACATATCATAAACAGAAATGAAATTTAATCGCTAATAATAGTTCAAAACAATCTAATATACTCTTCCAAATTTAAAATTTGACTATTTCCTTCAACAATCCCAGGAGAGCTAAGATGTCTACTGTAACTGCATATATAAAATCTATATAACCAAGCCTGCAAACAGTAACTGCTGAGCAGTAGAGCTTGCTACAGTGAGCAGCAACATTGAAATCAAATGGTAATTAGTGTTTTCTGGAAGAGATTTTATGTTAAGAAAATGTTGAGTTTTCAAAGTTAAGCACACAAAACTAAGTCACTAATGACAATAAACCATCTCACTCAGGGCTGTACATCTTGCTTTTCAATCTTTTTATCATTTGATTGGGTAGTAGTTCATAATTAGAGTCCTCTTTCAAGGTACAGTTCACCTATATGCAGGCAGTCAGTATAAGGTTCAGGCTTAAAATTCATTTAAGTAAATATTTTGAATAGCCTTTGTACAGAGATGAATTTCACCCTCAGCTTGCTGACTAAGCCAGGGGTGAATGAGCCAGGAGTTTCAAAACACAGCCCTTCGTGGGGCTGTCATAGCAATGGTATGGTTTTGCAAAAGCTTTTTGGAAGAGTGCCTTTACAGTTTGTATAACTTGGCTGCTGCAATGTGAAAAATACATTTTAAATGCCTAGAACTTGCTTCTACTAGGTTTGCAGTAATAGTCCCTGCTCAAGTCTAGGTGCAGTCAGAGCCATTGCTGAACTCATCGGGTATGTGCAGACATTTGCCGCAACTGATCTACAATCATGCAGCTTGCATTAAGCAGGGATCTGGTTTTCCCTGATAAAAAAATCACAAATTCTCTAATAAACCTCCCACATCTGTGATTAAAATGAAAGGTCCCTCACTTCCCACCACAGCCCCCCAACCCTGCTGGTGCCCCTCACTCCCCACCGCTGCAACTCCCTGCCCACCCTGCCAGCCCTGCTGGTTGGTGGCCCTTAGCTGCCAGGGCTATGGGGCCAAGAACCCAGGTCTACAGCCCCCTATCCCTAGCAGGAGGTGGCAGCTGCTGCAGCAAAGCGGAGCCTGGCTCCCCCACTGCTACCTGTCTGCTGTGGGCTTGGCTGGGGGGGCGGTAGGGAGTGGCTCCCCGCCATTGAGTGCACTCCTGGGGGAAGCAGGGGGGACTTGTGCCCCCCAGATCAGTGAATGGGGTGGGAGCAGGGTTGGGAGCAGGGGTGGGCACAAGCTGCCCACTGTGGGCTCAGACTTCCATCCTGCTTTCCTCCCCCGGGACCTCCACAGCCCAGCAGGCATGACCCAGTGCTGCAGGGAACAGTGGGGCTATGTTGGGAAGGTGCTTGCCACTGTGAGCTCCATGCTTCCGTGGTGAGGTGGCCCCTGCGTGCGCAGCAGCAGTGAGGGGCACAACTCCATACTGCTGCCTTTGCTGCTTCCATGCATGCAGGGGATACCTCGGCACCACAGAGCTCCCAGTGATAAGGAAGTCAGTGTGCAGCCCCACTGTTCCCTGTCATGCTGGGTTTTACTCATTGGGCTGCAGAGGCCCCAGGGGAGGACAGCAGGGTGGAGAGTTCAAGCCTGAAGTGGGCAACCTGCACCTGCCCATGCTCCGTGCACAGATCTTGGGGATATGGGTTCCTCCTGTCCCCCAAGAGTGTGCACAATGGTAGGGAGCTGGCCCTACCTCCTAACCCCCTGGACAGCTGTCCACAGCCCCATCCCACTCCCCACCGGGGCTGTGTGTCTATGCATTGCGGGCCTGCGTCCCAAGCCCCACATACTGCCCAGCTGGGCAGCAGCACCAGCCCCCCAAGTCCCTCTCTATGGGGGCCTCAATCCCTCTCCCACTTACCTATGGGAGCTGCTCTCCAGGCTGCCTGGTGGCCATGTGCATACATAAACACATAGTGCCCACTGCCTGGCTGCCCTCCTCCCAGCCTCTTGCAGTTCCCCAAGGTGGAACTCTGCTAGCCTGCAAAGAGGTCTTTGCAAAACTGCAAAATCCCAGGGTTTCTCTATTAAAATGAGAAACCCACATTTTCCTCTGGTAAATGGGGAATCAGTGTTTTTCTCTGTTTTCCTGTGGGAACCTGAAAACCTGGTTCCCTGATGATCATTGCTCAGGAACAGCCTGTGTACATGTTCACTATGAGAACCAAATCTAAGTAGGTTTGGGGAGAAGGGCATGTAGAACTGGGGAAGGGCCAGCAGGTGGCTAGTGGGTTTTGGTGGAGGAGGTGGGTCTGCAGTGGGGGGTGGGGGGGTTGTCTTCGTGTATGAAGGGAGTCAGGGGAGGCTAAAAATAGCCTGGTCAGGATGGAGGTCTAGGAAGAGCACAGTCTTGGGGCGGGGGCAAGTGACTGGACTTTCCCAGCCCTGGGGCTACATTCTGAAGACCTGCAGATGTTTGGTAGATCAGGGCAACCTGTTCCAGATCCAACTTAGGTCATCTCATTAGGTGATCTAATTTAGATCATGATGGTGATTTTTTGCCCAATTCAACCCCCCCAAATGTCTGAGTAGATCAGGACTTAGATCAACTAAACCCTAGTTAGACAGATTTAAATGTAACGTCTGTACATACCCACAGGGTATGTCTGTACCAGATCTTTGACAAACCTTGACCCACCAAAAAACAAGTCTGCCTTCTCATTCTTGTACTATACTATGTGCACCCAAACTCTTAACAACCAGGCAGAGCAGATGGGTGGGGGAGGAGGCAGAGAGCAGCAAAGGTGCACAAATTCAGCACCCTTATGAGGAATGGGTGTCAGGAAAGGTAGTAGTGAGTAGGCAGGGCTCAGCAGAGAAGAAGTGAATCCAGGATTCAGTTCAGTAAGATGAATTTCTTTGCTCACCCAAAAGATTTTATGCCTTCTCTGGCTGAGGACTGAGGTGGCACAATTGATGTAAAGATTGTTTGCATTACAGCACTTTACACTCACTGGTTTATTGACAGTTCTTTTTGCCACCAAGAAAACAAATCTGTATGCTAGATATTTCATTGAACCACTCCTTTTACAAGAGTGGTAGAGGCACGTATTTGAAATGCAGTACCGAATCTCATTGAGGGAAAGAATCGGAAAAAGAACAGAGCTTGCATCAATATTTTGAAGGATTCTCTATTTCAGGTACACTATGTTCCCCTGACATCATTGTCAAGATCTGAAAGAGCATCCTGTGATTGGGGACCCAAGGGTAAAAAGAAAAAGAGAGAGAAAGCGAGAGAGAGAGAGAACGCGCAATATTTAATATAGGGGTCTGCACTTATAAAAGAGATGTAACTTTATTCAGTTTTTCCCTAAGGTATTGACTATATCTGCACGAATACAGTAATAATTGATAAACAGAACCATTGATCCTTGGTA
The DNA here is from genome assembly GCF_001723895.1 of Crocodylus porosus. Lineage (NCBI taxonomy): Eukaryota > Metazoa > Chordata > Crocodylia > Crocodylidae > Crocodylus > Crocodylus porosus. The sequence goes on along the minus strand of NW_017728949.1, from coordinate 11,924,031 downwards.
TTTCTAATATATAAGTTTGTAAACCCATGGTTAGATATCTTCTATTCTCTTTGGATATTGCCCAATAACCACTTGCTGGGCATATCTACATGAGACACAACTGCATGGTGGTTACTGTGCACATATTTAGTACTTGATTATACAAATCCTCATGCAGATCAAGTACTAAATACATGTGCGTTAACCAGAATTATTGCACAGTAGCTCAGGTGAACATCTTTTAGTGACATTGCTGCGCAGTAGTGTATTAATAGTGTTAGTGCTGTGACATGCTACTGCGCAGTATTATTTGGCTACTGTGCAGTCAGTATCTTGTGTAGAAGTGCCCTCTGTTTATGCAAGTTACAGGCATGAAAATACATCAGCAGCATTCATTGAAAGTGAACAAGTATTGAAAGTCAAGCCTTGGTTGAAAAAAACATTTCTATACTTCCTTATTTCATAATCTTTAACTAATACTATAAGCAGCTTTTAAAAACAACACAGAAATGTCCTGTGGTGCCTGTTGAACTCTCAGCTTTTGCTAAATCTAGATGTTAGCTGCTTTTCTGGGGTTAGTCACCTGAAATATCTGAGACGCTGATGAAAAAACAGTTTAACTCAAAAGAAAAAGTGGCTTTAGAATGAAGTTTGCCCTTTTTGCGGGGAATGAAAAGCTTCAACAGGTAAGCTTGAAGCAAGCATCTTGAAGTATTTAAACAAGGAATCTAAGTTCAAATAATTTTCTAGGTATTACTTGTACCAGAAGTCAGATATTTCATAACTGATAATGAAATTCTTATCTTATTCTTAAAGTTTTGCCTCCCTGTTAAGTGAATCAAACAAAAATTGGGCAGCTTATAGAGAGTTTTAATCTGCATTCTGTGTTTCTTTGCATCTGTACAATTAGTGAGCCAATTCATCGATTAAGATGGCAGTTGGACTTTTCTAATACGTATTCAGTTGCCGGTTTAACAAAAATGTATGGCTACACAATCAATTTATATAAGTATGAAAAATATTGCCTTTTGCAGGCTTTATGCTAATATTGCTCACTTATTTGTTAGCCAAGATAAATTGAAATATTTTCTATATTTAGAACATCATAATTTAGAACATCATAATACAGGTGACAGATTCCTAAAAAAGACTGTATGCTTTACCAGACTGAAAAGTTTTTTTGAGAAATACATTATAATAGGTTGAATTAAATATACCATGTGAATGCAGTAGATCTTTCTTTTCTAAATTTATCCTTCATGATCTTTTAGATGTGCACATCCAAGGAGGCTTTTTAAAATACCACAGACTCCAATAAAAACATATATACTATGTCTTGGATCACCTAGACACTCTAATGTCTTGAAGAAATGCATAAACCTGCAAGAACTACTGAGTGCACTCAAAAAAGTATTTACACAGCACAGCAGTCCTCAATATGTTTGGTCACTGATTTTTAAGAAAACGGTTTCCATGCCTATTTTTATGAAACTTTAATCTGAAACGGGTGATTCTCAAGTAGAGGGTGGGATTTCTGATCATGCATATTAGAAGAAAAGAGATCTTTAGATGTAGATAAACTGTCCTCCAGTCTATAATAGCAGTTACACTAGTAGTTGTGGCTTTTATCTGGTATGTGAGAAATCCAGTTAGAAGTCCCTGCTCTGTCTAGTTCTCACCATGGACTTCAAACTGGATGGTCTACATTCCAGGTGAATACCATGTCTATGTCCAGACCAAATTTTAAATGTATGCTGGTAACACAAGAGTTAAGTTTGATCATGCACAGACAAGCAGGCAAGGCCTATGGAAAATTCCACAGCGTGCCCAGCATGTGCCCCTGGGTGACCTGTTGGCTTGTCAATCAAGTGTGACCTACTTTTCCACCATGCGCATGCCCAGTCATATATAGCATCTAATAAGAGGCATGCTCAGTTTGGCTAAGAGCATGACTTCATAGAACTAGAAAATTCTTCAGAGCAAGCAACCTGATTGGCCAATTGGTTGCTATAAAGGGCTTGTGAGCCCCCACCTTTGGGTTTGTTCTCTCTGTCAGTGTGGTGGTGGGTGTGTGAGGGGAGACTGTGCTCGACCTATAAGCAAAGGCTGCCTTGGCAGGGACTGTGAGACAGGGAGAGAGCGATCCAGAGAGCAGAGGCTGCGGCTGCAGGAACTGCTCTTCTGGTGGGCTTCAGTTACAGTTTTGTTATTTGTTCTCCTATTTCATCAGCTGTTGACCAGCCCTGGGACTACTGAGTGGGCAGCCGCACCTATCCTTTGGGGTAGAAAGCAAGGGCTTACTCGGGAACCCCGTGAGCCAACAGCCTCCTTTGTTGTTCATTCAATTCGTCGTAACCGTAACTGAAGCAAGCATCTCAACCTACTCTCCAGAAGCGTAAGTCAATGGATCTGATCTGCTTTGAAACCAAATGAATCCGCGTACCGCTCAGACTCCTCGCCGCTAATCCTGCCTGTTCGTTTTGAGCCGCTCGGCCCACCGTGACCTTGGGGCCCTGTTCCCCGACATGGCATCATGAACAGGATTTGAACCTGATCCTGTTCCTCAACATGGCATCACGAACAGGATGCACGGGAGGCGAATGTGAGTCTGAGTTGCTTCAGAGCTGCCCATGGCGCAGCGGAGTCCGTCTGTCCGGTGACCCGGACGACTTATGGGCCCATATTGTATATCATCAGGCTGCAAATCCGGCTGCGAAGATGATTTATGGGTACCTGTCCCTTCGCGGGACAAGCGGAAACGAATGGGCCGTACAGCTTAGCCCTGGAGCCCTGGGGTGCGTTATGCAGGACCCCCGGGCCGTTTATCACCCAAGGGAAGAGACCGGGTCCACTTCCCCAGTCCGTGTGAAACCCTCGGGCACGGTAATCTCCAGCCCAGCCCACGAGTTAGCCCAGTGCGTGAGGTATATAAGGGACTGTTCCCCGACAGTCTACTAGATTATAGGCTATTGTGAGGTATGCCTTGCAATCTCTCCTTCTGGAGTTGCTGCCTTTGGCATAGTTTCATTAAATATTAACTTGAGCAGGAACCTGAATCTGAGTCTCTCATGTAACAGCCGAGTGCATGAACCACCGGGCCATTTGTTATTCTGGATGCAGGCTGTTGCAATGATAAGAACTGCTTGGTTGCAGACATATCCTGGGCATATCATAATATAGTGATCACTTTGAAAGAACTGGGAGGTGTCAAAGCCATAAGTGGGTAAGAATTGATTGTAAATACTTTCTATTGAGTATCTCCTTAATCAAGGAGTAGCTTCCTGGGGGAGTTTGAAAGTTGGCAATAGAGTCAAGGAATGCATATAACAGATTAAAATGGTAACGGTCTGATATGCAAAAGAAAGGAGCAATATCTAGCTGTGTGACTATACGTGTTAGCCAGTGATTGGATGGTTTGAACAAGAATGCCACATATACTCAAATCCAAGCTGAGGGTTATTTCCCTATTCAACCTGGGGAAAAAGTAACTTTGCCTTAGATTTGAGTACCAGCACAGGCCAGGCAGTTGCTGGTGATTGGCTCCAACTCCACCCCCAAACAAGGGGAGACCACAGGGTGCAGGTTGGGGGGAGCAAAGGGGACACTGCTTCCCAGGGGGAGCGCAAAGAAGATGCTGCAGCTTTAACTCCTACACCCACCACTGCTCCCTGGTCAGGAACAGAGCCATTGTGTGCTCTGTGCTTTGAGCCAAAGCCAGAGCCACCATACTGGGCAACCAGCAGAGGGGAAAGCATGGTAGAAGGCAAGTAGCAGTGGGGACAGGCACCTGGCTGGGGGCACCCACTGAACGTGGGCAAATAGCATGGAGGCAGGTGGGGGAGACAAGGGTCAGGAGGCAGGCTTCCTGTCCCCCTGCTGCTTGACCCATGCTGCTGCCTTCCCCACTGCAGCTGTTGGAAGATGACAATTTTAAGATAACCCTGTATTAATTAGCTTCTATATATGATATAACTAGTTTATATTTTTTCCACATACAGAATCTAATTATTGGAGGATCATCTTAAATTCAAAGTCATCTTGCCTATGGGTCAATATGATATCTGTATACAGTTGCATGGCCTCAAAAGAGCTTTGGATTTTTGTACCCTGCATTTACCCCTGCTGCCAGCTGAACTGACCAACCAACTAACACTGAAAAAAGGCTAGTTGGTTTCTAGCTGGTAGCTTTTACTCATTTGTAAACATGCAGTACTGAGCCTGGAATAAGTGTCCCTGGAAACTGAAACACTGGAGTGTTTTAATCTGTCTCTGATTTTATTTTTGCCAACAAATTTTGGTTCTGGTTTCAAACTGATAAACAAAAAAATATTTTTTAAAAACTGCTAAAGTTTTTTAAAAGGTCTGAAAAAAATACTTCCTGCTTTCAGTTATACCTGTTGGTACTTTCACTGTCATTGTGTTCTGACAGCAAGTTCAAAGGAATATACATGTGCAAACGAGTGTATGCATTATGTTCAAATAAATATAAGCCTTTTCACATTCAAAATTAAAGTCCTAAATCTTTTAGTTCCTCCTTTAAAAATAAAGGTAAACAAGTATTGCATTTCATTTATCTGGTGCTTTTCATCTCAGCCTCTCAAACCACTTTAGAAATAACACTCATATGATGTAGGCAGGCAGTAATTTACTCCACTTTCCAGGTGGAGTAATTGAGACAAGGCAACTAAGTGACATGCCTAATGTTACACAAAATAACTGTAGCAAAGATGAGAATACAACTCAATTCTCTCAGCTTCTAGTCTCATGTATAAACCACAATACCAGCATCCCTTTCAACAGAAAAAAGGTTTGTTAGTGAACTGCTTGGGTTGGGGATTTAAGCATGCAAATGTTAGTAAAATCAAAATTAAACTATAGCAAAATTAAGATATAGCTCTGCCCATCTCGTGGACATGCTGCCTGTTAGAGTGCCCTTGAGCATATGGGTCTTTTCTGGGAAGCCTGCTTTCTAAACCAGAAACACGCTAGCTGTTTCTGTGTGGTACATGGGATAGCAAACTAGCACTGATGATGACTGACATTGCCAATTAACCCACTCCCAACTTAATTAAACTGCCCAAGCAGCTACATCTATACTACCTCCAGTTTAGAAAGCATTCTCCCCAGATCAGAGCAGCATGCCTGAGGGTGCCACTGCTAGCGACAGTAAATTAACTATGTAGACATAGCCATTAATTCTGTAATATTACACATAAAAATAATGGCCCAACATTGAATCAGCGCATACATTAATGTTGGTAATATCATTGTTAACGATAGAGAAGGAACTAAAGAAACCTTGCTTTAGGGACATTTGATTCAGAATTTTCTCACTTTTGTGCATTTCAATTTTCACCTTAATGCAGCATTAATGTACATTTTATAATGAGCACACTTCTAAGATAAGAACTTTCAAACTCAATCTTCTTAACTGGGAAGAAAAAAACATATATTTCCAGACCTAGACCTTCTATGCTGAGTCAGTTCAAAGTGAACCTTAAAGGCTCTCCTATAAAACCCTAAACCAGGGGTTTATAAAATAGAAATGCTGACAGACCACATTCATGCTACTATAATATAACCCGACTCCAAGATAAATGTTTCATGAATTAAGAAAGTTGAAAAAGCTTTTCTGTTCAGCTTTGTTCTTGAGATGAAAGTGAATTATCTTTTTGTCTTCTACCAACGCTTGGGTTTCTAACACTGTAGTCTGCTAAAACCCTTAACTAGAGGCAGTATTTGAATACAGACATGACCAATTGGGATTCTCTCCGCAGTGAACTTCTGCAAGCTTCATCAACTCTAAACCAATCATTTAAAAAAATTGCATAAGGAATAGGCATGGAGGAAATATAATTTTGTGACCTATTTACTAATCATTTACAGAGTTTCTTTGCATTATTTAACAATAACAAAAAACAAGAATTCTTCCCCATAAGGTTTTAAAAATAGTTGTAAGAAAAGCAGGCTGCTAACAATTTGACCCTGAGGCTGTCTTTAGAGAAGGAAAGCTTGAGTGCCAAAACTGTAGAACCTTTCCTCAAGCAGTGTTGTCAATGTTTAGACAGGGTCAACTGAATTCAACCCTTCTGAAAATGAAGATTTTACCTTGTTTATCAGGTGTCTATAATGTAGCTTACTTTGCTACGATGGCTGTTGGATCAGTTGACCCTTTCTGCATCCTTCATCCTACTGTTTCCAACAGTGCTTGACAGGGCTAGACAGGGAGCCATTTTTTTTTAACTCCAGTACTCATTTATCTATAGTAGTCTCACTACTGGGTCAATACATGAGCAGGAGTTCTTCAATCATCCCACACCCAATCAATTTAGAAAAAAGGGGCCACCTATGTACGACACCAAAATGTGAGGTCACCACAAACTTTCCTCTTTATAATATGATTATCTCCCCCTTTTTTATACATCTTGACCAGCCACTAAATATTTAATATTACTGACATTTAAATCAGCATTATACTTTAGCAATACACACTTTTTAAATGATTTCAGTCTTCTTGACATCACCATTTCAGATGAACAAATCAGACATTAATGCACTGGTCTTTACTTAATTCAGATTTTTTTTTCATTAACTTTTCAACTGGAAGAGCTACAGATTTTGTTTGTTTCATCTGAACTAGCTCCACTGCATAGGGGTATGAGAGGTGTCATTTCAAATTAAGATATGAAATGAAGGTTTTGTGTATGCACAGCAAGATCCCATGGAATTTTTTGAAAGTATCAGAAATGTGGGGGGTTAGAAAGGACGTTAAGAGATTGTTTGGTTCAGCCCCTTCAGTGAGACAAGATCAGGTATATTTCAATTATTTTTGACATGCTCGTTTAACCTGTTCATAAAAACTATCAGTAAAAGAGATATCACAAGCTTCCTAGGTAGCCTGTCCCAGTGTATTACCACCCAAACAATTAAGAGTTTTTTCCCTAATATTCAATCTACATCTTCTTAGCTGCAAATAAAGAAAAATTCTTCTCATCTTTCTGTTAGTGGCCACACAGAGCAATGGAGAACGGTCCTCTTCATAACAGGCTTTTTATAAAGAAAAGTTTCTACTCGGTTTTTCTTTTCTAGAGGACACAAACCCAGACCTTCAAACTTTTCACATAGGTCTTGTGTTTTAAACTTTTATTTTTGACTGTTTTGGTAAATTATTGTTATTAGGGGGAAATGCAAGATTAAATTCAAAGGGATTTCTAGTAAACTACACTGTATATGTCTAAACTCTATGTAATCTAACCTCTAGTATTTTCCTCTAAGCTTCTGCCAAATTTACTCTCTTGATATTCTCAAAGAGGCAAAGTGTCTACTTAACTATCTCTCCTTCCTCCACCTTATTTTTCAGTCCAGGTGATTTCCTGCCACTTGAAGGACGGAGTCTGGCTATGCAGTTCGAGAGATGGCCTTTGACACAGTCTCCCACCCCATTTTCATTAAAAAGCTAGATGACTGTGGCACTGATGCCTACACAGTCAGATGGATTGCAAATTGGCTGAGGGGGCACACCCAGAGAGTGGTGGTGGATGGGTCATATTCGACCTGGAGGGATGTGGGCAGTGGAGTCCTCCAGGGCTCAGTCCTTGGGCCTGAACTGTTCAATTTCTTTATTAGCGACTTGGACGAGGGGGTGAAAAACACCCTGCTCAAATTCGCTGACGACACCAAGATTTGGGGTGCGGTGGGCATGCTAGAAGGGAGGGACAGGATACAGCTGCGGTGGGCATGCTAGAAGGGAGGCACAGGTTACAGGTTACAGGGTTACAGGTTACAGGGGAGGGCAAATGGGAATAGGATGGGATTCAATACTGACAAGTACAGGGTACTGCACTTGGGCAGTAAGAACCAGCAACATACCTATAGGCTGGGGAACTCCCTTCTCAAAAGCACAGTGGCTGAAAGGGATCTTGGAGTCATTATCGATTCCAAAATGAACATGAGCCGCCAATGTGAGGACACGGTCAGTAAGGCGAACAGCACCTTGTCATGCATCCACAGATGCATCACAAGCAGGGCCAAGGAGGTGATCCTCCTATTCTATGCGACACTGGTCAGGCCACAGTTGGAGTACTGCGTCCAGTTCTGGGGGCTGCACTTTAGGAAGGATGTGGACAGCATTGAGAGGGTCCAGAGGAGGGCCACTTGCATGATCCAGGGACAGCAGGGCAGGCCCTACGAGGAGAGGCTAGAGGACCTGAACCTGTTCAGCCTTCACAAGAGAAGGCTGAGAGGGGATCTGGTGGCCATCTATAAACTTACCAGGGAGGACCATCAGGGAATGGGAGAGACCCTGTTCACACGAGCACCTCCTGGAGTAACAAGGAATAAGAGCCATAAGTTGTTTGAGAGTAGATTCAGGTTGGACATCAGAAGGCACTACTTCACAGTCAGGGAGGCTATGATCTGGAACCAGCTAGGTGAACATATCGCATTGACCTCCAACAGTGGTGCTCAACCTTCTGGCCTCAAGGACTGGAAAATTAGTATACAGCCAGACAATGAGCTGGATCCATGGGGTTGGCAGCAGATCAGGCCCCACATGCCTGGATCCTACTTTGTACTGCTGAGATTGGGCCCATATGCCTGGATCCTGCCTTGTGCTGTTGAGATTCAGCCTCTCATGCCTGGATCAAGGTCAGGGCCCTGCATGCCCAGATCCTGTCTTGTGTCACCAGGGTTGGACACCATGGGCCCAGATTTTACTTTGTACCATCTTACCCCATGCACCTGAATCAGGCCTTGAGCTGTTCACGCCCCCAGGGCAGCCATGACCCCTGGTTGCAGGGACCCAGCTGTGTCCTGACAATCAGTGTCCTCAGCTGCAGAACTCAGGGTCCTCATGCTGCCATGAACCAGAATCAAAAGCTGCTGGGGCTGAGGGTCCCCTCAACTGAGGGACTCCCAGCCCCAGATGGGCATGGTACACCATCACAGCTGGGAGCCCTGTCAGGTGATGGGGCTCCGAGCTGCAGCAGAGACCCTACTACACTTGCGTATTAAAGCTCAATAGCAATCAGCTATAGAGTTTGTACATATCTTCAAGGTCCAGCTTTATAGCTTGTTGGAACTTTTTATGATATGACAGCTACTCTGCATGTGTAGCTGGTCTCAGTTAATTGCACAATTAACCAGTTAATACCCCAATACCTGTAATGTGTAGAGGGGGCCTTAGTGCCCATCTTAGGTAATTGTATTCACTCTATTTAAAACATCTGCTGTAGTTTAAGGGTTCCAACTAAAAAGGCTGACTGTAGAAGACAATCTGTTAATAAAGATAGCTAGTACCATCTGGTTCACTGCAGTTCTTTAACTCTGCTGGTGCCACATGTGGAATGAAGCAATCAGGGCTCATGGTAGAAGTGGTATCTTTTATTAGACCAACTATATTTTTGCAAAAAAAAAAAATTCTTTAATTGTAAGCTTTTGGGCACAAACACCCTTCATTAGGCATCAGAGAAAAGATTGTACAATGTCTCCTGGATAGAAATGAAAGTTCATATTTCACAGGAGTGTTGAAGGTGTGGTAAAATCTGTTCAGAAAAGTTAATTGTATATGCAGATTAGGCTCAGAGAAAAATTGGAATAGTCTGTTTACCTCGAAGTTATTTGTTGGTAAGCAAGATGATTTCATATTTCCTTCTGGTTATGTTGTTTCGCATTTCACAGAGCAGTAAATGCATAGAGTGCTCTTCTGGGCAGGCATTTCTTATCTGGTGAGGTGTCTCTGAGCTCTGTGGTACAATCTACAACCTTTTCTCCAATGCCGAATGAAGGGTGTTTGTGCTCAAAAGCTTGCAATTCAAGATTTTTTTTTGTTGCAAAAATCAAGTTGGTGTAATAAAAGATATCACCTCTACCACAAGTCCTGATTTCTTTTTCCTCTAGACCAATATGGCTACAACTGGGATACCTGACACATGTGGGATTATACTAATCCCTCTAGAGAAAGGCAGTTTATTTCTATTGCATTGAAAGTTTACATCACATGAACTCATTATTCCAAAATTTAAAAGAAATGTATTCTCACAAAAGTTATGTAGAAACAATTAGGGCTACTTATGCTCTGTGCCCTGAGTTTTGTTGTTTCAACCTAAAAAGGATCCATGCAGAAAGATCAGTTATAAACCACGTGAAATTGCTGATGGTGCATAATTGGAGAAGGGATTAATTCAGTGAAAGCAGAAAGGAAATTCAAAAGGATTTATGCTGGCTTTGTAAATGAGATGACATGAAGGTGGATCAGCATACAAAGGAATATATAAGTGGGCTTGAATTATATATAAGAGATAATGAGAAGTCCACTGAAAAATGTATTAACTCATTCCCCTTCAAATCTCAGGAGTAGAGGATTGTGGATTCAATTGTTTGGCCCTTGGAGTAATGATTCTGTGCCAGATCAATAATGGAAAGGGGCCCATTTTGGGGAACAGGTTTGAATGCATTACAAGTCTGTGGAAATTAACAAAAGTAGAATCTCTGATAAGATTTCCACAGTTGTTATACTTCTGTGATTATAACTTCTTGTTTGTGTTCAATTACTATTTTTAAAGCTGTGCCCTATATTTCATCTTTTCTCCCTCTGACTCTCAAAACCAACAATTCAAATTGTCAAAATGGTGCAGAATCTCGGATTTTTTATGAAAAATCTCTTACCATTTTATTAAGTGAAATTTCTTGACGAGAGTTTACACAATCTCACCATCATTAAACAAGAACTACAGCATTGGTTCCCAAACCAAAACCACCGATTAATCTTGGTTCAGACTAGAACAGTATATATTTGGCTTCTCTAAAACAAAAGGAACTGAAACAGGTTGGAAAACAATTCCAGGCAATATATCGAAGTCTGTTTGTTTAAAGAAACTAACAAAAAAACCAGACAATTACGGATGACTTGAAGGATAAAGAATGGTTAATGGGCCCCTCCTATTTTCAAAGTGCCACTCTCAACCAAAGTATGATAATACGGACAAAGCTATTCACATCTGACAGCTGTATTTGTTTTGTTAATTTCTATTTATATTAAGAAAATCACTAGTAAAAATATTGCATTTACACTGAGAATTTCCAAGCGTAAATATCTCTGCAATTTTTATTAAAGTTCTTGGTTATAATTTGTACTTATTATTTTATACTCTCATGTCTTGGCATTTGTCCTGCAAAATCAAATGAGTACACATATGCCAATGAGTGTTTGTCATATATTTTATATTATCTTCATTAATCTACACGGTGGGTTGATTGTGCTATAAAATAAAGATAGACTGACATATATATAGCTATTTCATTGTCTAATGGCTATTTGTTGGCTTAGATGGAAAGAACTTGTGATCTCATTTCCCATTGGCTACATACCCATAACCCCAAATGGCACGCACCTTAAGACTGTTGGCAGGGAAACGAAAAACTACTAAGAATAGAAAGTAAATCTTTTTTTTAGTCAGGGTTCAGATTCCCTCAACTTATTATCACACAATTTACAAAACCATTTCTATTCCGGGGGTAAGGACCCTGCTGACCTGAATGGTAATTCAAGAAAGGTGACAGATAACAGTCTTTTAAAATGGTAAATGTATTTAGTTAGCTGATCCCTCTCCTCATCCCCTTATATGTACACACAAAATAGCTACAGTAAAAATACACATTCAATAAAGATTAATTTAAAATTCAAAACTGAAAAATAAAAATCGATCAGTTCTACTCGTCAAAAAATGTAACTTCACACCAATTAGAATTCTTCAAGATAGATGCTCTATATGTATCCCAAGTTAGTGGACAAGGAGAATTTAAGGATATTTCATCAAAATTATTCCTACATATTCAGAATGACAAATTTTGACAATACTTGCAAACTTCATTTTCAACTAATAATGCAAAAATAGAAAATGGGAGATTGTAGAGAAGAAGGAAACAAGAGGTAAAGGGAATGTTTGTTTCAAAGGCTGACATTTAATCTAACAATATAACAATAACTCGATGGTACTTCCCATTACTTTCTGTGATAATTATAGTCTGAGTTATCTGGCTTCTGTGGTTGTTCAGTCCAAGATACATTAAGCATCACAAATAAGGAGCGGACTCATTATCACCATAACCACCAACAGAATACATGATATATATAAAAAGATATATTGTATTTTTCTGGATACACACCTATCGATCCTTGGAGGTTTTTAAAGCCCACCTTGACACAGCCCTGGCTAGAATGGTCTAGTTGGGGCTGGTCCTGCTTTGAGCAGGGTGTTGGGCTAGATAACCTCCTGAGGTCCCTGCCAACCCTAATTTTCCATGATTCTAGGATTATTATAACCTATGACTATTCTAATTATAACCCTATGTTTATAGGATGTACCTGATCTATAATATAGATATATATTATATGATATTTCATAGATTTCATAGACATCAGGGCTGGAAGGGACCTCGGGAGATCATCGAGTCCAGCCCCCTGCCCAAAGGGCAGGAAGTCAGCTGGGGTCATATATATTATAGATATCCCATATATATATATATATATTTTAGATCAGCATCATCCTGTAAGCATATAGGATGCTTACACACATTCAATTAGATAGCAGTAATATATTATAGGATAATACTGATCCTGGTCCTATTAGCATAATATCCTATTAGTTTAAATCACAGCACCTCATTCTTCAGTCTGTTCACTTGCAAAACTCTCAATGACTGCATCACAAACTCCAGTTTCTATACCCACACATTTTAGGCACAGATAGAAGGTACCTAAACACATACTTCTGACTTTTGACACAAGTAGGCACACTGAAAGTACTATACCAAATTGCAGTCCAGGGATTTTCAAAATTGTTCAGTGCTGGCCTAACTCTACTCCCATTAGAGTTCCATAGTCAACTTTAGGGAAAGCAGGACTCTGCCATCACAAAGATTTTGAAAATCCAACTCACAATATCCATAGGCCATGCAGCTCCTTAATAACACTAAGAAAATAATGTTTAAGTATTATGATTATTAAAATACATGCCATTTACCTTTAAATAGTACTTCAGACATACAAGAAAGGGGAATATATGTATTATTTTCTGTCTAGAAAAACTGGCACTGCATTTGATGACTGCACTCACAGGAGTGCAGACTATGTAATTATCCCTGTGAGCTTCAAAAGAGCATGCAGAGAGGAGTGAAACCAGGAAATATGAAATGGGAACACCCAATGGCAAAGAAAATGTTAAAACAAATTATTTGATAAACCTTTTACAGATAATAGGATCAAGGACCATTAATAAAATTAGGGGGGAAGTAGCAAACCTGATGTGCAGCACTTTTCTCCGAAAGATTTCTTGCCTGATGCTGACAAGATTTTGAGAAGAAAAAACAGAGTTGTCCAAAACTGATTTTGCCCCACTGGCACTTGCTCCACCCTACTGTAACTGTCACAGGAGGCTTCTTACAGTCCAGATTTGGCCTGGGGGCTAGAAATATTCCATTGGTAGAAACAACCACAGAAAAGAGTAATTCCAAGTAGTTCTTGAAAGCACTTCCACTGCTCTGTAGAAATATTGCTGCACAAATGCACCAGAGAGGGCTTGGGCAGACATTCAGTATCTCCAGTGAGAGTCCACACTCTCTCAGGAGAAGCCACAAATGTACAGAAGTGTGTAATTTTTCTCCCAGAGTAAAAATGGCCACCCTGGGACAAAAATAACTCAGGAATAACATGAGCGAAGTAGCTCCCAGGCAGCCAGTGTGCTTTGCTACTTTTCCCTCCCATGGGGGGAGGAAGGGTGTGTCAGTCCCAGCCAAGTACAGGGAGGCAGAACACAGCCTCTGAGTGTTTTGGGTTGGAAAAGCTCAGCACTGATGCTGAAGAACTTAGGCGGCATGTTCTGCCCCTGGCTTGTCCCCTTCCTGGATCACACTGCAGTACTTTGGGTCCAGGAAGCATACAAATATACTCCTTACCTGAGGATACAGCATGGGGAGGGGAAGACTGGAGGCCGCTGTGCAAAGCACAGACTCTGCCCACACCTTTCCTGATCCTGAGGATCCCTGCCTACATTCATTTAAAAAAAAGAAAGAAGCCTGCAAAGCTCTCTGGGCTGCATGCTCTAGGGACCCCGGCAGCCGGGTGTCCGCACTGCAGGGTGTTTGCTTCTCCATGGGTGTGTCTACATGAGACGGTGAGTGTGAAGTTGCCAAATAATACTGTGTAGTAGTGTGTCACAGCACCAACAGTGCTAATACACAACTGTGCTGTAATATTAGGCTACTGAACAGTAGCCTCACTTAAAAGGTGTTTGCCCGCTACTGAGCACTAACTCTAGTTACTGCACATTTATTTAGTACTTGATTATAGAAGTACTAAATCAATGGGGGCTGGACTTGATGATCTTCTAAGCTCTAGTGTCTATGAATCTATGAATGCACAGCAACCACCCAATCTGAACTTTCATACAGGTCAGTTTTCTCTCAGGAAAAAAAACCTGGGAGAGCTGTCCTGGATGATTTGAATGTGGGTATGCAGATGAGTGTGCATGTATTTTATATTATACATGGAGGGGGAAAAAACACTTATTTTAAAGTTGACATTACTGGGGATGCAGCCCTGAATCATTGACCAAATTTATTCTGTCCATCTTACACTCAGTAAACATTTGGGCATATTATTTAAATATATTGCAGCAAGACAGCATAGACCTGATGCCTACATTCCTTCAGAAGTGACTTACTATGAGTTTTGCCTAAGTAGACTTCTGGATTGATCCCTAAAAGATATAATGAAAAAGAAAAAATATAAACATGGTAGGCTTATATTATAGTAGGTCTATCATTTTATATAGTTCCCATGCAAAAGAATTTCAGCCTTAGGTTTTTACAAGTTATTAAAGGCAGCCTGCTCCATAATTGTTAGTGAAATAATCTCCTTGACACATACATGTTAGGAAATAGAGGTCTCATTAACAAAGCCTCTAGTCTTTATTAGATCATATAAATAACCAAGCAAGCCTGCAAAAGATCGATTACAGCCTTTAAACGTTTACAG
This sequence comes from Crocodylus porosus, assembly GCF_001723895.1. Lineage (NCBI taxonomy): Eukaryota > Metazoa > Chordata > Crocodylia > Crocodylidae > Crocodylus > Crocodylus porosus. Next base: position 11,909,018 of record NW_017728949.1, on the reverse strand, counting down.
GGTCTGTGTTTAATTAAGAGTATTTTAATATGCAAATCAAGTCTAATTATTCTCATTTGTTAATGTTAGTCTGCCTGGGCTCTACACAGCTTCAGCTGTGAATATGGAAACTGCATCCTATTTTTGTTGTTCTTTCTAGGGCGGGGGACTGCAGAGGAAAGAGTTGAGTTGTGCTACCAGTCTCTATTAAGGCTTTCAAAACTGCATTTCTGTTTACCATTTGGAGAAGAAGGTCAAGAAAGTGCTCAATGTAGCATAAAATCTAGCTGAAATGTTATACATTTCTTCACCCACTATTTTTTAGAGTGCTTTAATTAATGCATTTTCTTCAAAGCGAGTAACCCCTCTGGGAGCATCTTTTGATGAAAATCTGCCCTTGTTCTGTGCAGTGATTGAATAGATTGGTTCATAACATAGACCACTGTCAATTAGAAGCTGATATCAGGACATGATTTTTTTCTTTCTCCCTAGGGAACTGGAAGCCTCCTATGTTGAGAAACCAAGGCATTACAGCAAAGCCTCAGGAAATTAAATGTGAAACAAACAAGAGCAAGAAGAACACAGCCTTCATCAGCATGATGGGAGGAGCAGCTACTACAGAATAAAAAGCAGGAAAGGGAGAAAACAAATATCTGTATTTTGATACTTGGAGAGCTAAAATTAAAGCTTGAAATCTCACACGAATTTGTTCTGAGAAAGAAGTAGGAAGAGCCCCAACAAAGGGCTTGTAAAATCATCTCTCTTTTCTCTTCTCTATATTGTGTCTTCCCCTGCTTCTACAATGAACTCCAAGCCTTACCTAGAAAATCATTCACCATTGTCCAATATTGATTTGCTGTTGAATTCTTTGGGATTCTATACTGTGGGGGAAATATAAAATGTTTCTGTTTCTACATACCCCATTCCAAAATTTAAGACTGGACTTTTCCCCCCCATACCAATGTATTTCCTTTTTAAAAAACTGTCTGTGTGTAGTCTTGGGCAGCTCAGTGGGAACAGGCATCAGTTTTTCATCTTTGATCCATCTATGATATCACATTAGACATTTAAAAAAAATTCCAGCTACAGAGGAGGTAATAGTCATAAGCTCCACATTGTATAGATCCACTCCTGACCCACAGCTTATAATGGTATCACATCCATGGGCAGACAAGCCATTATTAGAGTCTAGTCTGGAGAATTAAAAATAATTTTGTAGGTAGACAGGTATCAGCCCTTGTCTCAATGTATTATACAGAACAGGGATGGCTAACCTGAGGCACGGCTACTACAAGTGGGAAGGACAGGCTCCGTGCGTGGCACGCAGCAGACTGGGGAGGAGGGAGGCAGCACAGTGGCAGCTCTGGCAGGGAGCAGAAAGCAGAGCAGCACATGAGACAGGAAGCACAAGGCAGGAAGCAGAAAACAGAGCACTTGATAAAGTAGCAGAGAGCAACTGGATGGGACTCGGGGGGGGTCTGCGGCTAACACGTGGCACATCTGCAAAAAAGGTTGCCCCCACTGATAGAGATCACCACAGCGTGTAGAAACAGCCGCTAGAATATTGTGTGTTGATGGTACCTGACCCAGCTGGAACCAGTCCAAACCAGTTGAACTAGTTGGCACTGGTTCAAACCGGTGTCAACGAGTTAAAACCATTTGGAACTGATTCAAATCAGTCAGAATGGATTCAAACTGGTCAGAACCGCTTCCAATTAGTTTGAACCTGTTCCAATAAATTCCAAAAGGTTCCAACCATTTCAAACCGGTTTGAACTAGTTCCATGTGGTTTGAATCAGTTCTAACTGGTTCTGGATGGAACTCGTTCCAAATGGTTTGAACTGTGGTTTGAATTGCTTCAGACTAGTTTGAACTGGTTCAAAATAGTTATGGCCAGTTTGAGATTGAACAAGTTCCAACTGGTTCTGACCAGTTTAAGTTTGAAACAGTTTTGACCATTTTAAACTAGTTCCAAATGGTTCCAACCAGTTTGAACTAGTTCCAACTGGTTTGAATTGGTTCTGAACAGTTCCAACTGGTTCTGGCTGGTTGACCCGGTTCCAACAGGTTCCAACTGGTTTACATGAGTTCCAACTGGTTCTCACCAGTTAGAACCGTTTCCGACCAGTTCCGACTGGCTAAAACCAGTTCCGATTGGTTTAGACCAGTTCCAACCAGTTCCAGCCAGTTGGAACCAGTTCCAGCTGGTTTGCACTGGGCCTACCTGGAAGTGACTGGTTTGAACCTGTTCTGACCAGTTCCGACTGGTTTGAACTGGTTCTGACTGTTTTGAACCAGTTCTGACTGTTTTAAACTAATTCTGACTGGATCCGACTGGCTTAAAAAGGTTACTGACTGGTTCCAACTGCTACCAACAGGTTAAAAATGGCTCTGATTGGTTCCAACCAGTTCCAACTGCTTCCAACCAGTTCCAACCAATTTGAACCAGTTCCAACTGGTTCTGAACAGTTTGCATCAGTTTCGACTGGTTTGCACTGGTAACGACTGGTTCAGACCAGTTCCGACCAGTTCGGACTGGTTTGAAATGATTCTGACTGGTTTGAACCGAGTCCAACTAGTTTAAACTGATTGAAATGGGTTTAGACTGGTTACAACTGGTTTGAACCGATTCCAACCGGTTCCAACAGGTTACAACCGGTTTGAACTGGGTCCGACCGGTTTGCATCATTTCCAAGTGGTTCTGACTGGTTTGCACTGTTTATGACCAGTTTGAACCAGTTCCAAATGGCTTGAACCGGTTCCAACTGGTTACAATTGGTTTGTACCAGTCCCAGCTGGAACTGACTGGTTTGAACCAGTTCCAACCACTTTGAACTGGCTCTGACCCGTTTGAACAAGTTCTGACCAGTTTGAACTGGTTCCATCTGGTTTGCATCAGACCAGTTCTGACTGGTCTGAACTGGCTCTTATCAGTTTGAACCAGTTTGAACTGGTTGCAACCAGTTTGCACTGGTCCCAACTGGAAGCAACCAGTTTCATAGAATCATAGGGCTGGAAGGGACCCAAAGGATCATTTGGTCCAGCCTGTGCATGAGCAGGAAATACATCTGGGGTCAGATGACCCCAGCCAGGTGACTGTCCAGTCTTCTCTTGAAGACCTCTAGGGTAGATGATTGCACCACCTCTGTGGGGAGCTTGTCCCATAGTCTCAACACCCTAGTTGTAAAGAAGTTTTTCCTAGTGTTTAGCCTGAAACTATCTTCCAGGAGTTTGTGGCCATTGTTTTTAGTTTTCCCCGAGGGCACCCTGGTGAACAGCTGTTCACCGAGCCCCTGATGTACGCCTATGATATAGCAGTAAGCCACAATCGGGTCCCCTCTCAGCTTCCTTTTCTTTAGGCTGAAGAGTCCAAGAGTCCTCATCCTCTCCTCATATGGCTTCCCATGCAAGTCCCTGATCATGCAGGTGGCCCTTCTCTGGACCCTCTCAGGCTTTAGCATGTCCTTGTTGAAGTGCGGCGCCCAGCTGCAGCTGCACCAATGTTGAGTAAAGTGGGAGAATCACTTCTTTGGATTTACTGGAGATACATCGATTGATGCATGCTAGAGTTTTATTGGACCTAGCGGCTACTGCATTGCATTGCTGGCTCCTATTTATGGTGGGGTCTATTGTTCCCCCCAGATCCCTTTAATTTGTAGTGCTGGTCAATTTAGCAATGCCAGCCTGTAGGTGTGCTGGGGGTTCTTGCTTCCCAGATGAAGCACTTCGCATTTCTCTATGTTGAACCTCTTCTGGTTCCGTTCTGCCCAACATGCCAGCCTGTCTAGGTCTGCTTGTATCTGCAGCCTATCTGCAGGTGTGTCCACACAGCCCCATATCTTGGTGTCATCTGTGAACTTGGCCAATGGGCTTTTCATGCTCTTATCCGAGTTATTGATGAAGATATTGAATACCACTGCCCCCTGGGGTACACTGCTGCCCACATCTCGCCAGGATGACACCAATCCATTCATTTGGACTCTGTGTTGTACCCCACAACCAGTTCTGCACCCACTTGACAGTTCTGCAGTTGAACCTGATACTTTCCAGTTTTCTGATCAGTACCTTGTGGGATACCAGGTCAAAGGCTTTCTGGAAGTCAAGTTATATGATGTCAACTGTTTTTCTCTTGTCTAGGTGATGAATCACCGGATCATAGAAAGAAATGTGGTTGGTCAAACAAAACCTGCCCACAATGAAGCCATGCTGGCTGTCATTCAGTATCATGTCTTCTGCAAGTTTGTCACATATAGCCTCTTTGATGAATGTTTCTAGGATTTTCCCTGGAAAAGAAGTTAAGCTAATTGGCCTGTAGTGTCCTGGGTCTTCACGCTTCTCCTTCTTGAAGACGGGCACAACACTGGCCCTCTTCTGGTCCTCTGGGATTTCTCTAGAGGCCCATGATTTTTGAAAGACCTTTGCCAGGAGCTCTGTGATTACTTCAGCCAACTCTTGCAGCACTCTTGGGTGGAGTTCATCAGGTCCTGCTGATTTATACATGTCTAATTTCTTTAACTGATCATACACCAGTTCTATGGGAATGGCGGGAACGGTGTCAATCCTGCCCTGCTCGTTCTGTGCCCTACCTGATGTTGTTCTCCTTGGTCTTGTGAAAGACCAAGGGAAAGTAGTCATTCAGGAGCTCCGTTTTTTCCTGAGTGGTAGTGACCAGGTATCCTGAGGCACTGAGCAGCGGCCCCACACTCCCATTAGTTTTCCTTTTACACCCTATGTAACTAAAGAAGGACTTCTTGTTGTCCTCGATCCTTGTAGCTAGCTTGAACCAGTTCTGACCTGTTTGAACCAGTATGAGAATGGCCAAAATGGATGTAACTTAACTCATTTAGGTTAAATTAGTTTAATGAACTTCTTAGTTTATTGAACCCTGATCCCTTCTAGGTTCAAGTTACCTCACAGTCCCCCAGCATCCCAGGATGCTTTGCACCTCCCCCATAAATCCCCCCTCTCAGGGTGGGGGTGGCTAGCTTTGGCCCAAGCTGTCTGCTCCAGCCAAGCAGGGAAGCATGCTCTAGTGCCCTGGCTTCTGGCCTGAGCCACCAGGCATGTGGCTACATTTCTGGAATTAAAAGTGAATGAATGTCTGTCTATTTTTCTTACTGGTTCAATCTACACAGCTTAGATTTACCTGAAAAGACTGAATTCATTCAGCTTCAGGCTCTGTGACTGTCTCCACTTAGTCCCTGAGACAAGGGTCCCCCTGGTCTTGAGAAGGAATGACAGGCAGCTGCTCCTTGCCTCCCATACACCAGGCAGTAAGGGGAGCAGCAGCCATCCCTCTCTGCATCTTCCTCAAAACAGGCAGTCCCTGAGTTAAGGAAGAAGCAGGAAGCTTTGCAGGCTCCCCCTGATTTCCCATGGCTGTTCCCACCAACCAGCTGAGTGGCAGGTGGCAATTAAAAAGCTGGCAGCCAGAACAAGGTTCCAGGAAAGTCTGACCAGGCTCTCAGCTTCTGCTGGCTCTCCTTGTCAGCATTAGGCCAGTGATTTAAAAGCTGGTGGCTGGGATCTGGGCTCCAGGGACCTGTTTCTAGCTACCACCTTTAAATTGCCACCCTGCCACTCAGCAGGGCAGTAGGAGGCAAGGGGGAGCTGGAAGCCAAGGGTCAGGGAGGCTTTCCCCAAGCCCCACCCTTGGCTGCCAGCTTTTAATCCGCTATACACCTGGTTCCCAGCCCCTCCAAGTTTTAAAGCACTGCCTCTACCACTGAACTGAGTATCAGGGGTCAGGAATGGGGAAGCCAGAGGCATTGGCAATGCATAGGGGATGCACATGGGTGCATGTGCATCCCCTGAGATTGGCCAATGCTGCCAGTGGCATCTGCAGCCAGTCACCACTCGCCAGCCCCCTACCGCTGACTGCTGCTTGCTCCCCACGCTTGCTGCTGACACCCCTGTGGCCACCTGTGGGCAGTCCCCACTTAGCCTACCCTCAGCACCAACACTGCCGCTGCTGCCTGCGGGTGGTCACTGTGCCCCCACAGCCTGGTATTCATGGCCAGAGAAACTGTGGGCCAGGCATGCAAAGGCTTTCCCCAGCCTGGCTCCCAGGTCCCAGGCCCTCGGGCTTCCCTGCATCACACATGCTGAACCTGTGAGCAGTATGGAGGGACAGAACCTATTGTACTATAGCAGGAAGGCTCCTCCCTCATGCTACACTGTTGTGGGTCAGCCCAGAGCAGCATGGGGGAGGCAGGCTGCTGTGCCCCTGCCACAAAACATCCAGTGGGTTGCCACAACTGCTGGGGGCTGTCCACCTCTTCCTGTACTCTTCCAGGTCAGGCTGGAGGAATGCAAAGAGTGGGTGTCATTCTGCAGGGGAGAACCAGGAAGTTTCCCAACATAAAAGAATTGTCCTCTCCTGCAAGTCAGCTGATTGGAGGGACATAGGGACATTCTCCTAGGGGGTGGGAACCCTCTGTGGCTTTCTGTGGCAGGAAGAGGGCAGGCTGTTAGTTAAAGGGCTATTCCTATTCAGGAATGCCTGAATAGTCTAGCTTCTGGGCAGTTTTTCTACTAGAAGAACTTTTTTCCGGTAGAAATGAACATCTGTAGGTAGCCAAAGTGATAAGAACAAAAATAAAGCAATAGGGGAATAATAAACAAGATATAAAGGACAATTCATCCCAGAAGCCCCTGTTCTATGCATTAGCAGCAGGGATTATTCCCTATAACTCTGAAAGGCTAGGAAAAGATAGCTTTTCTACTCTCCTGACTTGATAGGAAGCTAGCAGGAAGCCCCTGCCTCGCTTATTTTTTTCCACTTGTCTTCTAATTGGAAGACAGGGATATGAAGGGGAAGTGCAGGTTGGCAGGGAGCATATCCAGGGATATGACAGCCCTAAGTAGTCTGAGTTCAGGGCTGTGGGAAAAGACCAGGAAGCAGCACAAATGCCTGGTCTCTGTGAGCCTGCACTGAACAAAAGAATAAACCACTTTCTTAAAGGGAAGAAGGAGCTGCATCTAGGAGACCAGTAGAGAAAGCAAAAGTTAGAGAGAGAGCGAGAGAGAGAAAGTTTAATTTATGCTATGTGCCCACTGGCAGCTCTGTGCAATGACACCAGGGAGTTGTGCATGTTAGTAAAGGATCTGGGAATTACAGCAATTCCTAGGTGAATTCCTGCCTTCCCCATATGATTTGAGAATCTGAAAATACTTAGCATTAGAAAGGCACTCCCTGCTACATTCAGATTTTTTCTAGTATAAATTATTATTTGTTATCTGAAATGTTGCAAACTTTTCAGGTTTGTCTACTCTAGATAAAATGTCCAGGATTTTCAAGGAAACCAAAGGGAGGTAGGGATCTTAAATCTACTGAATTTCAATGGCATTCACTATCCAAAAAGACCAAATCGAGTGCATTTTCATATAATATACATATACCTAAGTACCTCACAGCAGGGAGGAGCTGGTGGGGCTTACTCTCTGACTTACAGCAGGGAGAGCTTTTAAATGGAAGAAGCCTTTCTCTCAGACAGCAGGACTATAGATACAGTACACTACTTTAGCAAGACAGTTCAACCTGTAACCTGTAGGGCCCTCATCTAGGAGAAAAATCATTAGCCATCTCCTGAAATACAGTTTTGGTGGCTGATATTCTTTGATTATTATTATTATGGACATTTTCTTAGGAAAGAGGTAACAATTCAATTTATTTAGACACAAGACATGATTAGATGGTAACAAGTCTGATCACTAATAAGCCGGGCCAGATTTGAACTACATTTGTAATACAGTTTATTCCCAGACTTATGAACTATTATCTCATTAAACTACCGGTTATAATACTGAGTGTGAGACTACCCCTTCAATCCCAGTGGTAATCTCCCAGAACTGTTATCCCCTAGGCTATGTGAGGTCTGCTGACTATTCCATCTCTAACACACCAGCTACACAGGAAGTTGCAAGTTCCCGAATAGACGGGCAGTTCTACAATTATGTGCCATTAGGGAAAGTTCTTCCTTAAAGAACTCCATCTTTTAAATGCTGCCTTCATTTCTTTACCATAAGAGATCACCAGAGATCTGGGTTTCTACAGGGCCCCAGATGGGGAGCAGGGTGGAGCTCATTTGGAGGGTAGGGTATGGGGCTGGCTCCCTGCTGCTGTGTGCACTCCCAGGGGAGCATGAGGGCATATGCTCCCCAGATTTATGTATGGGGTGGGGGCAGGCACAGGCTGCTCACTGCAGATTCAGAGGTCACTGCCCTGCTGCCCTTCCCCTGGTACCTTCACAGCCCAGTGGGGACCCATCAGAGCACAGCAGAGTGGGGTGGGGAAGTTCAATTCCATTGCCATAAGCTCCATGCTGCCATGACAAAGCACCTCCTGCCCGCTCAGCAGCAGTGAGGGGTAAAACTCCATACCATCCCTGCTGTTGCCTGCCAGGCAGGAGGCAAAAGAGTCCATGGAGGGCAATGAAGATGGTTAGGGAGTTGGGACTTCTGAGGAGAGGCTGAGGGAACTAGGTTCATTTAGTCTGGTGAACAGAAGACTGACAGGGGACTGAGAGGGGATTGAATAGCAGCCTTCAACTACCTGAAAGGTGGTTACAAAGAGGATGGAGCCAGACTGTTCTCAGTGGTGGCAGATGACAGAACAAGGAACAATGGTCTCAAGGGCAGCAAGGGAAGTTTAGGTTAGATATTAGGGAAAAAAACCTCTCTCACTAGGAGGGTGGTGAAGCACTGGAATGGGTTACCCAGAAAGGTTTTGGGAATGTCTATCCTTGGAGATTTTTAAGACCTGGCTGGACAAAGCCTTGGCTGGGATGATCCAGTTGAGGCTGATCCTGCTTTGAGCAAGGGGTTGGACTAGATGACCTCCCGAGATCCCTTCCAACTGTAATTTTCTATGATTCCAATTTTCTAATAACTGTCTCAAAAATCCTTTCTTTATGAAAACAGTACAAAATGGAAGAACCCATGAATACTATAACACTCTAAGATACACAGACATATCATATCAAGCAAATATTACTGTCAATATAGCATCAGCCATTTTTTAAAATTAACTATGAAAAAAACATTAAAGATGTGCACACAGATTACACAGTTCTATAACAGTTTTATAACATTTCTGTGACAGTAACCAGCATATGCACTACATTAAATGCTATTTCTTATTAAACGAAATATCAGATTGCAATCGACTGAGCACTCAAGCTGGAAGGACAATATTGGTTGCACCGCTGTAAATAAAAGTTTCTACTTATACAGCACTTTACAAACCTTAACTGATTAAATCTCACAACTTTGCAGTGAGAATTGGAATTATCAGTTCCTATTTCAATAACTAGGGAGAAGTGACTTGCCTCAGTATCACAAATATTCTTCCATTAATGCCTAACACATGCCATGCAAAGAAGCAGAAGTGAAGTGGTTTGCACCTTTACTTTTTAGGGAGTGCTCCCAGCACAGAATATTATTGAATATATTGGAAAAAAAGCAGCTTCATTAAGAACTCATTTTTGTGAGAAAATTTCACTGTTAATAATTTTTTTCTAATTTTTGAAATGGGAAATGCCAAAAAGGATTTTTAATTATTATTGTTTTAGCCTAGTTGTATAAAACATTTTATTAGAAATTCAAATTCCTCCTTTTTTTCCCTTTCACCTCTAGACAAGATAGATTAAATGTTGTTGCTGCAATTTTACTTCTCACATTTTTCTTATTCTTTTTCCTTTTCCCATTTGATATCAAAAAGGAGGAAAATGGAAGTAAAAGGAGGAGAATTAAAATGTTAAAAAACATTTTGGTTTACAGTAGCTAATCAAAAGGGAAACTTGAACTCATACATAAATGGAATAAAATATCATTTATATATTTTGATTTCCTTAGATTTATCTTTTGATTTATTTTTGAAGATAAAATTGCTTATAATTTTTCAAACTAATTACATGAGAAATATTTTGATTCCATTCTGGTGCACTTGCTTCTGTGACCAGTATGTAGCTTAAGCAGGAAACAGATATCTGGATTCTGCTCCCTAAGGGTGCTTGTTCACGTAATGGGCATTTACCTGCAAAAAATGCTCCTGGTTTAATTTTCCTTAGTTTATGACGACTAATTAAGTAATGTAGACATGATTTACCATGCAATGGCTCACTATGTTATAACTAGTAAAATGCACTAGGTGGCACATCAGAACAATTTTACCCTACTGCCCTTTCCGTATTACTTTACTGCCAAGTAGCATTTTAGGATAAGATTTGATATTTTGGCTGGTTTATTTTCTTGAGTCATGCCCGGTTGCTTTTTTGGGGGGGAACTGTCAGTGGTTTTGCTTGAGAGACGTGCATTTTTGGAGGGTTTTTTAGTTCAATAAGCATTGCTGTCTGTCTCCCCTGCAAAGCCTCCCACTTTTTTCTGGACACTTGTTGCTTGTTGCACGGGACACTGCTGGGTGGGGAGGGAAATCTTTTCATAAGGTCTGCAAGAGTTAGTGTGCCTGCCTCCCTGTCACAAGTCTGGATTGGCATGGGGATCTGTACCACAGGCCTCCTGGAGAGGCTGTCCCTTTCCAAGCCAGGTCCCAAGCAGTTTTGCCCCTCGCTTTTTCTGCATATTGGGTGCACTGGGCACTGGGTGTGGGGTTCACTTAGGGCAACACAAGGGTACAAAAAGGGTCTGTCTGCCTCCCCCCTCCCCTCCCCTCTCCTCCCCTCCCTGTGTGTTGGCATCTGGGTATCATGTACCCAGCTAAAGCCTGAATGGACACACTACTACAGGAATTTTTATGTAAAATAGAAAGAATCCTGTGTCTCCTGTTGTTTGTATCCTCACGTCAAAAAGCAGAATTTTTTCCAACGCTGAGAACCAGCATGGGGGTGGCCTGAGGTTGTTAATCAAGGTTGATTAAGAGTCCTTGGGTATCCACATGCCCAGGACAGCTTCCCTCAAAGTGAAGTTGGAGGGGCCATGATCAGCCTACTCCAACTCCCCCTCCCCCCCACGATCACCACACAGCGGCCAGCATGAGCTAACACCCCAACCCTGCACAGCAGGGGCATGGTGTAGGTTGAGGTGAAGAAAGAAGCCGCCCAGGCTCAATGAGAAGAATTTTCTTATCACATAGTCTATTTGCATGTCAATCTTTTAACTGCTGCATTGGCAGATCATCATCACCTGCAGTCATATCCCCCCAGCCAACAATCAGATCCCTTCAATACTTGCTCCCCCTCCTGTCATCTTACTCCCCAAGCTTGCCCCTCTTCTCTGGTACTCCTGTTTCTTCTTAGCCTATATTTCCCCCAGCAGCATGTACCTGTCCTCCTCTGACCACCCTCTGCTTGCCACTGCTCTGCCTAACAGTCATACGGGTGCCTTTCTGGGAGTGCAGGGGGCTGCGAGTCAGGAGTGAGGGGCACCAACTGAGCTGGGGGTGCAAGGGCTGTAGGTAGGGAGTGAGGTGCACCAGCGGGGTCTGGGGGAGGGGAGATGGAAGGGCAGGGGGCTGCAGGTCAGGAGTGAGGGGGACCAGCTGGTCTGGGGGGCTGCAGGTTATCTAGGAATGAGAGGCACTGGCAGGGCTGGTGGGGAAGGGGACTTCAGGTTCAGAGTGAGGGAGACAGGCAGGGCTGGGAGGCAGGGAGTGCTGCCCATGCCAACCACCAGCCCCCCCACATGTGACATGTGCATGCCACAACCCCCAGGCCACTGCAGGGAGAGGAGAGTCACGCACTCGTGAAGAGGCTTGGGTCCTAGCGATGCACCCAGCTCTGGGTTGTAATGGCCATGTATAACAGTGTATGGTGAAGGCTGTGCTAAAAATATGTGGCCATTGCATCCAGCCCTGGGGTATATCTCAGCCCTCCCCATACACTGTTATATGTGGCTGTTACATCCTGGAGTTAGGGCCACCCCAGCAGGAGTGAGGGGGGTGAGGGGCACCAGCAGGGTGATTGTTGCATATCGTGCCTCCTGTAGGATTGGAGAGGACCATTTCCCATCCCCCCTCAGACCATTACCTTATGAGTCCTCAACAGAACCTGTAAAACCAGTTGAGTGATTCTGGCCAAATCCTGGGGTGCTAACCCAATTTACATTTTCACTGACATCCTGCCACGCTTTTAGCGTCTTTCATTTCCTGGAGTCTCAGAACAACAGCGACTCCCGTAGACCAACACAGCTACAACCAAAAACCCAGACTGCCTTTGAATTGCTTTGTCTACGTTAACAGTGCACCAGTGAAACTGCTTTTAGGCTGGGGCCCTGGATGAGGGCACTGGCAGGGCTGGGAGGTAGGGGCTGTGGGTTGGAAGTGAGAGGCACCCCAAAGCATGACAAGTCAGTGACCATGCTTTTTTTTATTAGACAATTTTATTAATTATTTTTTATTTTCAAACAGTCAGACATGGTTTTGTCATGTTATGCCACAGAGTCCAAGGACCCTGGGTCTGCTTTTTGGGCGGAGACTTGAAATCCGACAGTGCATTGTCCTATCAGCATTTCATAGTAACCCTATTTGCATATCAATTCTGGTTCCCCTGCAGCTCAGGTTACAGCTCTCATCATTCTGTGCCTTGAGGCAGACCTCCGAACCTGGCTTTCCAGGAGTTTGAACACATATCAGCCCTGTTCAATAAACCACACAGTTTCCTCTTCTAGAAACAGACTTCTGTGATGTGACTGGTCTAGGGGCAGCAATATTATTGTTTTTTTGTCGCTTGCCCCATTAGAAATAGATTAAACCATACCCTAGCAAGCAGTCCACAGACACAAAACCCCATTCCTGCATTACCTTCTGGTAAGCCAAAGACCTACTCCATGATTAATTACCCAGAGCTACCCAACCCGTACCACACGCACTCAATGCTACATGTTAGGGTTCTCTTCCAGAACTGGCAAAAGCCTGCTCAGCTGTGACTTTCACAGATTTCATAGATTCATAGATTGCACAGACATTAGGGCTGGAAGGGACCTCACAAGATCATCGAGTCCAGCACCTCGTCCGAAAGGCAGAAAGTCAGTTGGGGTCATAAGATCCCAGCAAGATAAGCATCCAATCTACTCTTGAAGGTGTTCAGTGTAGGTGCTTGAACTACCTCCAATGGCAGGCTGTTCCAGACCTTGGGGGCTTGGACAGTAAAGAAATTCTTCCTTGTGTCCAGCCTGAAACGGTCTTACAGTAGTTTCTAGTCATTTGACCTCATCATCCCTTGGGGTGCTCTAGTGAAAAAACGTTCCCCCAGAAACTGATGGTCACCCCTGATAAACTTATAGGTGCCCATCAGATCACCCCTGAGCCTGCGCTTTTCCAGGCTAAAGAGCCCCATGGCTCTCTCAGCCTGTCGTCGTAAGGTCTGTTCTCCTGACCTCTGATCATGCATGTGGCTCTTCTCTGGACTCTCTCAAGCTTCTCCACATCCTTTTTGAATTGTGGAGCCCAAAACTGGATGCAATACTCCAGCTGCAGCCTCACCAAGGCCGACTACAAGAGGAGAATGACGTCCTGGGATTTGCTTGAGAAGTATATATGGATGCAAGCCAGTGTTTTGGTTGCTTTACTAGCCGCAGCATCACACTGCAGGCTCATGTTCATCTTGTGGTCAGCGATGACCCCCAAGTCTCTTTCTTTTAGCCAGTGTAGTATTGCTGAGCCTATAGGGATGCTGCAGGTTTTTCCTCCCAAGGTGGAGAACTTTGCATTTTTCAGTGTTAAACACCATCAGGTTCTCGTCTGCCCATTTGCTGAGCCTGTCCAGGTCAGCCTGGATTGCCTGCCTGTCTTATGGTGTGTATGCTTTGCCCCAAAGTTTGGTGTCATCGGCGAACATGGCCAGTCTGCTTCTGGCTCCAATGTCCACATCATTAATGAAGATGTTGAACAATATGGGTCCAAGGACAGAGCCTTGAGGGACCCCAATGTTCACAGGGCACCATGATGAGCGACTTCCATCAATTACAACCCTCTGGGTCTGACCACGGAGCCAATTTCCCAGCCAGTGGATCGTGGTGAACCCGAGGCCACAATTGGCCGGTTTCACCGAGAGGTGATCATGGGATACCAGATTGAAGGCTTTTTTGAAGTCAAGATATATGACATCAGTCTCTTTTCCCTTGTCCAGGTGATAGGTCACCTGGTCATAGAAGGAAATGAGATTGGTCAAGCAAAACCTACCCGCAACAAACCCGTGCTGGCTGTCCCTCAGGATGTTGGCGTCGGCCAGTCCATTAAGGATGGACTCTTTAATAAACTTTTCTAAGATCTTCCCCAGGACAGAAGTCAGGTTGATGGGCCTATAGTTTGCCAGATCCACTTTCCTCCTTTTCTTGAAGATCAGCACCACATTGGCCTTCTTCCAGTCTTCAGGCACTACACCAGAGCTCCAGGAGTTCTCAAAGATCTGTGCCAGGGGCTGAGCTGTGATGCTCGCCAGCTCCTTGACTACCCTGGGGTGTAGACTGTCAGGGCTGGCTGACCTGAAGGTATCCAGCCTCTCAAGGTGTTTCTTCACGAGGTCAGCACTGATGGAGGGCAGGGGATCTCCCTCACCCGGACCTCCCTGTCCCATAGTGGGCATGGGCGTCCCATGGGACTGATGAAAGACCGATGCAAAGTACCCATTTAAAAGGTTGGCTTTTTCCCAGGCCTTAGTTGTCAGTTATCCTATCTGGTTCAGCAGGGGTCCAATGTTGCCCTTGCTTTTCTTCCAGCTCTCCATATATTTGAAAAAGGACTTTTTATTGTCCTTGATGCTCAAAGCTAGTTGGAGTTCATTTACAACCTTGGCTTTCCTGTTTTTTTCCCTGCAGGACCAGACCAATGCAGAATAGTCCTCCTTGGAATTGAATCCCATCCTCCATCCTTTGCAGGCCTTTCTTTTTAGCCTCAGGAGGACTTGCACTTGGCAAGCGATGTACTTTATTTGCTCTGTTCATCAGCCAGCCAGCCCCCACATTTCTGAGGTCCCAGGAACAAGTCATTTGCAAAATTCCCAGCCAGTCCCCCCTCTGCCCAGGCCTGGGGCTATGGGGGACCCCCTGCTCACAGTGAGTGGCCTGCTCTCACCATCCACTGTTTTGGGGCACCCCAAGCCACATGCTAGGGTTTGCTCCCTGAATTTCAAACTGCCTCCCTCTACTGAAGGTCAAGGAACATCTGTACCACACAGCCCCCACCTACTGCCCCTAGTGGTGTGGGGCAGGGACCCTTGGCTGGCAGTGACTGGCCTTCTCACCATACACTGTTTCAGGGCAGCAAACACCAAGGCTACATGCTATGGTTCATGAGGCTGCAGTTCATCCCTTTAAGTCTCAGGTCCTTATTCCTGGTTCCCAGTTCCTTTTTCAAAGCTAATCTAGACCCAATAAAAGCTTCCTATTAATGAATTACACATTCTAAAGATAGAGAATTTCATTAGCTATGCATATTTACCAAATAATACGTAAATTAATATCCTGCATCCACCATGCCTGTGTACCACCAGGGGACTCTCCAGGATACCTCTGGTGGCCTAATTGAAAGCCCCCCATGCACACTGTAATAAGTATATGGGCTCGAGTACGGAATTTCTTCTGGGCTGGGATTAGAGATGGAAATCCTTCTTAGGCCACTGCACACCATGCCTTTGTGGCATTGGAGGACTCTCCTGGACACCTCTGACCAGAGTCTTGCCCGGTCCAAAGCCCCATGCGAGGCTGTCAACTGACAACCTCCTCATGCCCACTGCACTAAGTATATGGGCTTGAATAAGGAACTGGCTTTTGGGCTCAGATTACAGATTTAAATTCTTTCTGGGCCATCTGACACCATGCCTGTGTGTCACCTGGGGACTGTCCTAGACTTTCCCAACCAGAGTCTCGCCTGGCCCAAAACACAGCTTGGCATGCCAGACTGCCAACTGACAGCACCCCAGCCATGATGCTAAGTATATGGACCCAAATAAGGAACTGGATTTGGGGTTGGGAGTATGGCTAGAAATCATTCTTGGGCCACCCCATGACATGACTCCGTGGCACCAGGGGACTCTCCTGGACATCTGTGGCCAGAGTCTTGCCTGACCCAAAGTGCAGTTTGTGCATGCCAGGCTACCAACTGACAGTCCCCCCATGTCCACCCTACAAGGTATACGGGCTCAAATAAGGAATTTCTTTTGGGCTTGGATTAAAGATGGAAATCCTTCTTGGGCCACCCCTGGCAATGCCTCTGTGGTCTTTTTTCTAGTTTTCTGGTTTTCCTGGAACTAGGCTGGTTTTGGGGCTGGGATTATAGCTGGAAATTCTTCCTGATCCAGCCCATGTGGTCATGGGTGTTCAAGAGAGTGTCCCAGTGCCACAGAGGCATGGCATGGGGTAGCCCTAGCTCTGGGGTATAACAGCCACATAGAACAGTGCATAGGAATGCCAGATATGCACCCAGCTCTGGGGTGTAACGGCTGCATATAACAGTGTATGGGGAGGCTTGAGATACACCCCAGAGCTGGGTGCAACAGCCACATATAACAGTTTAGCACAGCCCACAATATACACAATCCCAGCCTAGCCATTGTCCCTCACTCCTGACCCATAGTCCCCTTCCCCCAGAGTCAAAAAAATCCATGCAGAAAAAAAGCAAGGTGGTGCACATGGTGGCAGTACTTCCAGCTCAAAACTGGAGCTTGGCTGGCTTGAGCCACGTTCTGGCTGCTGAACAGGTTCCCAGCTTCAGGAGTGCCTTGGCTGCAGCTTCCCTGGCCCCCAGGTAAGGATGCTGGAGACAGCAGAGTTGCAGGCCCCAGCCTCCCCTACCACCCCCTGGGTAACCTGCCGCATGCCAGAGCACTTGTGCCACAGGAGTTCCCCAGGGACAAGCAGCAGCAGCACACCTTGTCCCCAGGGAAGCAAATGTCCTTGCTCATGTGTACATGACTCAGAAGGTGATGCCTGCCCTCCAGCTTGCTTTCACTACCCTATCTAATATGAAGCAATACCAAAGCCAATGTCTTAGGTCCAATGTCTGAGCAGTGGATTCAGTTCAGGACTTTGCATTTCAGGGCCACGCTTGGATGACCTCTGACTGAAATGAACATTTAAAAAGGCATCTCTGGCAAGCTTCAGAGCATTTTGGAAAAACATACTCTAGTGACTCACTCTTTGTCAGGCTAAACTAAATCAGCTTTATTACCTAATTTTTGTATTTGTCACAGGCTTTGTGGGTGCGACTGCTTATATCAGTGCTCCCATGCCCTATGTTTCCCGAAGACAGAATACCACCTATCTTATAGGGCAAGGGAGAATAGGGCATTTTGCACTATAAACTATTATCATTGCTTTAGTTAACGGATGTGCACATATCTGACTGGTGAAGCTGCATGAAATGAGTACAAATCACAAACCGTTTTTTATAAACATTATCTGTTCACAGAAGTGACTCTCGTTACACTATACAAACCATGACTAATTTCAAGGGTCAACTTGACCTTTGCCCCACATTGTGTAAAGTATTAGTCTTCTCTAAAGAAGTTCACAGTTTAATGAATAAGGTGTCAGGGAACAAAAAATGAGACTGAACAAGAGTACACTCATTCTTAGGTTCTGCTATAAATAATGCTCTCATTAAAATTCTGCCTTAGAAGAAAGGCAAGTCCATTAGTCTGGGAGCTAATTTTTACTGGCTCCTTAGATGTATGCATATTAAAAATTCAGCTTTTATAATTGCCAGCCATCAACCACCTAGTCAGTGCTGTTCTTGGCGTTTTTAATTATTTACTTCATTTGCATAGACACTCCAATTTATGAACAACCATTTAGTTACCAAGGGACAGTTTTAGTAATTCCTCTTTTACATTTTTATTTATCCCTTTTGTATCCCTATTAAGAGCTTGGAGACAAACCTTGCTCTGTGCTGAGTATTGTTAGAAAATATATGCTCACAGCACCCACCTCCTTTTCTCCACTGCATCATACTACGCTATGGTTACAATTTCTAATTAGCATCCATTAAAAAGTAAGGTCAGCTAAATGGCTGGATTAAGGTAACAAGCAAGACATTAGACTATGCACTGATGGCCCTGGAAAACACTACAAATGACATTGATCAGATTTAAGTAACTCTATTGATGTGCCTCTGAAAAATTCTTACTGCTTCCCATCAGCTACTACAAACCGGGTGCGTCTACATGCGCACAGTAGCATTGACATCGTGGTTCATGCCTGCTGATGTTATGTCGCTGTAGTGACGAGCTGTCACCGTAGCTTGTCACTATGGTGACATAGCGTTTTGTGTAGATGCGTACAAAGTTATCAATCTCTCCTACAGGCAGTAGAAAACTCATTTTACTGATCTGTTTTCTTTCTTAGACCAGAGCACCCTTTTAACTGTGATTCTTCCCAAGTGTAAATGTGCTGGGGAAGAAGAAACCCAAATTCTGCCCCATACTTTCTTCCCAGAATTTTAAATTTTGAAATGTTTACTTCCTTCTTTATATTGCTTTTGTATGGATTCCATCTATCACTGAAGCTTATGCTTCTATTAGGTCTCTGCAAATCTAACACTTTACATCTGGCACTGCCTCATCACATTTTAGCTGGGTTTACAAACCCAGGATCCAAGATTTTTTCAGATTTTCTTCTATCTTTTGTCTTGCAGGTCCATGCACAGGAGACACGCATTTAGTTGCAACATAGTGGGAGCACCTATACGACATGTTACATCACCATAGAGATGAGCTACAGATAACTCATTGCTACGGCAATGTAGCATAATCAGGCACAAACCATGAAGCTGACACTACTGTGCAATAGCAACGAACTACTATGCAGTAGAATCAGAAATAACCTGTGCACCACTAGGACTGTGCAGTAAAGGCAGTTAGTGTGCAGTTATTTAAAATGACTTCACAGTAACAACTGCACAGTCAGGTGCACATGTAGGCATGCCCACTGTCTACGCAAGACCGTATTTTGCTCCTTAAGTGAATGTGACTTCTATGTATCAGCAAATATGAGAGCATGCAGGTTTTCAAATGAAGCCCTCTACAATTCTACAGGGAACCTGGGCAATCTGCATCTCCTACATAACCCCAAAACCTTATGCAGCAGAATAGGACTATCAGCACCATTAAGAATCTCTAGTGACCTTTGCTGTGACTTCTATCTCACTCTGCATTAACTCCAAAGGTGAAGGGACAATCAACTAGATTGAAGACATAATTTAGGGGCTCTTCATACCCCTTAAGAAATTACTATATTATTGAATGGAAGGATTGCATTGTCTGTCACCAGTGTTTGGCTTCAGGATTTAGCAACAAAAAAGTAAGTGATTTGCAATCCTTGGTATGAATGTGCTCCTCCACGGGTCCTATCTGGAGGCTTTCTGCAGACAGGATACCGAATAGTGAAAGCGAACGAAGGAAAGCAATCTTGCCTGGCAGGGACAGAATTGATTACCAGTTCCTCTTTCTACCAGGCAGGATTACTTTGCTGCAATTCATACTTTACAGTGTCCTGTCTGCAGATGGCCTCCAGATGGTTGGGAGAGAAGGAGGGAAGGAGAGATGAGAGCAATGACACTAGAGGTTACAAATTAATCATTATTATAGAGCCTTTCAGAAAACAGCAAACTGATAAAATATTCTAAATTTTGTCTTCTTCCTTCAGTCCTTTGGTGTCCACTTCTCCTCATTCACCTACTCTCCAGTCTCTCAGTTCTAATCTTCAAAGGGAATTTACAAAACACCTTTTGTAGATGAGCCCATGAATTTCACTTCATAAATCTACTTGATACAAAACATCATGGACTAAATATAAACATTGGATTTATTGTACATTATAACCTTCTTGCCATCTGATAACCCCAGGTAACCTGTCTGCAATTTTACCAGCTACGTTCTATCACCAATTAAACATTTGCCCCTTTTCCCATAGGCAGCCGGGACCAAGAGGCCTGCATGTGACAGAGCTCTCGGTTCCAACTGCATGTGGTCCCTGGGGCTGGGAATCTGTTTCTTGCTGATGAGGGGCTAATAGCATATTGGGCTGCATTAGGTAGATCAAGGGAAGTGATTATTCACCTTTATCCAGCACTGGTGAGATCACATGCAGAGTACTATGTGCAGTTTTAGGGCCCCTACTACAGAAAGGATGTGGATAAACTGGAAAGAGTCCAGCAGAGGGCAATGCAGGTGGTTAGGGAGCTGAGACACATGACTTCTGAGGAGAAGCTGAAGGTACTGAGCTTATTTAGTCTGGAGAAGGGAAGACTGACAGGGGACTGAGAGGGGTTTTAATAGCAGCCTTCAACTACCTGAAGGGTGGTTCCAAAGAGGATGGAGCTGGACTGTTCTCAGTGGTGGCAGATGACAGAACAAGGAGCAATGGTCTCAGGTTGCAGCAAGGGAAGTTTAGGTTAGATATTAGTAAGAATGTTCTCACTAGGAGAGTAGTAAAACACAGGAACAGGTTACCCAGAGAGGTTGTGGGAATCTCCATCCTTGGAGGTTTTTAAGACTTGGTTAGACAAAACCTTGGCTGGGATGATCTAGTTGGGGATGCTCCTGCTTTGAGCTGGGGGTTGGACTAGATGACCTCCTGAGGTCCCTTCTAGCCCTAACTTCTTTGATTCTATGATTCCCCCTTTCCCCACTTCCACCTACCTGTCTCACACGTATTGTCTCCCATTCCCTCTGATCCTCACTGCCACACATTTGCATTTTTACAGACCTGCATTTTGGCTTCTATTCCATTCAGGAAAGCACACAAAACACCAACAGACACCCCCTATGTCTGAAGAAGGGTGTTTATGCCCAAACACTTGCAAAGAACAATTTTCCAACTATTTAAAGCAGAATACAAATTAATGAACAAATGAAAATTAACCAAATGTTGGGTTTTTTTAAACACAACCAAACAAGCAAGAAAACATAAACAAAATAAGTCCCAAAACAAATTAGGCATTATCAGGAAGGGTCCATATCAATACATTCTATTTCATTAGATATAGTGTATAATATTTTCACTCCGAAAAGTTGCAACACTGATGTGAGTTTCACTATGAAAAGCAAAGGATGCCTTCATTACAAGAGGTCATTTTGTTTCTGTTGAGAGATCCAAAATCAGAAGAACAAATTTACACAGACGTGTTCCAGACTCACAGTTCTACACGTTAAATAGATTCAGAACAGATCACACAGATACATTTGTCTTCCAAATGATTTTCTTGATTCACTACACTGTGACATGATGGATCAAATGGCTCAGTTAAACTACACAGCTCAGCCTATACTTAAAATTAAGTCCTTGAGCTTTATAGAAGAGCCTCCACCACAACACAGGAACAGGAGAAGTACAGATGAAGCAGTAGAACAGCTCATATCAAACTTTTTGTGGGAAGACAGTTTTGCATGGTGACTTTTGAATACTGGGTAATCTATACAGATTATGTGCACAGATTATATGCTGAAGATGAGTGTTGGTATGCTTAGGTAAGAAAAATCAGCATTCTGTAAACTTCCCTATGAAACCTTTCCATAACTCTACAAGATGGAATCTTTAGTGCTCTTCCATTTTGCTATGTCTGTTTATATAGCATCTTCCTAAAATCAAGGCAGAAGATAACAGTCTTGTCTGACCTACAATACATAGTCAATTTAAGATACAGGAATGTAAAACCCTGATTATGCACATATAACAAGACTGAGCCCCAGAGGCAGCCATGGTAGACACACAGCTCTTGCCCTGCTTCAGCTCTCTGGTACCCTCTCACATACCACTTTACTGGCATAATTTCATTGGGAAAAAAGGGAGGCTGTCCAGTCTCCCAGACCGAGCCCTTGTCTTCTATCAATCTGTGGGTTCCTCCCAAACCCCGCTGATCCTTGTCTTGCCTTGAGACACTAGGTGGGGTCCATGTGCTAGGACACTTGTATCCTTACTTAAGGTTAAATTTTGTGGCCTCTGACCTCCCCTACAGCCATTCCCATGCCTTGCAGATGTTATGAGTCATTATTTAGGTGGGGAACTCTGCCCCCAAAACAACACCAGGCCATCTCAGGCATCTACTCCTTAACTGGGGCCTTGGCCTTCCCAGCTTCTACACCTCTGCTCTAGCTCAGCCCTTAGCCCAGGCCCACTGCCTCAGACCTGGCTTCTGGGATCCAGCCCAGGTCTTGCCTTCTTGGATGCTGGGCCCCTGGCCCTGTCTCTTCCTATCTTAGGTGCTGGGCTCCTGGCCTCGTCTCCTTTCCTGTACAGGCTTTGGCTCTCCCTTAAGCCAAACTTTGTAAATCATATGCCACATGCTTTATGTGTTATGTCAAGGGTTTCAACCCTTTTGGATCAGCATACCTCCAACAGCCAGATGCGAAGCAGTATACCCCTGGCAGCTGGACACAGAGCCGGGGGGGAGGGGAGAGGGGAGGTGTAGCACATGACCGATGTGGGGGTGGGGGAGGAGGGTGTGTGGCCACACGTGGAGTGTTGGTAGCTGCCATGTGAGAGGTTCCCCTGTCCCCTACATCAAGTCAGGTGGGTAGTGCCTGCACGGCACCGCAGGATGTTGCGTGGTGGCACTCCATCCCTGCTCACCTGTGCATACTCCTGGGGCCTTCTCAAGTAACCCCAGGGGTATATGTACCCCCGGATGACAACCCGTGCATTATGTAAACTTTATGCCACATTTCTATTCTTCCCATTGTTAAGGAGAAATTGTATACCAAGAATATTGTATTTACTCTATGAATTCAGCTATGGGAAATCCAAAGACTTTTCTTAACTTTTTGTCATTGTGTCATTGTGCCATTTTTGACAGCTGAATATTACTGAAAATAAATGGCAGGCAATTATTTTAATACTGTTCTTACAGCATATTACTTTAGAAGATTATTCTAAATTGCAAAAGACAGAACCAATTTACCTAAACAGTATTCTTTAATAATAATATGGATTAGCATTACACAACATTGTATGCAGAAACCGTAGATGGATACCATGCATATTTTCTAATTCTTTTCTTAAATTAAGAAAAAGCCAAGTCTACTTATAAAACTGATCAAAACATGAGAAGAATTCTTATTAAAAAGATCTAGGAATTTGGTGAGGTACAGACAGCTTTACTTTATTTGACTATGCATATAACCCAAACAACTGTATATAAGGACTAGGTCATTTCTAATAATCTCATATATATAAGGGTAGGAGACCTGCATGAAAAGAAAGCAATACCATAAGTTTATATTCAGTAAATGCTGACAGTCAGCCATTCATTTGCTATTTTCATAATTTTTATGCCACTATCAGGTAGTTGTTTTCCTCAGTCATTTAAAATCTTTTCCATCCTCTGTTTTAGGTAAATTGAGTATTAAGAGATGCTGCCGGCATAACACCTTACATTAAAAGTTAATTAAAAGGAAGTAAAAGGCAGAGGGAAGTCATTATTTTTTTTAATGTCCCACTGCTGCTCTCACACCCCTCCCCAACATTTGTTATTTTTTGGCAGCCTAAAAGTGAGAAATATGAAATAAAGGTGTGAAAACATGTATGATCCATTCCCTTATATGTGACTGGGAGTATCAAGCTAATTAGGAATGGTCATCTATTTACTACTGTTGAATGTGAGACTAATGTATACTGCTTCATTTGGTTAGATTATTTTATACAACTGATCTTTTTTAAAACTGTACATCAAAACTCAACCACAAACAATTGAACCATGTTCATGAAAGGAACCTAATTTGGACCATATGTGAATGTACTACTTTTTATTTTGCAGTTTTTCTGCAATGTTCAATAATCATTTGAAGACTAATGATAAAATGATTCATTACTGCAAAACAATGAGGTGCAGTTCAGAGATAGGGTAAAATACATCCAGGAAAAATATGTACAGACACACACATGTCCGCCCACCCACTCACCCACTTTTAAGAAGAAATTACATTTCAATTAAGGAAAAAAAATAGTCTTGCGCAGCTGAAAAATCTAAACTTACAATAAAAAACACACAAAAATATACATTTTTTTTATCCTGTGGACTGATGTACCTCTAGAGTTTCCAGTTTAAAATAAACAAAAAATGCAGAAGGAAAGAAACACAATCTATGACCTATGCACAGTGATGCTGTACTATACAAAGAAGGACAATTATTCTTGCAGCGTACAGTCCTTATATGCCTTGACATCAGGTGTCAGAAAAAGTGCATGAAAGAAGAATATATGTATGCCTTTAAGGCTGATCAGCTGTAGTGGTGTCATCAGTCAGCCTCAGAAAGGCAACCCCCCATGTGTGAAAGCCTTTTCTTTCTAAGAATGCCCAACTGAATCTATCCAAACTTCATCAGTATGGGTCATATCTTCTGCTGTATGCAGTGTGGGGGAGGTTGAGACTTGAAGCTGTACATTAAATTATTCAAGGAAGAATTGACAAAAGGCTAATTCTAAAAGCAGGATTATTAGGCAATTCAGATGCGAATACACAGGTAAATATGTGAAGACATATTTGGAAAAGAATAAGGATTTTAGCAAGGGTTCAAATTGAGGAAACAAGACATAAAATTATTTTTTATCAATTTATATCATGAGTTACAGAAGGGGCCTGCATGTCTGTCAGCACCCCAAGAGCAGTCGTCTCTGAGGCCCACTGCTTTAGAAGGCCCATCCAGAGGCATAACTAACTCATGCTGAACCCTGGGTGGCAGCAGCACATGGGGCCAGACGTTCACTGGTGCTGGGGGACATGTCACCTCTTTTTTTACTGCTGCCATGTGTATCAAGCAGCCAAAAAAGTACCCCTTTTTGCAGCAAAACAATGAGATGACATCTCACCCAGAAGCAGTGAACTACTGTTTATTATTCCTATGCTGTGGGCCACCCCAGTTACTCTGCTCTCCCCACTGCCAAAGCCAGAACTTCTGCAGGGAAGGTGCAGGATGTGTTTAGGGGAGTGGGGAAGATGTGGGGTGAGGTGTCCCCGAGCTCCATTCCAGCACTTCCTGTTAGGCACTGCCCAGGGCTCATGCCTCACTTGCCCAACCATCGATATGCTACTGGGCCCACCAACCCTATTACAGCTGAGCACACATAACAGCAACAGAGAGATGAATTTCCACTCCACACCTACTCATCAAAGAAAATATTTCCCAGATGCTGGAGAAGGTATTGGAGGGATCCATTGATTCTTCACAGGGGAGAAAGGGACCTTTTTCTGTTTGGAGGGAAAGCAGTGTTTCCATTTTACTGCCCCAACTTCTTGGGTGGAGTGGAGAGCTCTCCCTCTGCTCTTAGTGAGGGGTAGCGTCATGGCATTGGCAGCAGATCAAATACGAGTAACAAACAGGGTGCCTAAGACCCTTCACATTGCCACAATGCATACCTGAACACCACTGCTCCTCTAAATGTTCTCAGCTGCCACAGGAAAGCATCCAAGAGTAATTGCAGCTAAGTATCACCTTGGGTAGTTTTAAGCAAATGTTGGGCATGTATTCAAGCGGGCTGAGAATATATGGAGGCTAACAGATGCCACGAATCAGATTTGCATGCATCACCCTACACACCCTTTCCTGTGCTGGGTGTAGCTCAGGCATACTGGAGAATCAGATATGAGATATTCATTCCATTGACCAATTGTGGAAGACTGTGTAGAGAGGCTTTGGCACATTGTTATTATATTCAGCTCCTTGCATATTGGTTTTGTTCCAGTGTTTCAATCTGTGTGTGATAAAGTCTGTTCTCTCTCTTTTTTTGAAAGATTATTTCTTCTCTACACATTTTCAGGAGAAAAAACAATCAGTTGAGTAAGAGACTGGCATGTAAAGTACTATCATTAGCAAAACACTAGCCTGAAATGCCCTTGCTTTCAGAAACCTTGGTTTTGGGCCATAGGAGAGGAAAAACAGAAGTGCAATATACACAAATATATTCTTAGGGATAATTAAAAAGCTAAATAAACCATCAAACCAGTGTTTACCAGCAGATACTTTCCGTTGCTGAAAGCCACTGTAAGCAACACAAGAACTGCCAGTTCTCAGTGGATCAACTGGTGGCACCTTTTTGGCACTGTCTTCTTTCTTCAGTGTCTAGTGCCAGTACACTTTGGGTTCTGGAACAATTACTTTTAAGTAGTGCTGAGGCAAGCTGCTGCCAGAATTCTGAATCTGAGAGACTGCAATTCTCCTCTCAAAGCTTGTTTTCCACCCTAAATCTGCAATCTCCTGCTAGACACTCAAGGAAGTGGGGCTCTGTCATCTAAGCTGCCAGTCTGAATTGTTAGGAAAGGGAAGGACAATGGGACTGAAGGTAAAAGAAATTAGTGAAATAATTGGTGTGCTCATAACTGGATCTGCATGGAATAGCATGGATGTCAAAGGATTATGGTAGAGAAGGGGAGACTGCCCAGGCTGAGTTGTCGGGGGGAGGGGTGTGGCATGCCTGGTTATGCAATGAAAACAAAGCCATGAATAAAGAATTCTGCAAGCAACTGTAATGTATCATCTGACCCAAAGAAGTATTTACAATCAAATTAAGGGCTTGGGATACAGCAATGATGTGACTATCCAAGGCAGGTAAGCAGAATGTGCACACAGTAGGTAGAATCACAGAATCTGGATTGAAAGGGACCTCAAGGTATTTTAACACACTATTCAAATACAGGATTCACTATTTCTAAGTGTTCTCTCCTGGTCCCTTCTAGATGTGAAGGTAAAGGTGCAATAGGATCTGATGCACAATCCACACATTGGCACTTCCTGACATGCCACACATGCATGGTGGAAGGTGTGATTGTGGGATCCCAAATTAAATCCCATCACAACCTCTTGCTGGTGCAGGTGGAGCCCAGGATCAAATTCCCGTGCAGCTGGGAGCCCCCTCACCCAACAAGGCTCCTAGCCAGTGGCGCCTCATATGCACCCCCATGGCTGAGAGACCACAGCTGATGCAATCTTCCAGCCATGCGATGCTAGGAGTGCCCCCGTGGCTGGGAGCCCCATCAGCTGTGAGCTCCCAGGTTCTGAGGTACACATGGTGCTCCGGCGGGCTTTAAACTAGGCTCGTCGGGGGGAGGGGAAGGTGAGGGCGGGGGAAGCTGTGGACCACCAAACCAGGTGGCACC
>NW_017728949.1:11839067-11881988 GCF_001723895.1 Crocodylus porosus | reverse complement strand
GAAGGTTGGATGTGTATCTAGCTGGGCTAATGTAGGCCCAGCACTCTTTCCTGCTTATGCAGGGGGTTGGACTCGATGATCTGTTGAGGTCCCTTCCGACCCTAGCATCTATGAATCTATGAATCTATGGGCCCATTTGGGCTCACCGGGCTCCCAGCCATGGGGGCCCTTGGCACATATTCAATTAATGATGTGATAGTAAGAAGCCAAAAAGTTATTACACATAATTTGTAAAATAACTTTGTGGCCTAATCCTCCTTTTATCACACCATTAATTGATTGCACAAATGGCCAGGTGAAAATTTAAGACATGATTAACTGGTTAATCACATTGTAAGTGTAACATGTAGATGGGGCCCCAGACAAATGTCTATCCAGCATCTTCTTGAAAATCTTGAAATCTCCAGTGAAGGAGTTTCCATAACTTTCTCAGGCAGCTTGTTCCATTTTTCTAGTTCTTACAGTTAGGAAGTTTTCATGAGATTTCATCTAAATTTGTTTTGCTGCCATTTAAACACATGACTGCATGTCCTGTCCTCTGTGACAACAGGGAATAAGGTTTCTCTTTCTTCTTTATGGCAGCCTTTCAAATATGGGAAAACTTCTATCATGCCCCCCCTTAAGGTACTGCAGTTTTCATGTCACTTCTTACAATAAATTCCTATTATTGTATGGAGAGTTCAGCTTGGAAAGGAACAGTTTGTCTCTCCTATTGCTTCCTATAATTAATTAATTAATTAATTAATTAATTAATCCGTGTGATCCACATTTGGTTGCTTCCAAGACTGGAGTTATCCATGGATCTAAGGTACCCAGAACAACAGCTGTTGCTTTGATTGCTCACTAGGGAAACAAGTTACCACTGCTGGCTCAACTGCAAACAAACTTGCTTACTAGGGAAAAGTAGAGCAAGATGCCAGTACTGCTCTGAGCAATATGGACTCCCATCATGTTTTCTAATAGAACATCTCCTGGCCTCAAAGAGCACAGTATCATATAAATTACCAGGAGCTACTCCTAGATATGCCTCTCCAAAAGATACGTTGCTGCCCAAACCTGTAGTAGCATGCTGCATGAAGTTATGCTGGGTCCCGACAATCTCAGAACAAATGAAATGCTGACTTGAAAATTTTCCCTGGCCTTTTCATTTTTACAAATGTCCTTTCATTTGGTACCAGTTTCATTTCCAGGCCTGCCAGTGGAAGAATCAAAAGCAGGAGGTGGAAAAGAAGAATGTCTGAAAAAATGAACTCTAAAGGAGAAAATGAAATGTGTAATGTTTTACAATGCAATCCCTGTCAGAGCCAGCTAAAAAGCCTTTTTATTTTGAGTACAATAAAGTATACAAGATCAGGAGACTTCATTGTCTTTTCAATGTGTTTTTAAGACCCACATTATTAGTAGCATTATGGAAGTGTCTAGAGGCCCCACTATGCTAGGTAATGTGCGTACACCATTCCTGCCTTGACAAAAAACAAAGGGTGGGGAGGGAATGACAGATGAAGTGACTGGCCAAGGGGTCAGCAGCCTATGGCCCTGGGGACCAGATCCAGCCTGTGAATAGAGAGGATCCAGATGCTGACAACTCAAGAACTTAGCAGCACACTTCAGTGCCAGGCAAAACAGGCATCCCTAAAATCCAAGAGCCTGCCTTTTCTATCTATTCCCTTTGCCTCTTCTGCTGATTGACATAAGGTAGCAGGCAGACAGTGGGGAAAATGCATGGTCACAGACCACAATGGGGTCTGGGCTGCAAGTAATGCTCTGCAGTGGGAAAAAGGTTGCCAAATCCTGGACATGCCTATGGTCAAAAAAGCAGATAAACAGCAGAGTCAGGTTAACAGGCCAGGTATTCCAAGTGCAGGTCTTGTGCCCTATTCACTAGAGCACACTGTCTCTCAATATGAATGTTCACTTTTGTTCTATCATGCTGACTGACATGAAAGCCACTGTTTATTATAACCATCATTGGCTGAATTCTACCTTTAAACCAGAAAGTTTGATGAACTCTTCCCTACGACCTTGGCTTGGAGGCATCAGAGAACAGTACAGCTCTGAATCTCTGTTTGTGGGCATCAAACTTGTATTTACAGAAGTTCTGCATGGTTCAAGGGCAAGAAACCCAATTTGCATTGGCACTGTATTTGTTCAGTGCCCAGGAACACAAGCATGGGGTGCCTTCCCCCAACAGATTCAAGATGACAGCCCTGTCCTATTTACTACTCATGAAGTTTTTATTATATCATGAGACCTAAACAAAACCAACCAAAATACTGACTCATTTGGAGGCACAGTTGTTTTATTATTTTTTCCGGGTGGGTATAGTTCTCTATAGTATAGAGTCTATACCCATTTTCAAATGGCATTTCTCTTTTGAGGTCTGAGTTCTTGAACTGTTTCCATGCATCTTTGTGGAGCCCCAGTGAAATAAGAGGGGCCCACTTATAAGAAAGAAAGAAACTGAAGAACTGGTCCCTTAAGTGGCTAGGATTTGGGGGCAGAGACTGTTTTCTCCTATATGTCTGGAGAAAACTTAACACATTCCATACACTGCCACACAGCTCTGACTAAATCAATTATAGTCACTTAAACTTTGTTCTAAAATCTTGTTTGAAATTTATGCTAAAGAACAGAGCTAATTTTAAAAAAAATCTTGATGGAAAGTTTCATTGGTAAAAAACCAGAATTTTCAGCTAAGAACTGAAGGACCCTGAGAAATAAATTTTCAATTTCTACTTTTAAATGAAAAAAGAAATAATTAGGAATAAATGGAAACCATCCACAAAAAGATTAATGTATCCACAAAACCAATTTGCCATTAAAAAAAAATCACTGAAAATGATTTTTCACACAGCTCTAATGATATTTTCCCATCTTATATTAAAAAGTCTGGGTTTTTTTTCAGTTTAAGTACCTTCAAACAACATATTATTTCTATTATGTCAATGATCTGTGAATAAGAAGTCTAAAAAGCCACACACTGAAGGGATGAGAAACTGGAGTGGAAATAATTTTGTTACTTAAGCAATAATAGTTAGAAGTGAGCAATATTGTATATGAAGCAATAAAATGACTTCCAGGTTGGGTACACACCAACATTTTGATTCAGCACTTACCCAACCTGAAAGCTGTTTATTGAGAATATATTACTTACTTCTCATCATTATTGTTATTAGAAAGGAAAACGATCTGTAATTTTCTGTTATGGATCTATTTGGGAATGCACTCATGCCCCCACCATCATCCCCTTCAGACCTGCTGATGAGTTTCAAGAGCATAGTTAAGTTGACTGAGTCCTAAAAGGCCTGCTAACTGAACAACTTAAAGATATGTCTGGGACTGGTAGAAAAAAATGCAATACGTATGGGAAGATCCAGGATTTCATAAAGGTTGTGTGGAAGGTGTAAGTGTGCCTGCATCCTAGTTCCTGTCCTCCTACCCCAACAACAGAGAGGGCAGACTGCACCACAGAAACAACAGCAGGGACTTTTTAAAAATCCCTCAAGCAAGTAAGAATCTCCAACCTCCCTTCCTTTGCTTTCCCTCCCCTCCCCTCCATGCTCAGTGGCATGTTCTCTCCCATTGTGTGTGGCCCCCCTCTCTTGTCCACTGCCACTACTATCCCCAGCTGACCCAGGGGCAGATGGTGAAGAGGCTCCAGTGCTGCTGCTGCCTTGCTGCTGCCAGACTTTGCAGTGAGCCAGGCTTGACTACAGAAAGTGAAGACAGCAGTGGGTGGGTTGCATTCTCCCTGCCTGCACCTGGGCTGGCAGGGAACACGAGGGTGACCCCACAGGGCAACCCGCCCACTGCTGCCGCTGTCCCTGGATGAGCCTGGCTTACTGCAGAGCCCAGCTGGAGCAGGCAGGAATGGCTCTGGAGCTTCCCACTTTCCCTGGAGCAGCTGGAGACAGCAGCAACAATGGGCAAAGGAGGGGTGTGAGGGAAGATGCCACTAAGCATGGAGGGGAAAGGATGGGGGGGTACTTTCTCTGGGGGCTTTAAAACAAAATCCATGGCTACTGCTCATGCAGTGTGGTCAACTGCGAGTGGGGTGCATCACACAATGACTCAGATTGAGTTAGACATCCAATGCAAAATTTAGAGCTGCCTTTACTAAATAAAAACCCTAATATTCATTGTAGCAAGGCCATTTCGATATTACTCAAAAGGTTGTGAAGCATACAGAGGGTAGTCACCAGGGCAGCTCCTGTACCCACAGCAGCAGAGGGATGGCTTTCACAGTGAACATGAGCAAGACATCACCCCAAAAACAGTCAGGAGAAAAGGGAGCACTGCCCCATTCCTCTCTTTTGGCAAAGCATTGGGATAAAAAAACTACAGTGTGCTATAGGATGCTGATCTGTAGCAGATCTGTAACCTGCTCTGCCCAGCTAGTATATTGAGTCATAAGAAAGCGGTAAGATAGTTTGAAATATAGAGACAAATAATTCTGCAAGGGACCCATTAAGTTTGGGTCTCTTCTCCCATTTTTTTTGTGAAAAACATGATATGGGTAAGAGCAAATGTGCTGAGGGAGAATCTAGATAAGATACAGATGATGTCTCTTAGCTAGGGAAAACACCAACAGCGTTCGGTAGGCAAAGAATAGATTCAGTATAAGAAGCCTTATCCACTATATGATAATAAAATTTACAACGTTAGGCTACTTCTGGATTTTCAACAGATTATGGAATCTTTGCATATGCTTGCCACATCTTATTTCCTCTGCTGTACATGATTATTCATGTTTTTGCTTCCAGTAGATTGTTTTACTGCACTGCACGTTACATGGGGCTAGACTGACTCAAAGCAGAACACGGCAGCCTGTGGCCTGCTGGCCTAGCAGCATCAGCTTTCAGGAAGATATTACACCAACACTTCCAAGATTTGACTGGCTTCTGATTTACTTCCATCTGGAGTCAAGACGTTGATCCTGATGCATAAATTGTTAGAGTTCCAACTATTGCAGGCTACTCTCTCTCCCTCAGTGAATGACCACACCAGTTGAGGATAACAAGTGCATAAGCTAGAATTCTCAAATTTAAAGAGCTGGGACTCAGGGTAGAGTGTAGTGAGCAATCCCTGTCTTTAAATTAATTTTCCTTTTTTTGGCTTGACAGTCTGACTGTGCTGAACTTCAGAAGACAGTATAAGTCTGTGTCTCTAATTCTTATTTACCCCAAGGCCCTGTAACACTGACAATGTTATAAATCACAGTCAGTCCCTATCTAATCAGGTATTTGTTAGTTTGGGGGTGAAATGATGTGTGGCTGTATACTTTTCTCACTGTTGAATGTGGGTGAAATTGTGTTGTGCTTGTTTATTTCTGCCCTTCCTATCATCTCATAAATCTTGTAATGTCAACTCCCACCTCTGCTCTGCCAGAGTTGCCTGTCTTGATTGCCTTTTTGCAAAACTCTCCAACAAGCACCATAATGTGTTCTCCCACACTCTGTCCGTAAACGTGGAAGGAGCCCCTATAAACATCCACAAAGCAATCCCATTGACCTCCTTTAAATCCCTCCTTTGCCCTGATCCCTACAAAATAAACAAACATAATTAAGTGAGCTGCAGCCTCTGTTTATAACATTACTCAGGAACCTTTTAGCGCTACCCTGCACTCCCTCTGCCTGCTTGTTGTGTGTATCTGTTGTCTTATTCTAAATCTATCAGTTATTCAGCATAGTGGGTCATCTTTTATGTTTTACAACTTCTACAAAATAAGGTCCTAACTCCCCAGTGCTACACAATACCAATAATAAATTTAGCTTTTTGTCCATTAGCTGATGTACATATGCTCTGTGGCAACGTAATGAGCATCTTTAAAAGCAAACATATCCAGGTAAATGACTTACTTACTAATGACTCATTTACTTTTTCTTTCCTCTTTCAAAAAAGCCATTAAGTTGAACATGACCTTTTGAAGACTGCATTTACAGTCCATTCTTTCCATTTTTAATTACTTCCTTTGCTTTAATTGTTACATTAAGAACTATTAAGAAAGCAGCCAACTTTATAATCAATAATTTAATTAGAATTTCAGGGCCAAGAAGGCAATACAAATGTTATTTTGCAGTCAGGTCTTTTCCTTGGCCTTTGAAAGAACTTTGTTACTTGAAAGTGACATTGGTGACATAAACATTAAAAACTCATGGGGTCGGCCTTTTAACATATACATGCATTAGATACACATTACCAGGAGGCAAAAAGTTCAGATTCAGTTCAATCTGTTTGCTCCCAAACAGAAATATTCCTTGCTTCTCTCATTCTCTTTCAAAATACACATTCAAATAGTACCTACTATTTTTATAGCATGTCAAAAGCCACAAGTGCTTAAGCGTTTGCTGAAATTTGGAGCCAGATGTGTCTCATGGAAAAAGCTTAAAATTCTTTACATTATACGTTTTAAAATCTCTGTAATGTCTCCTAATATTATCTGATGACGTGCAGCAAATTTCAAATTAATATGCAATGGCTTTCTAATTGATAAAATCTGATTCTGTTAGTCGTGTGTCTATCTGCTCCCACACACCCTATGGTTTTCTCATTGGCTTTCCCCTGCAAGCTTTCAATACAACAGCAGAAACTGTGATTCATTACATTCCGGCTTCCATACACGGGCTTCCGTGCATACCAGTTATGCATGGCAACATCTGGTGCTACATGCCTGAAATACAAACATCTTCTATTTATAATTATAGGTCCTGGGTCTTACCTCCAATCAACAAGATTCCGTCTCTCACAATGATAAGGCTGGCCCCAAAGAAGTTTCCTTAGTAGCAACGCACATGCAACTGGATGAGCAGGTGAAGATGCTGTACTATGGGCACATCTACATGAGACACTAACTTCACAGTAGTCTAATAACACTGTGTAGTAGCGTGCTGGGCAAAAACTATGCTAATACACTACTACACAGTAGTAGTAGGCTACTGAACAGTAAGCATCACTAATCCTGTGCACCGTTGCTATCACGCAGTAGTGCGAGTTACTGCGCATTGATTTAGTATTTGGTTAACCAAGTACTAAGCTTAATGCACAGTAACTACAGCATGTTAATTAACATGTATACACTCTGTAAATATGCCCTCGAAAACCTCTCTCAACCTTGGCTCAGCTCTATCCAATGTGAATTATGACTCTGTTGCACTGTTTTTGTCATATGGAAAAAAAAATCCCTGTACGTACTGGATGAGAAAGTGATGAAAGAGCCATGACACTGGTAGGGAAAAAATCATGCTTTAAGAAGGAAAACAGGGAGACAGATGCAAATATTACTGGGTGAATACATGGAAAGGTATACTATAAGATGAGGAGGCAGCAGCGAAAGCTGTGGTTGCCTACAGGATGGAACAGATACCAAGGTATGACATGCCAGGAAGGAAATAGGCAGACAGCCATTATTCCCTATAAACTGTGTAGACAGACTCAGGTAAACTGGATACCAAGACTAGGAGAAGTTTAGGGAGAGGAGAGAAAAGATGTTAGATTGGGCAACTCTGAACCTGTGCAGGGCAAGAATGCAAGACTAAAGATGTATCTGCACAGAACAAATGAATCTGTGATTATATCTCATGCTTGTTTGCAGTCAATAGATGCACTGTTCATTTGTGGGACAGCTACTGCTGCCACATCTTCACCACTATTACACTAAATAAAGCTAATGGAATTATGATTGTGTCTGCTACAGTCACTCCATTATTCTGTTTAGACATACCTTGAAATCAACAAATATAAAGTAACAAATAAAGCTAAAAAGGCAGGTTGAGGCAGCTTGGAAAATACCTTCTATACAGTGCACAACATTCTAGCAGTGTTGATAACTACTCAGATAGACAGTCTAAATATATTCCTTCTCCCTCCCCCAATCTTTCCCAACACATTATTCCTGTATCCACAACATTTTTTATTCATGACCTAATGCCCAGTCCTCTCATCATCACTCAGGTTCATCATGGGCATTATATCTGAGGCTGCGGAGCTAGCAACACAACTGTCTAAACAACTACAAAGTGGACATGTGCTGAGGAGAGCCAAACCTTGCTGCCAGTTAGTTGCATCTGGGCCAAGGTGAGCTAGTCAGTAGAGGTCACTGCTGTATTGTCTGCTGTTGTAGCAAGCAAAGCCAACATAGCTTTGTCTTCTTAATAACAAGAAGGCATGATTTTAACTCGTATTAACATCAGGCAAAATCCTAGTGAAGACAAGGTAGATTGCTGTTTTCAGTCAAGGTAGGAAACCACATTACTGAGTAGTCTTTAAACACCAGCTCTGCTTGCAGATGTGGAAACCTCCACTGTCGCTGATAGGTGTTATAGGGTTTTGGCCTCTTCTTAGCTGGTGCCTTGCTCCTCAGCTATGTCAGGATGAGATCCAAATTCGGCACCACCAAGGTGGTTTGGGTGTGGCTCCTACTCACCTGCTATGTCTTTGATGTTTTAATTTTTTATCTTGGGAGGCAGTTCCCTGTAACTGGCCCAAGGGGATATCATCCCTGAGTTTTTTCATGGGGCTCCAACCTCCCTTTTACCCCACCCTCATCACATCCATGGCCAGAGTGGACTCTATTCTCTGCATGTCTTACTCTTGGATGAGCCCGTCTCATCCACGCCCCCCACCTCCAAGGGTTGGGTCTTTCTGGCCATCTGTCTTTGGACTGGAGCCTGGGCAATTAAACACATCCCTGTTCCTAAGTTAACCATAAGTTAAGAAAAACTGAACATAAAGGATCGGCATTAACTGATAGGCTCCTGGGATCTTGTTTCCTATGGCCTTTGGTCTTGCTGAAGACTCTGTCATCCCTCTTTGCCTAGCAGGCATCTGGGAGGGGTGGCCGCTATGTGCCATGCCCCTGTTGGCCCTCTCGGGGAAGCCTTCCTTGGTCCCACATCCCTTCCCCTTTTGGGCCCATCTGATCTGCAGTTGGGCTGTCTGGATCCCACCAGCCGGTGCTGCTTGCCCCCCTTGCATGGGGCTCTGTGATCCTCCGTACTTCCCTCACTGTGGTGCTGCCCATGGGTGTTAGCAGTCCCCTGGGGCCATTCCCTGCCACAGTACCCAGAGCTTCTGTTGGGGTCTTGTCTCCCCTTCATGACCAGGGGCTGCTCTTCTCTGGTGGAGCTCCCCGGTGTCCCTCTGCTCCTGGGGCTTGGATTCCCCAGTTCACCTGCTAGTATTCAGCAGCAGATGCTTGGCTTCTTGCCCCTGTCCTTGGAGCTCGCACCC
Source organism: Crocodylus porosus (assembly GCF_001723895.1). NCBI lineage: Eukaryota > Metazoa > Chordata > Crocodylia > Crocodylidae > Crocodylus > Crocodylus porosus. The sequence goes on along the minus strand of NW_017728949.1, from coordinate 11,872,760 downwards.
TCCGGGTCTTCAGCCAGTGTCTCCCTGCCGACGTTCAACTCTCCTTCTCCCCACCAGTGTCCAGCTGAGTCCCCAGATGCTTTTTGAGCAGCCCGTGCCTCTCTCAGGCAACACCCCCTGTGCCCACTGATTTGCAAGATCAGGCAGCTGCGGTACTGCCAAGCCTGTTCTCCCTGCCCCCGAGTCTCTCTCCAGCTGCTACTCTTTGTTGAACCTGCGGTAAGTATTGGGGTGCATTGGGAGGAAGTCTGGGGTGAGTCCAGGGGGCTTTTGCCTTCCCTCTCATACCCCCCACTCACCCCAAAACAAACAAACAAACAACGCCCCCCCCGTGCTTTACTTGAAACTCGGCACACTCCCACACCAAGTGCAAAGCATGCCCAGAAGAGGCAGTGCATTAGCTGCACCAGGCTTTCCCAATGTTGTAGTGATCAGGTGCTTTAGTGGAGCTTTTTGGGGGGCTTTTATCTAATAGATGATTGAATCAACTTTAGCTAAAAGCATCAAAAATCCCCAGTGAAGCACCTGATCTATACAGATGCTGAGGAGCCAGGTCAAAATAATGTGCTACTGCTTCCAGTAGAGCACAATTCCCCACCCTCCCTCCCCTACCCCGCCATCACATCTATCAGTGCCCCAAGTGTCTTGCCTTCTTCAGGAGTTGACCTTGAGTTAGTTGACTCAAACTACAAACACACCTTCTTTGTAGTGAATAAAAAAACCTGTGAGAACAGGACAACAAAAGCACTGGCTTTCTAGTTTGTGAGAGGAAGCAAATCTCTTGTGCGCTAGTCCAGACATGCACATGAACATAAATATTCTGACAATTATTATTTATGCAGGTATGCACAGAGCTTTACAGATCTCACAGAAGTGATTTTTTTTTTATCTTGAGGTAGAACAAAGTAGGGGAGAAGGTAGTCGTTTATAGGAAAAAGATTATAAGACATTTGTTAATGTTTAGATTTAATATTTGGGAACACAATCAGGAATGGAGACAAGGTCAGTGATAGGTTAGCCAAAAGAACTGCAATACTGTATTTCCTTTTCAGGGTTCATTCTGGTATCTACATAAACCTAAATAAATCTAAATGAAATTAAAAAGAAAATGCATTTTCTGCCCAGGGATATTTTCAAAAAGTAAAAAATGTTTTCACATTCTAAATTAGGATAAAAAATAAAAAATGCAAACACTTTTTCACAATAATAATACTAGAAATAGTGATAAAAATAAAAGTAATAGTAGTGGTGGTAGCAGTGGTAGAAGTAGTGGTAGTAAGCTTAGGTTAATCAAAATGTTTCATTTTGTTAATGTGAAATATTTCGTTTTAAAATATTGACCTATTTGCTATAATCAACTTAAATTTCAAATGAGAAGTAATTTAAGACAAAAATAAAATTTTTCATTTAAAAGATGATGGAACATTATGTTACAACCATTTGAAACTTTTCCCCAAAACAAGAGATTCATCAAAGCTTATTTTTTTCTTAAAATTATTTTTGGTTCTGACAGTAAGGTTTTGTATTGGAAAATGACCTTCACATAAAAAAATGCCAACCAGGTCTAACTACCTCTTAAAGTTTTGCATTACTAACAACCCCTGATGGAATCATAACCCAATTTATGTATATATGCTTGTTATTTATTCTTGTTTTATTCGGTTAATGAAGGAGGTGTCTACATCACACAAAACAGTGCTGTACAGAGAACTAGAACCTGAAGAGTCACGTGACTTTTTTTCAGAGTTTGAAGTAATCAGTATCCATTTGTTTTCTACATTGGAAAATACATCTAGAAAACAACTTTTTCAAAATATATAAATCCCTTTTATCCCAGGGTTGCAAAAACCTTCCAAAATCCTTGATTGAATAAAAACTGTTCTCAAGCTATGGACAGGCATTACATGAGCCTGCTGTAGTGTCAAGAGAAAGGCCTTTCTTTTCGCACAAAAAGAAAACATATAGCTGTTCAAGGGGTGGGGTTGCAGAAAAAGAACTGGCTCTGTTGAGAAAAAATGAAAGCACTTTCCACCAGGAAGATCTCTCTTCTCTCACATGAGCTTGAATGTCTATGCACTTTTCGAGATACTGGACTGCCCCTAGTATTCCACAGCAGGGTTGTGCAGAATTTCAACTCCCATTTCATTTCAGTGGTGTTTCAATGCTCAAAACTCAGAATCCAAAATGAAACAGGAGACATGTCGAAACGTTTGAAATGAAATGAAAGAAGTCAACACTTTTCAAAGATGGTTCGGCATTTTAAAGGTGTTTCGAAGCTGGGCTTGCAGGAAAAGAGAAAGTAAGGAGAGGGAGGAGGAAGATGGGGGAACAGACTGACATCTGTAGCTGGCCAGTGTCTGCCAACTGTCTCTGAGGTCCCTTCCAATCCCAGTGCTCTGGGGGAAGGACCTAAAAAGTTTAAAAACAGCATATAAGCCTGTGAGTGCCTAAGCTGTTAGCCTTTGTCAGCGTGTCTCTCGCCAGAGAGCAGCATCTGAAAGGCGCTGACTGACTGCTTCCTAGCTGCTACTATCTAGATAGGGAGCTTGCCTTCTACTTGTAAAGGATTGGATAGGATACAGTTTACACTGACAGCTTAGCTATACTAGCCTAACTTCATCCCTATATCATTTCTCTTTTTTCCCTATATCCATCGCTTTGAACTTATTCTTTTTTTTTTTACCTGAAGAAAAATAAATCTGTGTTTTCCCTGACAGTATGATTGCTAGGCACTGTTCAGGAAAGCATAGCATAGATTAGATAGATTGGACACACAGACACCTACATATACACACACTACACACAGACAGACACCTTTTCCAGCACAGAAAAACATGACGCATGCTGGAAAGGCTGGTGCTGCCAAGTCTGGGAGGGAAGCAAAAGGGGGCAGAGGGTGAGGTGTCAGTTCCCTGCCACCCAAGCTGAGACACAGCCTCTTTTCAATCAGCCATAAGGCTGCTGCTGGTACTGAGAGCAAGGAGGTCACAGCAGTACCTGCAGCTGCACCTCCTCTGATACCAGCTGTGATAATAAACCCCAATACCAGCAGCATGACAACAAGCAGCACCAGCAGCACAGTCTCCTCCACCCCCAATTGCAGGTCCCAGCATGAGCTTCTCACTCCCAGTCTTAGAGGAGCTCAATCTTGAAGTAAGGAACCTCAGCTTGATAGCACAAGAAACTCTGGAGCAGGAGTGGGAAGCAGAGTGGGAACTCCACACCCCCAAAAGTTCCCCTAGAGCCAGGTCCCCTTCCCTGGAAGGGACTGTGCAAGAGGCTGTGGGGGCAGCTGGCTCAGCTCTTCCTCTTGTTGTGCCTCTGCCTGCTGAGGATGGGGATAAGGCAGGAGCCCCAGCCACACCCCTGAAGCAAGGAGGTAGTGTGGTCTGAGGTCATTTTGACATGGTAGATGATCCCACATATGGTACCTGCCTGCACTGCTGAGCCAAAACCAGCTGGGGCAAGGGAGTGAAATGCATGAGCACCACAGGGATGCTGATGCATCTCTGCAGGCACCATCGCTTTGTCCTTGCTCCTCCTCAGCCTGGCACCAGTGGGAGTGTGCCCAAAAAGAAGTCCCCCTCTCACTCAAAAGCCCCTGTCCCCCTGAAACAGAGGCAAGCCACCCTGGAACAGTGGAGGAAGGTGGGCACACAGGGGGGCATGTGAGCAAGGTCACCCAGAGCATTGGCAGGCTTCATGGCCTCAGCAGGGGGCTGTCATGCCTGCTGTTTTCTCTGCCTTAACACATGCACAAAGTCACACATGTCATGAGTTTTGCTTGCCAGCACCTTGAGGTGCAGTTTCCCAGAAACCCCTGCACCTATCTCCTTGAAAACTGGCAGGCTTCATGGCCTCAGCAGTTTTCACCCTGCTGTGCCTTAACACACACACACGTGACACAAGTTTTGCGGGCCAGCACCTTGTGGGCCAAAACAAATCACTGTCTCATCAAAATGCCAAATCTGAAACCAAAATGAAACACAGGTGTTTTGTACAGCCCTATTCCACAGTCCTCTATGCTCTCTTTCCTCCACCAAAGGAGAGACAGGGAGGGAGGGATGGAGAGCAGTGGCTCTGTGTGAGAGAGCCCTGTGGGGATCCTGCTGCTGCTTGAACACTCTAGGGGACTGGCAGCATGACCAATGCCCTCTACTAAACAGACCAAGGTCACCTGGGTTCTAACCATGGACACATCTGCCTCCTGTTGTGTGCACAGCACCAGAGTGACCCACCGCTGTGCATGAGATTCTCGTGAAGCTGGATCCATGTGAGCCAAGGTATGCTGCCTCCTATCCCATGCACAGCTCCAGTTCATGCAAGAAGTGTGTGTGTGTGGGGGGGGGGGGGGGGTGGTTCTCCCAGAGGTAGAAACAGCCTGTTTTCCATGGGGTGTGGGAGGAGTAAGGAGTTTCCTCTCACCCCTGGCTGGAGAGCTTACCTTTGCTGCTCTCCAGTCAGAAAGCTGGAATGCTTGCATGCTCCCCCTCTCACTCTATTTCCCAGTGCTGCAAATTCCAGAGAAGTTTGAAATTTGTAGTGTTCAAATTGCATGCCTCTCCCTGACCTCAGACTTTTGTGATATGTTACCTGCTATAATCCATTTGTCATATCTTACAATGAGAACTACACAGGTGAAGCTCACATGCAGCTGTAATGAGATCAATGGGATCCAATGTGTAAAACAAATGGGAAGACAAATTAATCCAATGTAGGTTACCAGTGAAAGAAATCATTATTGTCTCCAACCTCATGAAATGCATGAGCAGATCAGTCTATTCCTGTAAGAAAAAATCCAATTGGTCCAATAAAACATATCACAAAAAATCCTTGGCTCTCGTACCTTTCCTGGACTATCACAGCTGTAATAACACTGCAACCCTACTACAACATTCAGAAAACTAATTCTGCCATTAATAGGCAGAGAGTACAAAGTTTGTCCATGTAGACACACATCCTTAACTGTTGGAGGCATGTTACTGAGGCTGTTCAAAGGAACCTTGTATTTTTGCTACCCATGCCGTAGCTGTACATATATATTTAAATAACTTCACCCTCCAAGACCATCAATCACAGCTCTGAAACTTCACCTAAAAAAAAAGTTACGCTACCATCTGATATCTTGTGTATTGATCAGTCTATCATATTATATGGTCTTTCTTTATATAACACCTATCCTTTTCAATCTATATTTTACCTAGTATATTTCTTTGTTTTTCTCCAGTATTCAGTACTGTTCCTGTTCACTGAATGTACACATTTTTGAAAAGTAGCATATATAGAACCAATGATCTTCTGTAGTTGATCCACATACATTTAATATGCATGTTGCCAGATTACACTGCACATTTTTATTAAAATTCTGAAGACTGCTTTATTTGCCAAGTTAAATGTTTTAAAGTTCTCTGTTTACCTTTTTCATATTTCCTTTTAACTCCAATCATTCCTTTTGCCTGGAAATAAAAACCGCCACATGCATGCAGACTGTGGGAACATGCTAAAATTAAGCCCAGTCTCCAGATATTCCCACTACTCCCAGGCAGATGTCCTCTTTACAACACCTCTGTTTTCCTAAACAGAAAAAGCAAGTGGCCTCCCTGAAAAACTGACAAATAGTATTGCTCTCTGGATTAGGCAACAGGAAACAATGTGTTAATGGTTTTCAGCTGCATGGTTAAGCATTGTCCACCATCACTAATCCATCTGATCTGGTACCTAAGGGACTGTGATCCTGGGTCCACACATTCAAAGTTATTTCTTTATTTTAGATTTGGGTTTTTCTGCTTGGCAGCACAAAACACTAATTCTGAGATCAACCACAGAGCTCAGTTTTGAATCTAAAAATCAAAACTGTCTTAGAGATCTGTACAATTGTTTATATGTTGCATGTTTTTAAAATCTAACAAATAGCCATTTTTAAGTTTTACATTGTCTTTGTCCTGTTATCTTTCTGCCCATAAACTGCTTAGGGAATGGGCAGGCAGAGTAGGCAGCTACTCTTCCCCCAACAACACACTGCCTAATTGGATGGCGAACAGAAAAATTCTCTACCCTGAGAAAATAGCATTCTTAAGGCCTAGGGTGTGGGACCCCTTTATGCTCTTAACACACTCTCTCCTCTTATTCTTACTGATGAGTTGTTTCAGACCACAAGTGCTAAAAGTCTACAAGTCACTTCATGGAGAGTAGAGGAGGGAAGAATATGAGTAAGCTGATCTGATATTTCCACTGCCACCCCAATTCTAAGTTTTTTAGTAATTCAGTCTGTTTTAGCTCAGTGTCCTCCCTTTTTTGCCTGACACTACTTTTTTTTCCTGTACTAGTTGTTTCTTTCTGATATTTTTCTCTTTCCCAGTCTCAAAAGGTGAGTGTAAGGGCTTGTTACACCTTCCACTGAAAGACACGCGAACATTAATTGTCTTAGCAGAGCTCTGTAGTAGATTGGAATCTAAAAATCAAAACTGTCTCACAGATCTGTGCAATTTTTTATATGCTGCTTGTTTTTAAAATCTAACAAACAGCCATTTTTAAGTTTTAAATTGCCTTTGTCCTGTTATCTTTCTGCCCATAAACTGACTAGGGAATGGGCAGGCAGAGTAGGCAGTTACTCTTCTCCCAACAACACACTGCCTAATTGGATGGTGAACAGAAAAATTCTCTATCCTGAGAAAATAGTAGCTAGGGACAGGGCAGGCCCACTACTCCCACTGGGCAGATTGAGCACTGCAGCTCCAGAGTGCCCAGTGACCACAGCACCTCCTGCTACTGCACAGACTGGCTTGGTCTGCTTGATGGAAGCAGTGAGCCAATTTGAGTAGTTGTGGGAGGCACTACCCACTCCCCCCCCCCACAACACCCACCACCACTGGCACTGGCTCACTTTGCCTGGTGAGAGTAGAACTGGTCTGAGTAGTGGCAGGAGGCACCATGGCTGCTGGGTGTTCTGGGACTGTGGTGCGCACTCTGCCCAGCCCTGCTGCACCCCCAGTGTCCTTGCTTGCCCTGACTCAGGCCAAAGCCACTATCTAACGCTATGAAAATGTGTTAACGTTAACAGGTATTTGAAGTCGTTAAGGCAGAAATGTCTGGGTTTGGGACAATATCATCTAGGTTTCTTCTGCCCCTTTGGCTGGTGTCTCCATTATTCATCAATGACACCACACTACTTCAGAGCTTTTAGTTTTTGATTTAGCCCGTGGATCACTCAAGTTAGAACACAGGGTTGGTCACTGTTGTGCTAAACTGTCGTTCTACTATTTAAGCCATTTAAAATCTAAACACTAAAAATATGACATGTTTAATGTCTTCCTATTTCAATGCCAGGGATGGGACAACCTTCCTTCACAGTGGGAAGGAACAGGATCGCTTGTACTAGTATGCCAGCATTCTCCTGCAGACAGAGTATAAAGAGAAGAATAAAACACTTGTCTGAAATTGTTAGATTACCCTGCAAAGTGGCAAAGTCTGATGGAAATCCTTGATAATGAACTAAATCATGGAACTTGCCAGTAAGAGTGTGAATGGCTACCTCTAGGGGGCGGAAAGGGAAATCGACTTTTGCTAACTGTTACTATACAAAGATACCTGAGACACCTGGTAGTCCCTTTTATTGTTAAATAGAAAATAAACCAGTGTAACCCTAATTCTACAGAGACTAATATATGTGCTTAATTGTAGAGATATTAGTAGTCACATGGGAGTCAGAAGAAATACTGTCATAGATATAGTTAAATGCACATGTAAATCTGTGTGTATGACTGTTAGCAAATGTAGACTTTTTGACAACTGCTATATAAATTACCATATAGCTTTTACAGAACAGGAAATCTCTATTTACAAAAGATGCACATAGAGCAGTATTGTTTAGCTCCAAAAAGCACAAGGAGTAATATTTACATTGAATGTCTTCATACATGTGAACTAATACCAGATTCTGCTTTCCTTTGTTTTATTTTTGTTAATTATTCATATGGTTGGAAACATCAATCTGTAGGCAGCCTGAGAACAGTAAAGATTCAGGTTGGTTTCTATTTTATCCAGACAAATTCGACTGTCTCGAGAAATCACTCATCAGACTGTGAGAGATACAGATGAATGGCAGCTTGCTTATCATGAGCAGAATTAACCAGGCAAGTGAACTTGTGCTCTCAGGGTCTGAGGTTCTTTAACAAATCTTACATTTATCATTGGATATACTTTGCAATTCATAAGGCAAGAAGATGTTCACTCTGATGTGTCAGCATGAAAATATTCTGGTGAAATGCCAGAATGCACTTGTCTTTCTATGAAACTGGCATAAGGGAAGAAATAAATTTAACAGTTTACCCTGGCATGAAAACCTTCAGCTTTATTGGAAAGAGATTCCTACCACAGAATTGTGTCTTCAACTACATACAATCATCCCAAGGGGAATTTGGCCTGGTCTTAGCATACTGCCAGTGAAATCCAACAATATAATGCATTTCTTTCCAAAACTTGGAAATATTCATGTTCTTCTAAATACTATTTTACCTTTTGTAATCTTATTTCCCTGAAAACAATCTGCAACCTTCATTTTTAATTTAATGCAGATATCATAGATTAAATTTTACATATGGTTGGGACAAATCCTGTGTGATATCCAGAAAAAACCCACTTATTTTATGCATTTCCAAATTCTGCAGGCCGTTTTATAGTTTTGCCTTAGTAATTTCAAAGATTTTTGTTTCCTTTTCCTCCGAAATACAAAGCTGATTTGTCTGTTCAACTTACACGCAACTGACTAGCAATTCCTTTAATGATAAAGAGCTAATAGCTTACGAGCAGGATGTGATTATTAATGTGAAGCTAATTGTTAGGAAAAAAACTACTGTACAATTTTTACATTTTATTAAAATAAACTTTAAATGTATTCCTTAATGCTAACTGATCCCAAAAGGTAAGAAAATGGTATGTTCCAAACTAATGGGATTAAATCATTTATCTTCTTTCTGGGAAGACACTTTAATATAGCCTGATCACTTAGTATGAAGGAAGTAGATGCTCATAATGAATTTGCCACTGATATCTGGGTATGAATTAGGTATACTTTTGTGATCAACTTTCCTGGAAACTTGCATATATGAAAACAAGGAGTCTTCATTTTAACTTGAGTCACTGAATGCTTACTATATTAATTTACCATCCATTCTGTTTTTCCTTGGCCCCATAAACAGAAATTAGCTAATAAACTTAAAAAATATTCCACTGTCTTCTTCATGTGAGCTTCTTTTTCAACTAAGATGTGCATAATTATTACAGCAATGACTCTTAAATATACAGATATCCCTTCTCCCCTTCTAAGTCTCACGTAATTACTGCATTTACTCAGATCTGGGATGAGGTTCTTTGCTTCAGTCAACACGGGGGAAAAATTGTCAGATTCAAATAACAAGGTAGTGACTCAGCTCTTTGGGCCCCAGATGGCTTGTATAGCAGGGGGAGGAGGACATGCAGCTGGAGGGCATAACTTGTGGTTGGGGAGTTGTACGGCGCAGGAGGAGCATGGGGGAGACTACACTCTGTTCGTCATTCCACCTACCCGTTCCCTTCCCCTCCTGTATTACCTTCTGCTCTAGCTCCAGCCCCTCCAGCTCTGACCTGGCCAAGTCCAAAGCTATTGCCTTGCTTCTGCCTGGCTGGGCAAGGCCAAGCTGACTGCTGCTGACTGCCACAGAGCAGAGCTGCAGCAGAAGTTAAGTGTCCAAAGGGCTGTGGCTCATTTTGCTACTTAAGAATTCCTGAAGTGTAGACAGAAAACCATGATAAAGTGACACGTTCAGCAGCCTCTTAGTTTTAATTATTGTTCTGTTCCCCTCTCTGTACCCCCTGCCCCACCCCCAGATGGGAGAGGAAATACATACCTCTTGTTTCAGTTCCTAGTGAATATTTGTTCTTCTATCCTTTATCATTTTGTTCAGGCATTTGACTTTAGTTTTGAATATAAACCCCACAAAGTACAGGAGGTTGCAAAGCAACAGGGACAAAGGAAAAATTATCAACTGCACATTTGATCCTGCATATACTGTAGCAATGCCTATTGATCCATTTATGCATAACAAAGAATGACCATAGAGAAGAACGAGAGACAGAGAGATGCAAATCTTCTGTCAATGACCATTGTGAAATATTTTCCATTACGAAAGAATGACCCGTAACTCATGAAAGGTCAGCACTAAATTATGAAGGCCATTCTACCAAAAAGAATAGCAAACATATTAGCCCTGGACATTGGTGTGTCCTTTATTTTTCCTACCCCATTTTTCCATTTGTCAGTAACTTATCAAAGAGTGACACAAATACTCTATCCGTAGAACTAATATAGCACATATGGCAAGGCCCCTAACTTGTCTCCTAGATTCACCAACAAAGAGAACAACTGACAATCCAGAGCCAAACTTTTCTTCTGTGATGTGAATATCTACCTATTAGCCCCTGGACTGAGGTGACCAACAAATTTACAAGCTCACCAAAAAGACAGCATATAGTAATAACTTTTTGGTCAGTATAAAATAGCTGTATTTATATTCTATTACTGAGTCTCCACATTATGTAGGTTGTTAATTTTCTGGACAAGTTTCCACTTCTTTCATATTTCAAATGAACACTGTATTTGAACAATTCCACCAACTTGCAAAAACAGCAGCTTACTCACCGTCCTGGCATCCCAAAGTGACAGGGTCTTGTCAGCAGAGCAGGTGAGAATGGTGTTGGAGAATGGCAGAAACTCTATGCTGTTAACTGAATCCTTATGGCCACGCATGGTGTATCTGCATCTCTCACTATAAAAGAAAACAATGATAGAAATATAGCACTTACCATCAAGCAGAATGAAACAGATTAGACCAAAAAATCATATTTTATTTTTCTTAGTTGTTATTTTCAGAGATATTAATGTGAAGGGAAAGGCTGGATTCAGGCTAAAAAATTGTGCATGTGTATGTGCACATGCCTGTGAGAAAGAGAGAGAGAGTATGTGGGCTGATATGCATGCCTAGATTTTCAAAAGCAAGCAGTGGTTTTAGGGTGCTTAATTTTACATACTGTAAAAGTACTACAGTTTCAGAGAGTGGTTGCTTAGCACTTTCTGATAATTGGGACCTTCTGAGGTGTCTTGATATAGGCACTCAAAAATCACCAGTCACTTTTGACAATTTAGGCCACTTCATTTCTCATAGTATCATATTGTTTTACATGAGAAAGAGAAAAGGAAAAAAGAAGAAAAGAAATCAACCGATCTGGGGATATATACTCCTATACAATAGAAGAATAAGAGAACTGCCACCTCCCTCCCAAAGAAGCAGCAGAAATCTACATCTTCTGTTTTGGGGGATGACAATGTACAACAGGGCAGGGAGAAGAAAGAGAGTATTGTTCATGAGTCACTGACATAAGAAATGGGCCATCCCAGGCAGTCAGGCTGCAAGAACAGACTTGTGAGAGATTAATTAGGTGCCAAACCAGGAAGGCCCATTCAGAATCCTTTAGCAAGGTGAAAATGGACTAAAGTGATGGACCATGACAGCAGTGAAAAGGAAGGAAATGATTTGTACATTTCCATCAAGAACATAAACACTTAGGCCTGATGCAGTTCTCTTTCTCCCCCCTTGCCACTTCCATATCAATGTGTACTGATGAGCGAGCTCTCACTCTCCAGATTTAATTTACCACTCTGGTAACTGACTGACGGATATTTCTGAGAACCTCCGACTGCTACATAAAACAAACTCATCTTCCCTTCAAGCTGAGATATAATTTAAATGAGATTGCATTTCTCACACACAAGTTCATTTCTAGTGGAGGGGGGAACATTTTAACTGGATGCTGTACCGGTGCTAAGAAATACTTGATTTGAAGCTGTGCACCTTTGACTTTTTCCATGGGAGTACATTTTTGTATACAAACAGACTAATTTTACCAATTTACATACATACACATCTAGAATAACCCCATTATTTTATAGTCCGTTGTTCCAGGTCCAGTGATTTAACATACAGCAGAATTGAACCCTTGCTTTTTCTCTTTGTAAGCACAGATTCATAGATAGAAGCTGTGCAGGTTCAGAAATTTGGTTAGCTCAGAAAATAGAGAAAACCATGTATGTATGGTAAGATTGGTATTTGTCACCTCTCCCCCCATTCCCTATTCCCTGAAGCAGGTTTTGTATCCGTGTTAAATGATATAACCAACTAGGGGTATTGCCCAGGGAAGTTAAGAATGATCCAGTAGTATTCACCAGCAAAACCCTGGGATGATTTTACCTCCAGAAGTAACACTTTACCCTTGTTTATTTGAGGTACTCAGCAATTCGATATGAAAATCTGAACTGTTTCTCTTTTTTTAAACTTAATTTCACAGTATCATGGAAAATTAGGGTTGGAAGGTACTTCAGTCATTTAGTCCAATCCCCTGCTCAAAGCAGGACCATCCGCAACTGTATCACCCCAGCCAAGGCTTTTGTCTAGCTTGGTCTTAAGAACCTCCAAGGATGGAGATTTCATAACTTCTGTGGGTAACCTGTTCCAATGTTTTACTACCCTCCTACTAAGATTTTTTTCCCCTAATATCTAACATTTTTCCTTGTTGTAACTTGAGACCATTGTTCCTTGTTTTGTCATCTGCCACCACTGAGAACAGTCTAGCTCCATCCTCTTTGGAACCAGCCTTCAAGCAGTTGAAGGCTTCTATTAAATCCCACCTCAGTCTTCTTTTCTGCAGACTAAATAAGCCCAGTTCCCTCAGGCTCTTCTCGTAAATCATGTCCCCCAGACCCCTAACAATTTGTATTCTCCTCTACTGGGCTCTCTCCAATTTGTCTACATCCTTTCTGTAGTGGGGAACCCCAAAATTTGTGGCTCCAGTAACCACCTCCTCTCAAATACAGTCTGTTCCTCATAAAAAAAACCCAAGTTACCTCCCCCCTTCATTTTATGTTAAATTGAAATGTTAATAAACAACACAAAGTTCAATTCATACTTCAAATCCAGACCTGGCTGCCCCCAAACTTTCTACTTCAAGACTAATTATCCTCAATCTTCTCTTTTTTTCTATAAAAGCACTTCCCACTTTGCTTATATCCAGGTGAAATAATGAGCCACCTGCCACAATAAGTCAGCCAAACCTTCTTAATTCTTTCCCAGCAGGGTCAAAATCTTGCTAACAGCTTCAGGCAAACACTGGCAGCTTGTTATAATTATGAACAGCAAAACTTCAAGCTGATCATCCTACTTAAATTAAACATATCATCATCAATATCATTAGCTCAGTGGGAATGGCAATCTTTGATTTTCTGCACTGCACTATCATAGTGTGTTTTCTTTTAGAATCCGATTACAAGATGATGTGCTTCACACACTCCACTTTGCTTTCCAGAAAGCTGATTTCATATTACCCAACTCAAAATACTTAGTCTGCCTGCTTACTTAATGAAGATTTCACTATATTCTTAACATATACTGCATCTCTACAATCATACTGAATATTGTATAATATACACTGAAGAAAAGTATTTGATAAACTACATAATCACTGAAAATAAAATAGTGACACTGGACTAATTCTCCAGTATTTAAGTTCATGTTCACCTTGCGTAATGGTTAACAACAGTGCAAAAGGAGTTAAAATTCTGCAAAACCAGATATCTTTAGTAGCTCCTACTGACTAATCTTTCACCTCCATTTTATTGCTAATGGCTACAAAAATGCAAGGTAGAGAAAAAAATCACGAGCATTCAATATGAGCTTAAAATAATTTCCAAATGTATATAACAAACAGGAATCAGCAGCTACTAGGAACAAAATATAATTTTGCCAACTCATAGTGGTTTTCTTAAAATATACCTGCTGGAGTCACATTTGTTTTGCTTTTCTTTTTACACTTATACAGCCTTTACATTTTAAATGTGGCCTCATTCTTATGCCTGGCTGCCTATCAGATGCCCATTTATCTTGGCTTGGGATCTGTACTAGTGCTGCTGATGCTGCCTGAGTGGCCAGACATTTGTTTCTTTTTGGCTTTCTTTTTTACCCAAGTTAGTACGTATCTTCCTTACATTCTTATTTTCAAACCCTGCCCATCAGGGCCTCATAGAATGGCACTGGGGTAAATCTTATCTAGCTTTGTTTCCCCACGTACCAAAGAAACCAAAAAAGGAAAAAAAAAACAAAAAAAACTCCACTCACAAATATTGCGTGTCTCAAACCATAAGATTATAGTTGCAGCAACCATGGAATTATCCCACATACAACTCTAGGAAGATTTTTGGGTCAGGGAAGTTATAAAACAGGTGGAAGAATTACTCCAACAGGCTTAAGAATGAAGAGAATTGTAGGCAGAGGTGCAGAAAAGTTCTGGTCAATCAAATCTTGGTCAAATCAGTAATGGAGAAAATAATAGCAAATACCCTTGATGCAAAGAAAAACTGGAAAGCTGTAGTATAGAACTAGACAGAATACCAATACTGGCATGGACTGTACACTGCCTTGCAAAGATGTAAGTTTCTTTACCAAGTTCTTTAATAGATCAAATTATGAGAGGAAGTGCCAGATGTATGGGGAAAGGGCTTATGGTGCATGATTTTAAATAAGAAAGAAGTTGTACAAGATGGTGGCAATTATAGAAGCATAAAATTCATGAACCATACCATGATACTACAGAAAGGGATCATCAAACAAAGTTTGAGAAGTCAAAACTGGAAGTAATAATCAGTTAGCATTCAGGCTAAACACATTATTGATGTGAGCTTTGCTGTAATGGAGAGGTACAGAGGAAACAAGAAAAATTTTCACCTGCTGTTTATTGATATGGAAGGTGCATATGACCATGTATCAATAAAAGTGACAGTGGTGCATGAGGAAACAACTTGTATAGGAAATCTATCTAAGATTTGTGCACAACATGCATAAAGGCTAAACAACATAAGTTTACTAGACAAGGTCTATATCAAAGGTCCATCATAAGTCCATTTCTATATTTTCTGGCTCTCAATACTTAGCAGAGGACATTTAGAAGGATGTCTCTGGTACAGTAGATTCCTACGTGATGTGGTTTTGATTGCAGAAACCAAATGAGAGATAGAGTGACTTGAGCATACAGAGGCATAGCTGGGAAAAGCCTGATGTATAATCAGTAGGTGGAAAAAAAATCATAGTACATACCACATGCATTTTCCTGTGACCGGGGGTACATCTACATGTGTGCTTTACTGCAGTTGACTAATTAGCTCTGCAGTACAGCATCACAGGCTACACATGCCTATATTAGGGTACAGTAAATTAATTAGCTCAACCATCAGTTAGTACTATCAGGGATAGTACTACATTATGGCAGAATCATTTACTGCAGTAAAACACACATGTAGACAGTGACTGGGTGGGGGACAGATTCCTGCCTGCCACATAGACATGTGGCTCCACAGGTTCTGCATCCTCATGCCCCAGCCAGCCCTTCTGCTGCCTTCTGCCACCCAGACCCTGAGGGTGACTCCACAAACCAGCTGCCAGCCCAGGGCTGCTGTCCCAAGTGAATGTGTAGACACTGTGCTGGGGAACAGTTGACTCCAGCTCAGAGAACTCCAGAGTTTATCATGTTGCATTACTTGAACATGTTAATGTACCCACAGTGTCACATTTGTGGCATAGAATAACCAGCATATACCATCTGCATGCAGGCTCAAATATCCAGAGTCTATTGTACAAGACTATAGAGAGAAATATGAAGAAATTAGTAACAGAAAAAGTAAGGCATGGATAAAGTGGAGGGAGGTAAATGGAGTGGCTTATGACAAGAAAATGGCAATTTGTGTGAAAGGAAAAATCTACAAGACTGTGATAAGGCCTATGTTATGGTATGGATCAGCAGGTTGGGGAAAAAAGAAACAACAGATGTTCACTATGATGGTGAGACAGATGAGGATACGGAAGTGAATTTATGGATAAGAAAGATCATGTAAGGAAAAAAAAAAGGATTGACAACAAGCAAAAGTAACATCTACAGAGGAAAAGCTGAGTAACAGCAGACTGAAATGGTTGGCCATACAGCCAGAAGGCCAGAAGACTATGTGGGAAAAGGAGTTCAGGTCATAAGAGCTGGGGAAAGTGAAGGGATTCAAAAAGAGGGGAAGACCCAAGATGATGTGATTAGAATAACAGAGACTTGGTCAAATAGCTTGCATAAGTGGAGCACTGTCACAGAACGGTAAAAACTGTTCAAGAAAGACAGGCAGGGAAGAAGAGGAGGAGGAGTTGTGCTTTATGTAAAAGAGCTGTATAATTGCTCAGAGCTCCATATAAAACTGAAGACAGCCCTGTTGAAAGTCTCTGGATTAAGGTTAGAGGGGAAAGCAATAAGGGTGGTGTTGTGGTGGGTATCTGCTATAGATCACCAGACCAGGAGGATGAGGTAGATGAGGCTTTTTTCAGACAACTAGGAAAAGTTTCCAGATCACAGTCCCTGGTTCTCATGGGGGACTTCAATCACCCTAACATCTGCTGGGAGGGCAATACAGCAGTGTGCAGACAATCTTGGACATTTTTGGAGAGCACTGGAGACAACTTCCTAGTGCAAGTGTTTGGAGAAACCAACTAGAGGCTATGCTTTTCTTAGCCTACTGCTCATAAACAGGGAAGAATTGATGGAGGATGTAGAAGTGGATGGCAAGTTAGGCAGCAGTGACCATGAGATGATTGGGATCAGGTTCCTGACAAAAGGAAGAAAGGAGAGCAGCAGAGTATGGACCCTGGACTTCAGGAAAGCAGACTTTGACTCCCTTGGGGAACTGATTGTCAGGATCCCCTGGAAGGCCAATCTGAGGGGGAAAGGAGTCTAGGAAAGCTGGTTGTATTATAAAGAAACCTTACTGAGGGTGCAGGAACAAACCACCCTGGTGTGCAGAAAGAATAGCAAATGTGGCAAGCAACTAGCTTGGCTTAGCAGAGAACTCTTTGGTGAACTAAAACACAAAAAGGAAGTTTACAAAAAGTGAAAGATTAGAAAAACAACTTAAAAGGAGTGTAAGAATATTGCTTGGGCATGCAGAGATGAAAACAGAAGACCAAAGCACAACTGGAGTTGCAGCTAGCAAGGGATGTGAAGTGTAGCAAGAAGGGTTTCTACAAGTATATCAGCAACAAGAGGAAGATCATGGAAAGTGTGGGTCCCTTATTGAACGGGGGAGGCAACCTAGTGACAGAGGAAGCAGAAAAGGCTGAAGTATTCACTGCCTTTTTTACCTTGGTCTTCACAGGCAAGGTCAGCTCCTAGACTAATGCACCGGGCAGCACAGTTTGGGGAGCAGGTGAGCAGCCCTCAGTGGTAAAAGAACAGGTTAGGGACTATTTTAAAAAGCTGGATATGTACAAGTCCATGGGGCCAGATGCAAAGAATCTGAGGATGCTGAGAGAGTTGGCTGATATGATTGCAGAGCCACTGGCCATTATCTCTGAGAACTCATGGTGATCAGGGGAGGTCTCAGATGATTGGAAAAGGGCAAAGTATAGTGCTCATCTTTAAGAAAAGGAAGAATGAGGATCCAGGGAACTACGGTTCAGTCAGCCTCAGTCTTAGAAAAATCATGGAGCAAGTCCTCAAAGAATCCATTTCTAAGCACCTGGAGGAGAAGGAGGTGATTTGGAACAGTCAGTATGGATTTGCCTAGGGCAAGTCCTGGTTTCTATGATGAAACAACCTGCTCTGGGTGTGCAGGAAAAAGAGTAGATGTAATATACCCTGACTTTACCAAAGCTTTTGATACCATCTTCCACAGCATTTTTGCAAGAAAGCTGAGGAAGTATGGGTTGGATGAACAGATTGTAAGGTGGATAGAAAGCAGGCTGGATTGTCAGGCTTAATGAGTAGTAATCAATGGCGCAATGTTTAGCTGGCAGCTGGTATCAAGTGGAGTGCCCCCGGGATTGGTCCTGGGGCTGATTTTGTTCAATATCTTCATTAACGATCTGGAAGATGGGATAGATTGCACCCTCAGCAAGTTTGCGGATGACACCAAGCTAGGGGATGTAGTAGGTAGACTGGAAGGTAGGGCTAGGATTCAGATTGACCTAGACACATTGGAGGATTGGGCCAAAAGAAATCTCATGAGGTTTAAGAAGGACAAGTGCAAAGTCCTGTACTTAGGATGGAAGAATCCCATTCACCGCTACAGCCTGGGGACTGAGTGGCTGGGCAGCAGCGCTGCAGAAAAAGTCCTGGGGGTTACAGTGGACAGTAAGATGGATATGAGCCAGCAGTGTTCCCTTGTTGCCAAGAAAGCTAGCAGCATACTGGGCTGCATTAGTAGAAGTATTGCCAGTAGATTGCAGGAAGTGATTATTCCCCTCTATTCGGTACTGGTGAGGCCACATCTGGAGTACTGTGCCCAGTTTTGAGCCTCCCACTATAGAAAGGTTGTGGACAAATTGGAAGGAGTCCAGCAAAGAACAATGAAATTGATTCAGGGGCTGGGGCACCTGACTCATGAAGAAAGGCTGAGTGAACTGGATTTATTTAGTACCATCAGGAACGCATGGTTATTTTTATATGCTTCATCACCATAGCAGTAAGCTACATTGCTGTAACTCGTTCTTACAGTGACATAGCCATGGCGTCACAGTTACTGCCTGCCAAAGCTATTTTGCCATAGTGATGAGCTACGGTGATGTAGCTCATTGCTATGATGACATAGCATCTTGTGTAGATGTGTCCAGAGAGGATTTGATAGCAGCCTTTAACTACTTAAAGGGTCAGTCCAAAGAGGATGGAGCTAGACTGTTCTCAGTGATGACAGGTGACAGAACAAGGAGCAATGGTCTCAGTTGCAGCAAAGGAGGTTTAGGTTGGATATTAGGAATAACTTTATCACTAGGAGGATAGTGAAGCACTGGAACACATTACCCAGAGAGGTGGTGGAATCTCCATCCTTAGAGGTTTTTAAGGCCCAACTTGACAAAGCCCTGGCTAGAATGAGCTAGTTGGGAATAGTCCTGCTTTGAGCAAGGGGTTGGACTAGATCAGCAGTTCCCAACCTTTTTATGCCATGGCCCAGAAAACTGTGGACTGGAAGTGTCCATGGCCCAGCAAACTGTGGACCACCATGCAGAGCCCCATAGCCAGAATTTCCGGCTGGAACACAGGTAAAGCTAGTTCCAGCCCCCCAGGCAGGGGAGTGGCCCAAACTGCTGCCATGGGCCCTGCAGGAGGAGTCATAGCCTCTCCACCTGGCTCTGCAGGGCTGCAGTTTGTGGACTGGCAGTCGACCCTTCATGGGCCAGCACTGGTCAGATTTCAATAAAAATATGGATATATTGATACGACTTTTATGAGGTAACTATACACAGCATTAGTTTATTCCAATGCCATATGAGACCTCATTTGAGAAGAACAATTAAAAGCGCATACTGAAGCTCAGTTGAAGTTAATGAGATTTAAGCATGTGCTTAGAGACAGGGACTCTACTATGCCCTCTTTACATGCTATCCATCCAAATATATTAAATGCACTAGCACTCTGAAATAGCATCTCTTTCTCTTCATCTGCTTTCTCAGTCAGGAAAACCACTACACTTAATTCCTTTTCCATATGTCTTGTATAACACACTGTCATATAAACTGTCATTGCCACCAAACCAAACATGTGGGAAATTTGCATCAAAAGGTAATGTGCAATGCATCTACAGGCAATAGTTCTATGAAAGTTTTGCAGAATGGCACAGCATGCTCAGCATCCAACTCTATTATGTTAACAGAACTGTACCATTTAAAAGTATACTACCAAAAAAGCCAAAAACACCTCCTATCACTTACCCACTATATGACTTTCTCTCACAAATATGTTTAAATCAGGCACAGAAATTTTCCAGCCAAGATCAATGGACATGTATAGCAAATGGGTTGACTTACAACATTAAAATGCCAGTTTGTTTTATGCTGTTATAAATACATCCTATCATGTCTTTACATTTTATGACCTCTATTTTATTTCTAGGTAGCTTCACATATGACACATCCGATTATTCATGTCAAGAATGTAAAACTACCACTATTTCAGTAAAAAGTGCTTACCATCATTTATGACAAAGAAATTTTTCCTGACCTATTATTTCACTAAACATAACCAGAGTTTTATAAGACATTGATGTTTGGGGACATTTTTTCTCTATCAAGCATATTTACCTTACGAAAGATATACTAGTATACGGACATGATCGTGTCAAAGAGCCACTTGGCTCCATACAAGATGTTTTATTACATACCTTCAATAAAATGAAGCTATCTTCCAATTTTGGATATTCAGATTATGTTCTTTTTAATTAATGTTTATGCAACATTTTGAAGATGACAAGTGATACAATACAATACTTATGTGCTTTTTATTCTCATTTTTGTAGAAGAAATTCTCTTCCCTAATTTGTGTAGGTAGAAGCCTGACTTTAATTGGGCTATGTGTAGGTTCACAGTATGTTCATCACCAGCAATTCCACAAATCTGTTTTCCTGTCTTATGGGCCCTCTATATCCAACTTCCTCTTTCTACTGCCCCTAAGTAGAAACAAGCAATCTGTAGACCAATTTGTAGAAGGGCTTCACTCTTGCAAATAAGAAGCAAGATACGCATGACTGGTATGGGTTACAAGATAAGATATAAATATTGGAGAACTTGCTTACTTCAGGGCAACCCTCAGGATAGATAGACCCTAAATATCAGTATCAACGCAAACTCAAGTTATTAAATATGACAAATGAAACTGATTTACATTATTCAATGAGTATGTTTTAAATGTACTCCTGGATAAAACTACAATTAAGTATAAAATCCTCCTCTCTTGATTCACACTTCAACTCAGTGAAACTACTTATAAGTTTAACAACAGGAGGAGCTGCAGTCTTATTATACCAGCACAGTGCTCCAATCATGTTGTCATTGAATCAGTATCAAAACTCTCATTTCTTTAGCTGGATCAAGTTGGGCCCTAATTTATCAACATGGGAGGTTGAATGCTCCACCCTTTGTCCAGCACACAATAAAATAAACTTATGAATAGACACCGACCCCTGAAGCAATATAGATATTACCGATAAATATGAGAAAAAATGCTCTACTTTTTGCCTTCTTTTTTATTCCGCTAATATCAAAGTAAAGACATCACCACTAAAAATAACCAAGTGAAAAAAGGATCCCAGAATATGGTATAATGTTTTATTAATGCATAATTACATACATTTGTCCCAACTCAGCAACTTTAAAAGGCGGCACTGTTATTGTTACAGCCTTAACTTATACCACCTTCAGAAAAATGAAATTTTATAAATCTCATAATTTAACTGTGATGTGTCTCTTCCTAAAGCAATGATGTCTGTAAATGGTTTCAAAAGTTTTCTGTAAATAATAAGATACAGATAATTTCTAACAACTTATATTTTTTGCCTTGTTGGATAATTTTGTAACACATTCTGAGAAGACACAAACTTAATTGTTTAGTAGGAATTTTCTTCTCTGAATCTTAGCAAACTTTAATATATATGCTCTGCCTCTTCTCCCTCCTCCTGTATTTTGAAGGTAGCTAATAGGGCTGTGAGAAATTTTGTGAGCCGTTTTGTTTCAGAGGTGTTTCAGAACCCAAAACACCGAATCCAAATTGAAATGGAAGGCCCAGAAACATCTCTGAAATGGAACGAGGCATTCGAAAATGTTTCAGAAACATTTCAGAAATGTTTCAGAAAATTTCATTTTCAGAGCTGGGTTTTGCAGGGGCTGCACGGGATGGGCAGCAGTCGTAAGGAGACCCCGGCATAGATCTCTGCTCCCTGCGGAGCCAGGTCACACAGCAGGGCAGTGTTGGTCCCTGCCATGTGACCTGGCTCTGTAGGGCACAGAGATCTGGGGCAGTGTAGGGCAGGCAGTGGCAGTGATGAGACCCTGGTGTTGCTCTCTGCTCCCTGAGGAGCCAGGGACCAGCACTGCCCTGCTGCATGACCTGACTCTGCACAGAACAGAGATCTGCACAGGGATCTCCTTGCCACTGCTGCCTGCCTTACATTGCTGGGGCAGTGTGGGGTGGGCAGAGCTGGCAAGGAGACCTCTGGCACAGATCTCTGTTCCCTGTGGAGCTGAGTCATGCAGCAGGAACTAGCAGGCTTGCTCTGTGCTGCTGCCCTGCCCCATGACCCGGTGTGACAGGGATCAGAGATCCACATGGGCGTCTCCTTGCCTGCATGGAGGGCAGCAGCCATCCCCCTCCCCATGGCCCCATACTGCTCCCAGCTAGGGCCCCAAGATCTGAAACTGAAACAAAACACAGCCATTTCGCACAGCCCTAGTAGCTCAATCTCACATGGTAACTATTATTCAATGCCAAATCATAAAATGTTTCTGTGTGATGTCATTGGACCTGTTCCAGTTCACAATGAACTCGGTGGCTAATTTCTCATTTATTTTTATTAGTGAACAGCTACTTTAGTGGTAGAAGCAGGAATGAAGAACCTCATGTCAGCCCTTATCTTACAAAGAACAGCACACAGCTACATAGTGGGCAAGTCTACACGCATGCATTAACTAAAGTGCGTTAATGCGCATTAAATCTAGTACCCCTGAGTGCCTGTACATGAAAATGAAGGTTGCTCCAATATACTGTACATCAGAGCACATTCTGGAGTATGGCAATTACTGCACTCCAGTAGCCTCCTGCATCTCGTGTATCAGCATCCCACACTTAGAAATGGTGGCAGGGGCACTTGAACTAAAGCTTGTTGAATGAGTTTTAGTTCAAGTACCTCCATTGCCATTTTTAAGTGTGGGGATGCTGATGCATAAAACACAGAGGCACTTTAATTGGAGTGGCTCTTGGAGCCGCTCTAATTAAAGTACCACCTCCCCCCACCTCCAGAGCACACATAAAAGTGCCCTCCATGGTGAGGTACTAGGAAAATGTGTGTTAGCCTGTCTTAATGCACATTAACTAAAGAGCACACACTTTTATACATGCTCCAGGGGTAGAGGGGCGATGCTTTAGAGAAATTCCAAGAGCACGCTGGATTAACTGAGTCTACTCCAATGCGCTGGAATTCCAGTACGTTGGAACAGCATCTGCGCTCAGGTATAGGCACCCATGATTAAAGTGATACCTAATGCACATTAGATTATTTTAATGAACATTAAATAGCATGTTTTTTTAGTTACACTTTAATGTGCATTAAAATAGGTAGGATACTGCACATTAAATCACATGTATAGACATGTCTGCTGCCTGTCCTTTTTTGCACTTTCAGATTCACCTGTAGGGAGCAACTTTTAGTTCCGGAAACATTGGAGTGTTAGTAAGTTACTGGTCTACCAACAGCAACATTCAAAGAGAAAAAGAAATTAATATAGTTGCAAGGCTAGATATTTCTTTTGCAATTTTACTAGACCTCCCAGGGAGCTTCTTCAATCTGTAAATGTTTTTGAAGTTCTAACTATTATGTTGTTGTTCTTCCATAACTTAAAGAATTAGTTTGTCAAACATTACTCAGAAGGAAACTTAGAGAGCTTAACAACATACAACATATGCAAAGAGCCACACAGTTTAGGAAGGAATATCAGAGACTTATTCATGCCTTAAGCAAAGTTTGATGATAATGAAAAGATTCAGATTCAGAAAAATTACTGTAGCGACATGGCATTTGGTCAACAATTCCTCAGCTGATTGCACACTTACAATTAACTAATTAACTCTCTTGTCAGAATAATGCTTGGAAAAGAGACTAGTAGACATAAAATTACTTTAAGTTCTGGAAACATCGTTCTCAAAATGCTGGGGAAAGAACTGCCAAATATCTGTAGTTATCTCTGTACATGAAAAGATTAGGTTTCACAATTGATTGCAAATTTAAAGAAGCAGAATCCTACACTCGGTTTATTAAAAGAAATGAAGGCAGAAGGCAACACTTTATTCATAGTGTGTAAAAATGAATTTGGGGACACATGGGGGAAGGAATATAGTAACAGATTTCAAGGAGAGTCCCTATACTTATATATTAGTCCCCATATTATATACTGTATATCAGTTTCTTGTGTGGAAGCTTTCAGTATCAGATGGATATCCAATAAAAAAGACTGCTTACATTACCCAAGAGACATTGCCAGTAAAGCACTATAAGAAGAGAAAAAGAGCACAAAGGTAAAATTGTAAGAACACATTGGTTGCTATGGTGTTGCACATGGATGTAACTTCCTGACATTGTCTTAACTAATGAAGACCCCTATTTTCCACTCTGTAGTTTGCCTAGCATACTTTGACATAGATGGTACTAAGATAGTGGCTCTTATTCATTCATTCATTCATTTATCTATTTTTAAT
The DNA here is from genome assembly GCF_001723895.1 of Crocodylus porosus. Taxonomy (NCBI): domain Eukaryota; kingdom Metazoa; phylum Chordata; order Crocodylia; family Crocodylidae; genus Crocodylus; species Crocodylus porosus. Next base: position 11,848,415 of record NW_017728949.1, on the reverse strand, counting down.
AAATAAACCATTTGCCAACACCTGTTCAGTGAGCAAAGTCTAGAAAAACAAGGAAGAAGACAGTTTTTATTTTTCTCATGATATGCTTTAGACTGTACTCAAAACAGTGACTTATTTTGGTAAACACTAAACACTAATTTGTGACTGACAATTTTATTTGACTTCCTTCAGATAACTGTAAATTATAAATCATAGAATTATTTATATTCTAATTAGGCTTTAACAGGAGGGTGTGAAGAAGTCTAACAGTGTCTGCCAATAATCTTTGTCACCTTTTCTTCAGTGGCTTGAAACATGAATAATGAGGCTTCTGCTAATTATCGTAATGAAGGATTAGGCAGATAAAGTTTTACACTGCTTTGAACATGTAAAGTGCTAAGGAAGTGTGAAGTATTATTATTTATATTTCCTGTTTTGGCTAAAGGTTTTTTTGCGTGAAACAAATTAAAAGAAGGAAGGATAAGGATCTGCTAAAGCAAAAAAGAGAAATTGACGCATTGATCTTCTAGAGGCTGTTCTACACACCATTTACTTCAATTAAGGGTGTTTTTACTTGGGTTTAATTAAATTGATACAACTGTAGTGAGGCCATAGTGCACATACCTGTGTCCTGGTATAACTTCATTCACAAAAGAGAGGTTGCAAAAATGTATAAATCAATAGAGACTAAAGGAGTACAAAAGTGAGTAGGCAAAACTTTATGGAGTTCCTGAACTTCATGCATGGTGGGGAAGCAGGGTAGTTAAGTTTAAATATTCATTTAAGTGCTTTGATGGATGATGGCCAGGGTACACTGCATGTTGCTGGATGACACAGAGAAAAAGATTAGCATCAATTAATAGCTGTCAGCTCTATCAGATGGTAGGGCAAGGAGTGGCATGACCATGGTAAATGGAGATAGACTTTGTTTTGTTTTCCATTTTTTTTCAACACAGAGGTTGTCCCTTCAAGTCTGAGCTAAATCATATTGGTGGGGAAGACTGGGAAGCCTGGACTGCTGTGTGTAGCATGCTGCATCTGTTCTGATAATACAGATAGAAAGACTTCAGTTTTTAGGACTGTCATCTTTTTAGCGGGGGAAATGCTTTCAAATTATTTAGCTTGATTAAAGAGGACAATGGCTGAGATAAAAGGGTTTGCAATGTAGGGTATATTTTTCATACCAGATTTAAGTGTACATTCCATCTTCTTTAGCAGTGTTGACTCAGTTGATCTTGGTATCCTATCAAGACAAGCTATAAAATATTCCTAGATATATGGCTTAATTATGAGTGCCCAGTTCCTCTGACATCTCCAGCTGAAGTCTCTAGTAGCTGCACAGATTTAGCCTCTCTTAAAATTAGATCCAAACAATTGTTGAATTGGATAACTTATATGAACATTATTGTGTATTTTAATAGGAAACATTTTCATTAAACACATTCATATCTTTTGGGCAAGATATTAGGAAGTGGCCAGTGACTGAAAGGATATGACGTTTCAGGGGATTGAAGACCAGGTCATGAAAAGAGCTAAAGTGGAATTTAGGCACCTATGTCCAAAATTTAGATCCTGAAACACCTGTTCAGTTGTTGCCTTCAAGTCTTTGGAGCAAAAACTGGAACCCAAGTTTCCCCTAAGTCCTTTTGGGATGTATAGCTTTCCCTGTGCTCTGTACAAGGCCATACAGACATAGATGTCTAACCCTATGTTGCGATGCAGAGAATCTTGTCCTATGTAGTCAGTATGTTATGAAAGTCAACCTCTCTTCATTAATTTTTTTAAAGTCAGATACTTAAGAATGGATTCTTAAGTGAATTTACAAGCCACTGCTGAAAATCTTAGCCTTATTTTGCAAAGCAGTTATTTTCAATCCCTCAAGGCATTTGGGGGACACATAACCAGGTAAAACAATCCTAGTAGTAAACAGACGACAACAAAAAGATATACAACATTTAATTAAATTGTCATTAAATACTTTAGTATTAGTATGAATACATTTTCTGCTCAGCAGTTCCACAGCAGAGGAATAAACTATGGCTCACTTGTGATGACAGCAGGATTATCCTAAATGAACTCATCATCTGAAATCAGCAATAAACCTATGTCACATTTTGGTAAGCTTTTCTTCTTAAGTTGGTATTAAAGCTGCCACTTTTTGCTGTGGTCTCTTAAACCCCTGTCTAAAAGGCTAATAGAACATGTGCTTTTCTGGTTAGTCTTGCATGACTAAGTCTAAGATGACTAAGACATTTTTCCTCAATCCATCCAAATTTATATTGCCATCATTGGTTACTAAAATGCAACAGTGTACTTCCCTTTGATGGATCAGGTGCTTTGTCAGGTGACTGAGTGACTTTCCTTTTCCTAAAGATCCTTAATCTTAATTTTAAATTTGCCTTGTCTAGCTTTACTGATGAAGCCATACTTTTAGGCTTCTGTTATTCAAATACAATATCCAGGAAAAGTACTTTGCCTTCTAGATTCAATTTTCTTATTGAAATAGCTTTCCCTGTATTTCAAATAGCAGCTTAATATCAGGTGTGGTACAACTGTCTCATTTAATAAGAACAAGGATGTAAAAATAGTACCTTTTCAGACCATTGTCTGCAGCACTGATTAATATGCTGAGGGGGAGGGGAAAGGACTGTGGGGCGGGGCAGATTGAGGACCCAGCCCTATTCCAACTCTCTCTCTTACTGCTGGGGCACATGCCCCAGAACTGCATGGGGCGGGGTGGAGTGGGGTGGGCTGCAGATGCTCCCAGCAGAGGCTGGGGCTGCGTGGGGTGGCAGCGGCAGCACTGGGACTGGGGTTATGGGGGGCTGCAGCCATCTAAAAATTTGATGTAGCCCCTCCAACCCTCTCCCATTGCCGCCACCACCTGGCCTGACTGCAGCCCCCAGCCTCCACCGGGAGCAGCTGAGCACCATCTCGTAGCCTCTTTCCCCCCACCACCAAGGGCACGGGGGCCATGTGTCCTGGATTTGCACACGGGAAATCAGGAGAGTAGGCTGCTGCTGTAGGCTAGTGCTAGGAGGCAGTGCTGGGCTGTTCCTGGCAGAGGCTGGGGATTGTGGTCAGGCCAAGTGATGGCAGCACTGGAATGGGAATGGGGGTGCTACAGCAATTCTGTGGGAGGCTGCTGCCCCCAATAGCCCCACTCTCAGTGCCACCACTGTATGGTCCCAGCCTCTGCCGGGAAGAGCCCAGCCCCAGCTGGCAGCAGTAGCCCACCCTACCTGTGCAATTCCAGGGGCACCCCCCTCCAGTGTCCTCCCGAGGATCATGACCTCCCAGAGAGTATGCTCCCCCCTCCCTGTATCACCCAGATGAGCTGCTCACAGTTCCATCCTGCCCTGGATGTGCAAGGTCTGTCCCTGATCCATCTCATTCTCTCGCTCACCACCGCTGCAGCTGCCCTGTGTTTGTGGGGGGACATAATCCCCCCCCGATCTGTGTGAGGCAGAGGTGGCTTCCACTGTGGGCTGGGCTTTGTGCCCCAAACCATGCTACGGCTGGCCTGGGAGCGGCTGGACGCACAAGGCATTGGAAGTACGTGGCCGGACCAGATGCACACATGCCATCTGGGCTCAATCCTCCCTGCTCGACTGGGGCCCCACTTACTGGGCTGCTTCTGCACTCTGTTTCTCACCACAGGGGCCTCAATCTGGCCCGCTTCCCTTCCCCCACCGACTGACCTGCTGGGCTGGGGGGGCACATGCCCATGCTCAGCCCCTCCCCGCCTGGAATGACTGCAAGAGGCTCTGGGTTCAACAGGTCAGTCCTGATTGACTAGTGTCTGGTAGGTGACCACTGGTCTACAGGCTGATTCCTAGAACAGTTCCACAAGAGAATCTGGACTGTGGGTGTTATTACATATTAAAACTCATACATGCTAATTCTAAGCAATGTTAGGTGGTATAAAAGTTAGCAAGTGCTGTGAGCAGTCACACTTCAAGGACCCTAACATGCACAATCGTGACTTTCCACTGGCAGGCCAGCAAAGCAAAGACATGGCTAGGAGCTACCAAGTTTGCCCTGTGACTTCTGCTTCTTCAGTGGTTTCCTGCTCACTTGCCCCCTCCCACCAGAGATTCCCATTCTCCCATGGCTGCCCAGTGCTCTTTCAGTCCAGGGACAGTAAAGTTCTGGATGTCAGGTCATCTGCATTCAGCCATGCTCCCCCAGCTATGCTGTTTATATTGTACTACTTATCTATGTCACACGCACACACAAAAAGAATATGGTGTTGTTAGATGTTGTATTTCCCATGTATTAAATGCTCTTAAAATGGGAATGTCCACACATTAACCCAGGAAAAGACAAGCTAAGTGCTCTCTGAGCATCTCAAAGTTATGTTTCTTTGGACAAGGATTATCTCCAACTGGTGTTAGGCAGCACATGTTGCAATAATAGTCTGCTCAATGGGGTCAATTCCAGTAATTTTCTGTCCTCCAGTATTCCAAGATGTAATACTCCCCACAATATTTAGTTTGCCCTATGCTTTAGTGATAGAGAGGATAAATGAGAAATATCACCAATTTCCAACATCCTTCTATTAGTTTTCTCTGTTCGTAAGCCAAGATTAGATGGAAATGTTCACATTACCCTCATCTGTCCAGATCAGGGAGATTAACATATGCAATATGGGTAAGTAAAACTTTCCACGTCCACTTAAGGATACTTTTTAGTAACTTACATTCACCTAATTTTACATACAAATGCACTATGTACCAACACCATGAACAAGGCATTATTCCAGTACATATTTGCCTATTATTTCTCTTGAAACATAAAAGAAAAGGACTTAATCAAAAGCACAGACAGATAAAAAGATTGCATTTTGTCAAATTTAAGTGTTGCAGTAGCAACTGAATGTGAGATTTCCTTTTCTTGTTTCTTTGGAAGACACACCTCTAGTATTATGATAACAACATAACAAGCTAGGACTCTCAATCTGTTCTCTTTAAAGTGAATGGTTAAGGCTAAAAAAAATTCCAGTTCCAATCTCTTGTAAAACTATATAGGACTAAAGCAAAGGACTAGAATCACTGTTGTACAAAATAGTCAATTAGCATGCAATTATGCTGCTGAATATTAATAGGTACCTTTACAGTAGTTGGTATTGATTCACTGCAAACAGCACCATTACCTTTGTCCTTTCTTCTTTTTTTAGGTTTTGTTTTTTCTCTCTTATTTTAAATTTACTGAAATTGCTATAGAACTATTAAATGAGCAAATATTTCTGAAAACAGCATAAAAATGGCTGGAATTCAATAAATATAAACACTTAAATATTAAAGCGAGCAGAATGAATTTCAGTATGTTTTCAAATTGGTTTTCTTCAGAGCATAGTTTTGTTATTTGTCCAAATAAAATGGATTTTGAGTGGGTGGCAGTCTTAAGAGACATGCTGCACTGTTTCAATGGCTTTGTGAACTTGGAAAGGTATTATGAATAATGGATTTGCTGTGCTCTTAGACACAGTGCCACAACAAAGACAATATCATTCTGGTTGTCTAATAAGCTGCTGCTGAAGTAAGGAATAAAAAGCCTCACCTACTGGTCTAACCTACAGGTGATATCATTTTTATTCAGTGCATTTTTCAAAGCTGTCTTGGCAAACTGCTGCATTGTCTCTGTCTGCTTTTAGAGGGAGAAACCACCAGAAACACAGCATGTGTGATGCTAAATTCCAAAGTTCATTTCACTGTTTTCATTTTCTGCTTTCCTCTTGAGGAACCAACCTTTCAGAAGACAGATATGTTAGATTATTAGCCCAAAAAGGACTCTCCTGATTTTGAGGTTCTACTTGGAAGGGATTGTATTACGCTATTTTAAGTATTATGCGTGCAGTTGCATATCTTGGAGTCAAAATTTCCTAGACGAGTTTCAAGGAGCAATACTAGGCAATGCCCTGATATCTTACCTTGGAAGTGAGTTCTCCACTGCCTGACCTACTTTTTTTGTGATAGAAGGAATTAAGATAAACCAGTGTTATTAGAAGAGAAGGATTAAGCTATCAACCAAGGATTAACCCCATAAATCAGCATGAAACAAGTAGCCCATTAGATCAAAGATTCCTTTATTCAAACTCTATTTCAAATGAATAAATAAAAACTTAGGCCACATCCAGGTGTGCCGCCACTAGTTGTTCCTAGGGAACACCTGTGAGGCACACTCTGGCACATGGCAAGTTACCCCAGGGGTGGTAGGGGAGACTGGGGCCAGCACTGGGCTGGCCCCAGCAGCCTTACCTGGGGTCCTGGGGGCTTCCTGAGGCTGCAGCAGTGACAGTTCTGCTGCATGGAGCCTGGTCAGCAGCCGCAGCGCAGTGCTGGGTGGCCCAGCTCCAGTTTTGAGTGGCACGTGCTGTCCCCATGTGCACCACTCTGCTTTTTTTTCTCTATAGGGGATATCCAGGGGTCAAAAAACCCTTTGCGCTGCTCCCAGAGAACAACTGAACATGTAGTATGTGTTACCACAAACGTGTCTATGGCACCACATATCTCACAGCTGCACTTGTCTGGATGCGGCCTTAGAGTTTATACTACTACTGATCCAGTTTCAGAACTGATAGAACACGCACCCTGTTACCTGAAATCTACAAAAGGACACAGGGAATGTTTAAATGCCATTTTAGGTGTTCAAGTAAATGTAAAACCTCAAAATCCCTGTTTTATTGCCATGTAACAGGGCAGTTCGGCCCTTTAAGGGAGGTAGCCAGACCTGGGGCAGGAACCCAGCTTTGAGAGATGAGGTGGAAGTTGAAAGCCAAAATGGAGAGAGAACAAAGAGCTTGAGCTAGGGGAAGGAGTAGTTTGCAGTCAGGAAGCAAACTGAAACCCAAAAGAACTTGGCTCTAGAAAAGGCCAGAACTAAAGAGGTTTCTCTTGCTGCTTTACTTTTTCATTTGTTTGCTTGGACCAAGAATTATTGTTTTGTATTATGAGGGCTGGCTGAGGGACTCCCAAGGGGGCAAAGTGAGACAGAAACTGCAAGCATCTAAGCCCACTTATAAACTATTCTGTAGTTTGGCTGAAAGAATCTTAAATGAGCAAAAGCTGCCTGCACACCAGCAGGAACTTCCACCCACTTACATGCTATCTAACTAAAGTCTGTAGATGCCAAAACTTACATCATTAATGTTCTGTCTGAATCTAAAGGTCTGATTCTGACCTTAGTTTTGACAGTACTGAGCATCTCAACACTTCTCTCATTTCTACACCCCAGGAATTTAGGCATTCCTCTTACTTAATCTGCTTCTCTGACCTAATCTGGTACATGTTCTCAGTATACTCAACACAAAGTACAGCTGGTGCCCCCTTTATCTAAGAGCTCAGTGGTTAGAGTACTCAGGATGGAGGAGTGCAGCATGGGATCCACACCACTGCTACTGGAAGAAAATAAAAACAGTGCAGCTGAAAGTAGGCTGCTAGTGAAAGGATGGAAAAGCTCCATGATTGAAACTGAGTAAATTCAACTGGCAGCAAGACTAGCTGCAAAGGACATCAGGTGCAAGTAGCATGGTTAGACAGGCTGCAGGATTCAGCCTTCAAACTATGGGCAGCAGAACATGAGGCTGCTGATTAAGGTGTTAGTAGCACCTGGGCCCTGTTACCTGAAATCCCAGTTAGGTGACTGGAAGAGGGAGGTGAAAGAGTCATATAAGCCTGAGCCTAGGACTAAAGGCTCAGACTGGCCATGATCTGATAAATGAAGGCCTCTGCTGAACAAAGAATCATAGAGAAGTAGGGCTGGAAAGAACCCCATAGGTCAGAGTCCAACCCCCTGCCTGAGGCAGGATCATCTGTCCAAACCATCCTATACTAATCCATAGTTTAATCCCTTAGTAAAACTATCAACCCTGACTCCACACAAAATATAACATCCTAACCTGCCACAGGTAAAGCAAGGGGATCACAATAGCCAATGGCCTGCTTCCGTAAAAAAGTTTTTAATACATTCTCAAGAGATTCCAGGTAGAGGGCAATGCCCCCTGCTACAGAGGAGGGCAAAAACCCTCACAGTCCTTACCAATCTGACCATGGGGTCAAAGTCCTTCCTGGCCCTAAATATAGTGATTGGTCTGACCCTGAGCAGAGAGGCAAGACCCTCTAGCCAGGAAACTCCAGCTTTAAGTCATCTTGGAAAGATCAAATGTTTAATTGTTTTCTTATTCTAGAGGTTATGTTCTGACTGGTGGCTAGGGAATGGCTGAAAAGGGCAGTTTTGAAGGCCACAGGTGGGGTGCCTGGGAAGCACTCTTCACCATATGGGGCTGTCATCTTCCACCACTGAGAACAACCCAGCTCCATCCTGTTTGGACCCACCTTTCAGGTAGCTGAAGGCTGCTATTAGCGCCCTCCCCACCCCCCCTTCAGTCTTCTCTTCTCCAGACTAGATAAGGCCAGTTCCCTCAGACTCTCTTTAGAAGTCCTGTTCTCCAGCTCCCCTACCACTTTCATGGCCCTCCACTGGACTCTCTCCCATTTCCCCACATCCTTTCTGTAGGGAGGTGGGGGCAAACTGAACACAATACTCCAGATGTGGCCTTTTACTTTACAATATTTAGATGATATTTAAAGTATAAGGAAATCAGTCTTTCAATATTAATGAGAGAAAATGCTCACAAAGACATTTAAATAGGCAGATATAATTAAAGCAACACTGGGAATGGTATTGCTGATTCCACTTGAAAAGCTTCTAACAATTACTTTACAGAAAGGTGTCAACTCACCCTGTGCTCTGGGCTGGAAGTGAACTGCTTAGCTCCTCAAGGGCCAGATCTCTGGAGCAGAAGAGGCCAGCAGCAATGGCAACAGTGGGCCCAGCAGTGGCAACGCAGGGCAAGCAGCTGCTTGCCACAGCCAAGGAAGTACAAGTGGTGGTAAGCCAGTCAGCCACAGGACAATCAGGGCTGTGGTAGTACAGTCCTCTCTTGCATCCCTTGCCACCAAGGGCCATGTCCAATGTGGCCTTGGGGCCCTGATTTCTACATCAAGCCATGCACAGTTAGTCATGCCCCTAAGTTCCTTGGCCAGATAAAATAAGTCCACAGGCTGGATCTGGTCCATGGGTTTGACATTTGAAACCCCTTCCTTATAGGAAATTTTTCATAGAATCATAGAAGTAGGGTCGGAAGGGACCTTGTAGATCTTCAAGTTGGACCTCCTGCCTAGGCAGGAGAAAAACTGGGCTCAAATGACTCCAGCCAGGTAGGCATCAAGCCTCTTCTTAAAAGACCCCTGGGGTAGGAGCCAACACCACTTCCCTAGGAAGTTGGTTCCAGATCCTAGCCACCCTAACTGTTTAGTAGTTCTTGCGGATGTCTAATCTAAACCTACTCTCCAATAACTTGTGGCC
>NW_017728949.1:11834620-11838867 GCF_001723895.1 Crocodylus porosus | reverse complement strand
ACAAGGTCCGGTTAGCCCTGCCAACCGTGACCTCGCATTATCAGCCCATGTTCATCTTGGAGTCAATAATGACTCCAAGGTCCCTTTCTGCCTCCATGCTCTCAAGAAGGGAGTTTCCCATCTTATAAGTGTGCTGCTGGTTACTACTGCCCAAGTGCAGCACCCTGCACTTGTCAATACTGAAACGCATCCTGTTTTTGTTAGCCCACCCCTGTAACCTATCCAAGTCTTGCTGCAGTCTTTCCCTCCCTACTAGCGTGCTCACCTCACCCCAAATTTTGGTGTCATCAGCAAATTTAAACAGGTTGCTTTTCACCCCGTCGTCCAAATCGCTGATAAAGAAATTGAACAGCGCGGCCCAAGGACCGAGCCCTGGGGGACTCCGCTGCCCACTTCCCCCCAGGTTGAATATGACCTGTCCACCACCACCCTCTGAGTACGACCCTTCAGCCAATCTGCAATGCATCTGACTGTGTAGGCATCAATTCCACAGTCACCCAGTTTTTTAATGAGGATGGGGTGGGAGACAGTGTCAAAGGCCTTGCTGAAGTCCAGAACACCTTGCTGAAGTCCAGCAAGGCCACTTCTAATGTCTATTGTCTTCAAAAGGAGCAGCAAGTGCATCAGCTCCTTAGAAAACTGGATTATGATTGAGCCTTAACAGTTGTATCCCCTCTTTGGTTCCAATCCTGCAAATATTTAAGTGCTTTAGCCATTAGCATCACTGAAACAAATCTTTCACATGGGTAAACTTACACTTGGGTGAATTCACACATATGCATGAATAGTTCCACAATCAGGGGCTTTTATTGATCCCCCAAGACAATCAAAATATACAAAATCTATGAATATATTAAAGTGTACAGGTCCCCAGTTAGTAAGATTTTAATGGCTTGCTCTGTGCTTCAGTAAGATTTTGGCATTGTTAAATATTTTCAGTAAATGGTCATCTCTTGCCATTACATAAGTATAAACAATTTCTATCATTTATGTAAATTTACTTGCATAATGTAATCTCATTTTATACCTTTGTTGTGAGTGTTGAATGTAATCAAAAGCAGTGTCAAGCAATGATTGATAACTAATAAGAATTATATAAAAAGCATTTATAATCAGGACCAGATTCTTGCCATGACAGAAGACTAGCTGTTTTTGTATGTTGTATAACCTAATGCCTCCTCAAGTCATTATTTTTGTCTAAGCTTTCCAAACAGCATTAGATCAGGTCTATATTAGTATATCTTGGAAAATATTCTGAACAGAAAAAAACAACTACAGAAATTCTTATAGTTGTATTATGCATCTGATGCATACTACTTCAGAGGCTAGACAAGTACAAGACAAGTACAATGTTAAATATTCACACGCTACATTTTAGTGGTTTTATGACCTCTGTATCTGATCCACCTGCCATGAAGGCTGCATTATATAAAGCTTATCAAGTAACACTGGCCCTGTCTACATGCGAAGTTGGCTGTCCAGTAGCTTGTAACCACTGCACATTAGCTCGTAACCACTGCACAGAGCTTCACATGCCACAAAGCATGATGCAACATTACTGCATACTAGTAACAAGCTATTGAGCAGCCAGCATCACCAAAAGGAAGGAAGCTCAAAATGGGGTTTTAAGGTTGAATGTTTTAATGTTAAGAATGTTCTATTTTGTGCTGGGTGTGCCTGACTTGTAATCTAAGGTTGAAGTGCTATTTGGGAACACTACTGTGCAGTAACTCTGGTATTTGTATATGCAAGTACTAAATGACTGCACACTAACAACTCCACAGTAGGTATTTCATGTAGACATGACCAAAGAGAATAAAAGGTGCACTCTTTCTTCCTGTAAACTCCACCATTATTGCAGGTCACAAGGCGCAGGACAGGGTATTTAAAAGCTATGTAAAAGCCTTTTTGCTCAAGTAGATGGGAAAGAGCAGGGGACCAAATATAGGACTTCCACTCCCCCCTACATTCAGTTATTGTCTAGTCCTTGAGCTGCCACACACTCAGGGGTCAAATTGCCATAGTCCATCCCCAAAGTTATAATCCAATGCTAGTGGGTATAAATGATTAAGGAAGGACCTCCAGTATGAAACTGGAGACAAGCCTGTCAAAAGTCTCTGGGTTAGGGTCAGGAAGAGAGTAACAAGGGTGATGTCTTGGTGGAGGTCTGCTATAGACCACCAGACCAGGAAGAAGTGGTGGATGAGGCTTTCTTCAAACAGCTAGTGGAAGTTTCCTGATCACAGGCCCTAGTTCTCATGGGGGACTTCAATCACCCTGACATCTGCTGTGTGGGGAACACAGCAGTGCACAGGCAATCCAGGAAGTTTTTGAAGAATACTGGGGACAACTCCCTGGTGCAAGTGCTGAAGTGGCCAACTAGGGGCCATATTCTTCTTGACCTGCTGCTCACAAGCAGGGAAGAATTGATGGGGAATGTACTAGTAGATGGCAACTTGGGCAGAGCGACCACAAGATGATTGAGTTCAGGATCCTAAGGAAAGGAAGGATGGAGAGCAGCAGAGTAAGGACCCTGGGCTTCAGAAAAACAGATTCATACTTGCTCAGGGACCAACTCATGGGCAGGATCCCCTGGGAAGCCAATCAGAGGGGAAGAGGAGTCCAGGGGAGCTGGTTGTACTTTAAAGTAGCCTTACTGAGAGTGTAGGAACAAGCCATCCGGATGTGCAGCAACACTAGCAAACATGGTGGAAGTAAACTAAATCACAAAAAGAAGCTTATAAGAAGTGGAAACTTAGACAAACAACTAGGGATGAGAATAAGAGTATTGCTTGGGCATTCAGGAATGAAGTCAGGAAGGCCAAAGCACAATTGGAGTTACAGATAGCAAGTGGTGTGAAGAGTAACAAGAAGGGTTTCTACAAGTATGTCAGTAACAAGAGGAAGATCAGGAAAAGTTTGGGTCCTTTACTGAATGCGGGAAGCAACCTAGTGGCAGAAGATGCAGAAAAGGCTGAAATACTCAATGTCTTTTTCACCTCAGTCTTCACACGTAAGGTCAGCTCCCAGAATACTACACCTGGCAGCACAGTTTGGGGAGAAGGTGAGCATCCCTCAGTGGTGAAAGAACAGGTTAAGGGCTATTTAGAAAGGCTGGATGTGTACAATTCCATGAAGCCAGACGGGATACACCCCAGGGTGCTGAGAGACTTGGCTGATGTGATTGCAGAGCCACTCACCATTATCTCTGAGGACTCATGGTGATCAGGAGAGGTCCTGGATAATTGGACATAATAGTGTCCATATTTAAGAAAGGGAAAAAGGACAATCCAGGGAACAATAGACCAGTCAGTCTCACCTCAGTCCCTGGAAAAATAATGGAGAATATCCTCAAGGAATCCATTTTTAAGCACTTGGAGGAGAAGAAGGTGATTAGGATGGATTCACCAAGGGCAAGTCATGCCTGACAAACTGACTGCCTTCTATGATGAGATATCTGGCTCTGTAGATGCAGGAAGACCAGTGGATGAGGTATACCTTAATTTTAGCATGGCTTTTGGTACATTCTCCCAAAACATTCTTGCAGACAAGCTGAGGTAGTACAGGCTGGATGAATGGACTGTAAGGTGGACAGAAAACTGGCTGGAGCATTAGGGTCAGAGGGTAGTAATCCATGGCTCAATGTCTAGCTGGTAGCTGATATCAAGTGGAGTGCCCCAGGGGTCAGTTCTGGGGCCAGTTTTGTTCTATATCTTCATCAGTGACCTGGAAAATGGCATAAAGTGCATCTGCAGAAAGTGTGCAGATGACACCAAGCTGCAGGCAGTAGTAGATAGGCTGGAGGGTAGGGCTAGGATTGAGAGTGCACATCTACATGTGTGCTCCACTGTGCAGTTGGTACTTGCTTTAGCTAAAGCAACTACTAAAGGACTGCATAGTACCCACTGGTACTGCATAGTCCTGGTGGCGCATGGATCCACCGTAGCAGCAGCGTCATGGTTAGTGCCCGCCAATGCTACATTACCGTAGCTACAAACTATGTTGCTGTAAGTCATCACTACAGTGATGCAGCATCTCGTGTAGACGCACCCAGGGTGACCTAACCAAATTGGAGGTGTCACGGGGCGGGGACCCAGGAGCGGCCATGCCATCAGGGACTGCGAGCAGGAGATAGACTCCTACTGCCAGGCCCTTCTCCCCCAGGAGCCACAGGGGAGAGCTCCGTCTCCCTCCGCGACTAAGGAGGACTCTGGGACCTCCCGCTCTGCCCAGTCAGGGGCATGGAC
>NW_017728949.1:11824546-11834609 GCF_001723895.1 Crocodylus porosus | reverse complement strand
CCCCCTACCGTGCCAAGTGGGTGCCCTTGCACCCTCGTTCTCGCCCGCCACATCTTTGATGACAAAAGTATTAAGGGAGGCTGCCTTTTACCCCCTTGAACACGGTACCCCCTGGTGTATTCCTGCCGGTACCCCATCTACCGATGATTCTTTGCACTCCCGCCACAGGGCTATGTGTGGCTTCTACCACCGCTTATACTACGCCCCAAGCCTCTCAGTTGTACCCGACGTTGTCAAGTCAGTTATTGGTGCCCGCACCTTCGCAGACACCCTCCAGGCTTATCTGCCACTCTCTATGTAATCATCCACCCTGGGGCTATACAGTCGCCCTCCCTGGGGCTTCTTATTCCTATATGCCCTCCCTGGGCTTAATGTGATACTCTCACCCGCACCGGGGCCTTGCCCCGTGATTCCCGCCCACACTGGGGCCTGTGTGCACCCTCCCTGGGGCTTCTCACAATTGGGGCTCAGGTGGCCGTAGCCGTGCCTGGCCCCCAGACCCGCCTTCTTGGGTCACTCACCCGCACTGGGGCTCCTCGCCTGTGCGGTTGCCCGCACTGGGGCTTCCCCGCATGACACTGCCCCACTGGGGCCGGGGTCTATACAACCCCCAAAACATGGCACCCTCTCCGGTGCCAGGAACCCCACACTACTGGGGAGTTCCCATGAGGTCTCCTCCAACCCCTTCTAGCCTCACCTGGTCCTCCGGTGGAATAACAAAACAGAAAACTCCCACTCCTGGGCTACAACATAAACTCCACGCCAAACTGGCTAAAACACAATTTCTAAGCCCCCTGGCTAGCCATCATTCAAAACCCTACCAGGGCTTGCTTCCCCACTCCTCAACCACAGCTGGTCAGGCCATCTAGCTTCTACTCCCGCAGAGCTCTCTCTCCCTCAGCTGCCAGAGGGGAACTGCCTGCTTGGCCTCAGCTTAGGCTGTTTATATAAGCCAGGCCCTGCCCCCTTCCAGTCAGTTGACCGACTGCGGTTGCCCCGGCAACCAGCACCTGTCCCTTTCTTAGGAGCAGGCACTTCAGTGCCCTGCGACACACCTTCCCCCCCCCCGCCAAGTTAGAGTCTCACTAGGAGCGGGGCGCATAAGTGCCCTGCAACAGGATTGGGCTAAATGAAGTATCATGAGGTTCACCAAGGACAAGTACAAAGATCCATACTTAGGATGGAAGAATCCGAGGCACCGCTCCAGCCTGAGGACTGAGTGGCTGGGTAGGAGCTCTGCAGAAAAGGTCCTGGAGGTTATAGCGGACAATAAGCTGAATATGAGCCAACAGTGTGCCCTTGTTGCCCAGAAGGCTAACAGTATGCCAGCAGGTCAAGGGAAGTGATTATTCCCCTATATTCAGCACTGATAAAGCCACATCTGGAGTAGTGTACCCAGTTTTGGGCCCCCTCACTACAGAAAGGTTGTGGACAAATTGGAGAGAGTCCAGTGGAAAGTGATGAAAATGATGAGGGGGCTGGGGCACATGACTTATGAGGAAAGGCTGCGGGATCTGGGTTTATTTAATCCGCAGAAGAGAAAACTGAGAGGGGGTTTAATAGTAGCCTTCAATTACCTAAATGGGCATTCAAAAGAATATGGAGCTGGTCTGTTCTCAGTGGTGACAGATAACAGCAGAATAAGCAATGGTCTCAAGTTGCAGCAAAGGAAGTTTAGGTTAGATATTAGTAAGAATTTTCTTGCTAGGAGGGTATAAAATACTGGAATAAATTACACAGAGAGGTTGTGGACTCTCCATCCTTGGAAGACCTGACTAGACAAAGCATTGGCTAAGATGACCTCATTGGGGATGGTCCTGCTTTGAGCAGGGAGTTGGATTAGATGACCTCCTGAGGTCTCTTCCGACCCTAATTTTTTATAATTCTATGATTCTATTAATTTATGCACATGGATGGAAATAATATTCTGGACTTGAACTAAACTGGGTAACATACTTTGTTATTTACTTCACCATGAAAAGGTAACTTTGTGTTTATAAATGCAAAAAGATAAAACAGAGAGTAAAATATATATATGAGCTCTATACCTATTGGAAATAACTTTCCTTTGTATAAGGTGATGCCATTATCATGATTTCTATTTACACTTTTGAAAAAATCAGATTTTTTTTGCACACTAACCTAGTATTCTGCATGGCACTTCTGCACTTTAGGATATCCATTTTCAATATATAAATGAGCTAAGTAGCGTCTATTAGCTATTGTTTGTATACAAAGCTTCTGCCTAGACAGTACAAGTACGAAAGAAAGACAATAAATATGTATTGTTTCCACATTTATCTGGATAATTCCAACATATATACAATAGTTGCAATTCAGGTTCTATCAGTATAAATTCCAGTAGCAAAAAAAACCCTGCCCCCCCAAAAAGCAGCATGGCGTACGCTCAAAGAGCGCGCACTGGCAGGCATGGAGGCTCAGTCATCCTGGGAGATGCTCTGGCTGCTGGCCAGAGCATCTCCCATTGTCTAGTTGTTTTCCAGCTCCTCCAGCATGCTGGGAGCCAGGAGGAGTGGGGAAATAGCATTCTGCCTTGCACCAAACCACATGCAGGGCATGTGCAGCAGAAAAAAGTAGCAGAACAAATTTGTGCTGCTATTTCCCCCCCCTTGCAATCTAACGCTGCTACATGTGAAGACACACGCTCTGCGTTTAGTAACTAGATATCTAGGAAATACCTCTCTGATAGCTAAACTAAAAATACCATTCCTTATCAGTTCTTGCATGTCAATGTGTCTACACATCAGAAAATCTGCTCTCAGTGAAGGCAGCACAGAGAACCCCAAATCTAGCTCCACCCTTCCTTGCCGTTATCTCCACAGGCAAAAAAAGGGAAAAATCATAGTAGGTTTAAGGGTTGGCACTAAGGTTACTGGGCCAATGTTATGTATACTTCACCACATACCCCCTTTCACTTGAAAATAATCTTTACACTTTTCTGTGTAGATTATCCACATCTATGGAGGGAAAAAATGTCCACAGAGGATGGCTGCTACTAGCCAGGATATGCTGTTACAGAAACTATAGCATGCACATGTGTGTGAGTTCACTTGAGGCATTTAAGGTTTGGGACAAAACTTGGTCCATGGGTGTTAGAAGACTTGGTATTTGAGAAGAGAATTTTCTATTGTACTGAATTATATTTATTCACATTTTAAGATCCAAAGACAATTCAGTATCTGCCAACTTCAATAACATACCCAGGAGAATTTTTCCTACGAAACAAGTCATTGCTTAAGGGCTATTATGTGACTTGTATTCATATTCCAACTGAAGTTAATCAAAGATGAATGTGGGCTGCTTTAACAGGACACACATATGGTAGAAGAGAAGACTCCTGCCATTTGGGGGAAAAATCATTTGACAACACAAGATTTTATGCAAAGCCTGAATTCTCTTAAGGAAAACTCTCTGAAGACTGCCTGGGGCCAAAGGAACTAGAATCCAAATGCGAGGAATTGATATGTATGGAGGCATCCATTGCAACCATCTTTTCCTTTGATATCAAATGACCAGCTCATCTAATTTCAAACTAGAATACATTAGCAGTTAACAACAATTTAGGTTTCAGATAGATACGACACTCCATATACTACTGCTTACGAATAATAACAAATGTGTCAGTTCTTATCATCTTTCTAAAAATGTGAACAGTAAAACTATTTGCAATTACTTGTGATGCAATGCACTGTGTGCTTTTGGGTAACAATGTACCATTTTAAGATGTACCACATATAATGCATGTAACATTTATAATAACAGACATTGATCGAGTATTGCTATCATGATTGAAATACTTCATCTTAATGAATCCTTGTCTTTAATGAATGTCATAACAACATTTGACAGCTCGCACTGCTGTATGAATCTCTCTGTCAGTACAATTAATTTTTGTTTGGTTCAGATGCTGTGAGACAACATTTCCAAGAGAAGAAGGTTGGGAAACAAAAGGGTGCTAGGACAAAATGTATGTGATTGGGAACAGAGGGGAAAAAGGGATTACAGAAGGGATCTGGATATGTAACAGAAAACCATGCCATCAACTAAAATGTGTTGACTGTTCAAGTTCTATGTATGGCATTCTGCATATTTTCTATGAGTCTAGGGAAACTTCTTGTAGAATTATGTAAATTATTTTGCAAGAACCAAACTCAGATTACCTATATATTGCAAATGAGAGAAAACATTTATAACAGATTATAAACATAGTGTTTGTATTTTTTTTCCACAGTAAAATTGGACGAGGGACTAGGCCCTAGGGAGTAGGGATTTGTCCGCTGAAAGTAAACTGGGTTCTCCAGGCCAGCCTTGGTGTACTGGTTGGATGAAGGAAGTTCAAAATGCTGAATGTTATAGGCTAAGTAAAGACAGTCAAAAAGCCCAAGGTTACATCAATTCAGTTTCTGCAGGTTAGGCTAAGGTGTGCAGATTGAACCGATTAGCAAATGAACAGACATTCATTTTTGATTCAGGAAATACAGCCACATGCCTGCAGTGGCTCAAGCCAGAAGCTGGGTGGCGCCAGAGCTCACCTGCCAGCCACTGCCAAAGGGAAGGTCAGCCAGAAGCCCTCCAAGGCTCTCACCCCATCCCTGCTCCAGAGGAGGGGTTATGGCCAGGCACTAGCAAGGAGCTAGCACACTGGAGTGGGGGTTTAAATCCCCTCCCTGGCCCACGCAGGACTCCAGCCCAGGTCAGGGGGGCAGTGCGAGTACATACAGGTTAGTCTAACTTAAAATGGAATGCAGTAAACCGAAAAGACAAGAGAAAGCCTTGCATAAGTCTTACGTAATCCTGAGGGCTGAGTGTCTCCTTACAGCCAGGTTTTCCAAAAGTCCTTGCTTATGTATTCGAGTCTCCCACCTTTTACAGGTTATGCTTTATAATATAAGTGCAGTTCTCTGCTTTCTTTGGTCAGACCAGCTCAAGTTGTCTGTGACCCTCTCCTGTTCCTCTGTCTCCAGCACATATATGTGATGATTGTGCCATGTCTTTGCCAATACCCCCTACCTCTCAGTCTGGTCCTGCAGGGTTTGGGTCTGTCTTTACAGATGCCAAGGGATGAATCCCTCCAGGCCAGTTCCCCAGCCTCTTCCTCCTCCCCCATGGTCTGGGGGATCTGAGGGGAATTACACCTCCTCCCCCTCTCCTTATCAACTGCTTGTAGTTCTTTGCTTTCTTTGGTCACATCAGCCCAAGCAGTCCTTCTCCTGTTCCCTTAGCTTCATCTCCAGCACATAGATGTGATGATTGTGATAGGTATGCCAAAACCTCCCACCTCTCAGTCTGGTCCTGCAGGGCTTGGAACCAGCACACTGAGCTGGGGAAGGGGACCCCAGCCAGGATTTGCCTGCGGGGGGCAGTTCCTTTCAGGCTGTTGCCAGCCTGTGCCCCATAGCCTGCTCCAGCAGAGAGCAGGGGGGAGAACACTGAGCTGGGGAAGGGGGGATTAAACCCCCTCCTAGACCTCAGACCCCAACAGGGGTTTGCCTGGGGGGGTAGTCTCTCTTAGGCTGCTGCCCCACCCCACCTCATGCCCTTGTCCCCTCTGCTCCAGGCAGGAAAGGCCTGGCAGGGGCTGCCCCCTGCCTCCCCCCAACAGATCAGGCTGCAGTCCCCAGCCAGGTTTCCCACCTCCCTGACTCCCTTGTCAGCCAACCAGCTCTCACTGCTCCAGTGTAAACCATCACCCTCCATATCACCCTGGTCCCCTCACCTTCCTGTACCTTTAATGGGAGCTGCCATTAGAGATAGGGAATGGGCATAGGGACTGAGTGGCAGCACACTGCTAGAGAAGGGGGAGGGTTCCATGTATGCACGGTCCTACACTCCCACTGAGATGGCAGGTGGCACTGCCGTGCTCTGTCTGTCTTTCAACTCTGCTCCAACTTCATTCCTTGGGCAGAATTTACATCTGCACTGGCTCTACATCTTCTATGGAAGGGAAAATGTTTTATGGATTTTTATAGTCAGGTGTTTTTAGGGTGGGGTTTTTTTTTCAGTGTTCACAAATTTACAGACAGTTGGTAACCCTATGTTGCATCTGTGATGGTTCTGGAAATATATGAGCAGTGAGAGTTTTTTGTGATATATTTTACTAGATCAGTTCTATCATTGGGAGATATAATCTACAAGCTTTTGGGTGCCAAATACCCTTTTTCAGATCTGTTTCACCTCTTCGTGCTTCTCCAGACCTAAAGAAGGCCACTTTGTACCTGAAAGCTTGACCTTCAGTGGGGATTCTCATTGCTCACACTGGCCAGATGCAGAAGCCACTAAGTTACAGTTGTGTGACACCAATTCATTGATTTGAATACCAATACAGAAATCCACTCTTCAGCAAAAAGTGACAGTTAAGTAAACCTAATTTAGGATAGTTTTACAAATTTGGCAATACAAAGCAGTGGAAGCTAAAAGTAAATTGGATCCATTAAAACTTTATAAAGCCATAACGCAAGGGAAAACAAGCTAAGCTCAGCAAAAACTACTCAGTTGGTCTAATAAAAGTTATCACACCTGCCCAAAGAAGTTTGCCTCCCTAGTACAAGGTAAGACATATTAATCCAATAAGTGTATGAACACACACTCTTGTTGGTAAAAAACGCACAAGTGAGGTCAATTGAATCTGCCCAATGCCTTTTTTTTAATACAAGAGGGAATAATTTCTTATCTTTTATTGGTCCAACTGCCTAGTTAGGATGGAGTTAGACAAGATTTTGAATGCAAGACATTCTTCCTCATGTCAGAAATTCTGATAAAAAATTAATGTGGTCTAGGAACATAGGATGTTTGTTTATACTAGGTACAGTAAGCCAAGTTTGATTTACATTTCAGAGATAAAGGCCCTGTATCTCTGAAGCAATTTATAGTAAAATAATTTAAATTAATCTGTCCATAAGAACTTTGACATCTCTGGATCTATGGACAGGGAAACAATCCTGGAATTGTTTGCTAAATTATTAACATGGGCAGTAATATATTTTCAGTGTTAGTCATCACTGTGAATAAGAGGGTTATAGAAAAAAAAATTACTATATTTCCTTGCCATTGCCCCCACCAAGTTACTTTCTGTATATAATAAAGAGGTGGATGCAGCCTTGAGGATCTGGCAATATCTGAATCAGTCAGTACTTCATAGGTAGTTTCTTCAGTGCAACCTCAGGGGTGATCTGGTGGCCCCCTATAAGTTATTAGGGGTGCTCATCAGGATCTGGGGGAATATCTGTTCACCAGAGCGCCCCAGGGGATGACAAGGTCAAACAGTCATCAACTCCTTGAGGACCATTTCAGGCTGAACATAAGGAAGAACTTCTTTACAGTCCAAGCCCCCAAGGTCTGGAATAGGCTACCGACGGAGGTTGTTCAAGCACTTACTTTGAACACCTTCAAGAGAAATTTGAATGTTTATCTTGATGGGATCCTATGACCCCTGCTGACTTCCTGCCTCTGGGGCACGGGGCTGGACTCGATGATCTTCTGAGGTCCCTTCCAGCTCTAATGTCTATAAAATCTATGAAACCAAAGATATCTGTGAGCTAAACCTTCTAGAATCTGTGCCTCTGAGGTTCAGGGATGGAAGAATTTCTTTACTGTCTGAGCCCCCAAGGTCTGGAACAGCCTGCCATCAAAGGTGGTTCAAGCACATACATTGAACACCTTCAAGAATAAATTGGATGCTTATCTTACTGGGATCTTATGACCCCAGCTGACTTCCTGCCCTTCCTGGGGGGCTGGACTCGATTATCTTCCAAGGTCCCTTCCAGCCCTAGTGTCTATGAAATCTATGAATTGTGGAAGGAGAACTTTTAAGAGGTCCAGAACTAAGATTCTAGTATAAAACAACACCACCAAAGCCATTCCACAATACACTTTGAAGATACACCAATGTATCAAGAGGCCTTGAAAGCCATTAAGCATATTGTAGCAGATTCAACCTTTCAGAGCTGGGCTAGAAGCCCTTTAATAACTACTTTTTTTGTTTGTTTTTTTTTGAGCAAGGGCTCTACTTCCTTCTTTTGCTAGAGAGACCCACAGCTTTTCCCACCAAGGCACCAAGTTGTAGGAAGACCAGCCCCCTAAAAGTGGCCATGGTGCCCCCTGGCAGCCAAAATAGTTGTGCATCACTCTGGCCCCTCAGGATACCCTCCTCAACTGCTTTGCTGACATACCTTGATGCAATTTATCTTACTTTGGGAGGCTGTCCTCAAAGTCCTGGAGGGAGCCTAATGGTTCCTGCTCAGCCTAGCTCAACTCGCTTATCTGGATCCTCCTTGTACTACTCATATCAACAGACCCTAAGTCAACTAACTAAAAACCATTTGGTGCTTTATTGGCAATAATCATGAACTACTGTCCCTGCTCAGGCCTCAGTGGCCTGCTTGTACTTTGCTGGCACCATTTGTGCCCTCCTGGCACTACTCATGGCCCTACCAGTTCTGATCATAGTCTCCAGCCTCACCCAGAGCCACATTCATGCCTCAAGGGTCTTATTCCTGACAGCGGGACTCAATTATGCTTGATTAACTGGGACCTACACCCTGTCTGAGCTTGATCTTACTGGGCTCTCACCCCTCCTGGTCTTGAACCCACCCATGCCCCTGACACTTGCAGGGCTGCTCCCACCTGTAAATTTATCTGGGCTTGGCACTGTTTGCTTCAGTTTGTACCTATTCTCTGTGCCCCTGGCTCTGTCTTGACATCAGCCCACTGAACCCCTGGTGCTTCCAAAGCTCTCCCTCAACTTCAGCCCATCCAGTCCACCAGACCCATGAACCTTAACTTCAGCCCCAGTATGGAGTATCTCACTGACTTCTCTCAATCACCTCCTGTTATGCTTTAATCCACTTGTAACCTTGCAGTAAAACAAAACAAAACACAAGCCAACTGATCTCTAACTTAAACTTTAAACCCCACCTTAAGTCTCCCTACTACCACAATCAGCTGACTTCTTCCCGGACTTCAAGATACTTTTGCAGGCCTATGGCTTCCCTCCAGTGACCTGTGCTGACAGGCGCTCCTCTCCTTCCAGAAGTCAGGGTGAGACTGAGCCCATAGGTCAAGGCTCAGGCTTATATGGCTTGTTTCTCATCCTTCTTCTGGCCTGATTCCCTGGAAACAAGCCCAGATGCTGTTAATTATCCCTAAATCAGCAGGTCTGCATCCAGTTGCCTGTAGTCTTCAGGATGAACTCTGTAGCACTTCTCTGTGCTGCTTGACTCTCCTAACCTAATCAAAGTAACAGTAGCCCCTGCTTCCTGTTACACAAATGAAAAATGGGAAAACATGTTTTCCTAATGGAATACCAGCTAAAATTTATCATCAAGGTGGAGATGATCTCTCTCACTAGGTACACATTATTATTTTGAAAATCTAGAAACATGAAAGATTCCCAGTGATGTGGGAGATGTCAGAATCATTACCATATTCAAGAAAGGATTAGATTGCAGCAATTATTCTGGTATTGCACTCCTGTCCATAGGTGGGAAGATCCCCACACACCTTCTCAATAGATATTCCTTCCTTGCTGAGGAACTCCTACCTGAGTCCCATTGTGGTTTCAGACCACTCAGAGGTACAATAGATCTGATCTTTGTTGCTAGACAACTGCAGGAGTAGTATCACAAGTAATAGCAAGATCTTTATGGTATTCATTGACCTTACTATGGCCTTTGATTGATCAAAAGAAGCCTGACAGAAGATTCTGATGAAATTTGGATGCCCATTAAAATTTGTTACCATCATCAAACTCCTTCAGGATAACATGACTGCAATGAACCTATGCAATGGCTCAGAACTACTACCCTTCATTATTAGAACTGGAGTCAAGCAAGGGTGTATAATCACACAACACTTGTTTCCATCTGTATCACAGCTATTCCACATCTCATTGTTGATAGATTTCCATTCAGAATCGGCACCCCGTTCTCATTAAGAAACTGGGGGGCTGTGGTATAGACACCCACACAATCAAATGGGGCGCCAACTGGCTGGTGGGCCGCACCCAGAGGGTGGTAGTGGATGGGTCCTTCTCAACCTGGAAGGA
>NW_017728949.1:11803052-11823838 GCF_001723895.1 Crocodylus porosus | reverse complement strand
CCCAGTATTCTTTCCTGCCATGGCAGGGGGTCGGACTAGATGATCTGCTCAGGTCCCTTCTGGCCCTAGAAACTATGAAACTATCCAGTATTGCCTGGACAGGATGGAAGCACAGATTACCAGAGCATCAGTCTAGGCCTCAGTTGGTGGAGCAGGATGCATGGGACTTATTTCCAGGGGAGAAGGGAGATCCAAGAGACACAGTCTTAGATGTAAGCTGAGGTCAGGAGCTAGGATTAGAGAGCTGGTGCCAAGTTTCCAGGGAGAATCTTGAGATCAGGATCAAGGAAGTCAAGCCAAGTTCAGATGCCAGGGAAACCACAGGGAGCAGAGCCAGTGCTGAGTTTAAGGGGGAGATCTAAGATCAGGGTCAGAACTGGGGAGAGCCATGAACACGAAGCTTACTGGAACAGCTTAAGGCAGCAGGTGCACTTGTAATTGGCAAGTGGTGCTTTAGGCAGCCAATCCAACTACAGAGAACTGGGATGTTTGCATTAGCTGAGGATCAAGGACAGGTATGGTAGCTCAGGTACTTGGCCCAACCATGGGTGCTTGATCAGAGCCCCTGATAGTTGTCATTCCTATCCTGATGTATAGGTGTGAAACCTGGACAACATATTAGAAACACCTGAAACATCTGACCTCCAACTGGAAGGACAGAAGAATAAATACCAGCATTCTGGCTCAAGCAAGCTGTACCAGCACTGAAGCCATGTTTATGCAGCACCAGCTCTGTTGGACAGGACACATCATAAGAATGCCTGACAATTAACTCCTGGAACAGGTCCTATGCTCCTGCTCCCAACTCAGTGATGGTTACTGCTCTAGATGTGTGCAAAAATAGAGATTCAAGGACATTTTGAAGGCAAATTTGAAGAAATGCAATGCTAATATCAATACTTGGGAGTCTTGAGTGCTGAGTTTGCTAGTGATGCCATGATGGTATCAAGGTATCAATCACTTTGCGCAAATTCGTCTTACTATGGAGGAGGACAGACAAGAGAAACAAAGGGAAATAGCTATGATCTGACATTATTAGGACCCACTCCTTCTTCCTGGAACGATTTGCCAGGTGTGCAGTCAAAACATGTGGATCTTGCATTGGCCTCCTCAGCCATATCTGGACTCGCTGATTATACCTTTATCTCCTGGAAGATTATCCTCCTCACATCAAGGGACTGCTGATGATGGGTACAGTTCTGAGGATCTGAATCTATCAGTATTTCAAACCTGGGTGGTAGACTTATACACCTTTAGACATTACCTCCTTACCTCCCTTACTGTCATTTCTCTTATTCCAGTCAATAGACTACAAACCTTCTTAAATGCACCAATTCCAATTTTGTACAACAAGGGATAGATGTGGTTCAAGGATGGTTTATACCAGTCATGTCTCTTAGGGGAGGCAGGGTCGGGGGAAAGGGAGGGGAAAAACTCTTTTGCGTTGTTTACTTAAAATAGATCTTTAAATCAAGGGTAAATAGGCTGTCAAGGAGAAGAACACCATTGACTATAAAGCTACCTTACATTATTGTAATTTTAGGAATGCCATTTGTGGCTTGATATATGACAGACACTTACAAGCTACAGAAAACAAAAATGCTTGTGAATAATTTTCATTGGAAAGACCAGAATTTCCAGTACTAGTTTCCCATCTTATTAAAACAAAAGAAAAAAAAAATAGTGGTTTTCCAGTTTTTCTATCACTAGCAGACCATGAAATACTTTTTCCTTGCTTGCAAATTCTTTACATGACATCTAAATAGCGTGTTTAATATATCATATACGTTCCATTTTTTAAACTGCTTTTTATTTCAAATTTTGAATTAACTCAGACCACTGATTTAGGTTCCAATAATGATCAGACTTTATCTAGTGCTTACAGAAATGACACTACAGGTTAATTGGCAAAACACTTGCAAGAAAGGCTCCTGAAACTAAATTGACTAGCAGGGAGAAATTTGCCTTAGGCATTAACAAAAATTATATTTATTATTAAGTAGTTCATTTTTTAATATACAAAAATGGGTATGGCCTTATGAAAACTGATTTATTTTCTGAAAATTAGGAACCCTTCCTGAGGGAGAAATGCTCTGCTTTTTCATACCATTTATTTACAGCATATCCCCTTTAGAAAGGTGACTGTTAGTAGCCTTGGTAGCAGTCTTGCATCTTTTATATTTTTCTGTGTCATGTTTTCCTGGTATAGTGTGTTTATTACCAGACATCCATCTAAATATGTAATCAGGAAAAAAAATACTTATGTATAAGCTGAAAGCTAATTAGTAGTGAAAATAAGTTATCAGATGGTTAAATTAAACAACTTGACTACTGACCATTCAAATCACAACCACGTTAACTTCTGTTCCCTCACTCATGTCAGCATTCTCTGTTGTACATACCCAGATTATCAGATTGTGTGCTCTTTGTAATTTTTATTACATATGAACAGTGTCAAGCACAATAAGCCACGATTCCTAACTAAAGCCTGTGGACACTAAGTACACAAATTATAGTTGCTATTCCTACCCATAACTGTTGATAGCATTGCCTAACTTCGTTCATTTGCAAGACCCTTTTTCAGTTATACGGAACTTTGTGGAATTTTAATGATTCAGGCTGAAATTGACCAAGATGGTTACTCTTACTCAGGGCCAGCCATAGAGAAAATGATGCCTTGGGTGAACTTGTACTTTGGTGGCCTTTAAGTAGGCTGTAGTATTAGCAAAAGTTTTAGAAGTAAAGCCCTCAGGGGAGCTGCTGGGCTGGACTGGGAGACTTGCTTCCCCATGGCATCCTCTGGTGGTGGCCAACTAGGGCAAGGGAAGAAGAGTGTGGGGGAGGGGAAACTGGAGTGGCTTGTCACTTACCAGCCCCAAGGCAAAGAAGATAGCAAGCAGCACCAGGCAGGTGCCCATGATGATGAACATTTGGAAGACAAGGAGTGGGTGCTGCTAGTTCATGCAGTAGTAGGATTTGTAGAGACAGTCAAAGCTGTGGGGTGGCAGGCAATGCTCACAGCCTGCCTGCTCCACCCTGTCCAGCAGGTAGCAGTGTCTCTTTAACATTGCTGAGCCCCACAGCTGGCCACCTTGCACTGCCCATCCCCCAAGTCAGCAGGATTGTAGGCAAAGGCAGAGGCAGGCAGGCAGGGGCACAGAGCATAATCTGGTGGGGATTCAGAAGTGGAGGTGGTGGGTGGGTGGGTGTGGCCTCACCACGTTGTCCTGTAAGGTTGGCCCTGCTCTTACTGAAAACTCCCTCCCCACTCTTTTAGGCCCCCAGACTCCAACACTTTCTATACAAGCTGTCCTTTCACCTTTATCTAATCACTATAGACATTAAGCATTAATCCAATTGGGTGTCTTACAGGGTTAGGAGCACAGTATGTTTAAAATCTCCTCATTCTGTAAAATCTTACATTAGGAACTTAGTGGTTCTTCATTCATCCTGTCCAACAGTTTTTAAATCAGCCACCTGTCAATATGTAATAATAGAAGTAACAGATCAACTGAGGTGAATCAGAGGGAATGAATGTAACTTCTGCCTTTGTGCAATTTAACCTATACTTTTTGTTAGGAAGGTTCAACTGGGAACTGTAAACAGCATACCATATAAATTTCCAAGATAAAGTGAAAGTGAAGAGCGTCAGATTAGTGGTGTGGGAGGCTATCTGTACAGCCATTTATAGATAGTAACTGTCTTTTGTTTGGGGCACGTAAGTCTACCATGTCTGCTATCTTTTCATAGACTCAGAAATACCAACTTGCTAGGAGAGCCTAGTAATGGTGATTCTGAATTACAGGCTTGCAAAGGAATAGTAGCTTTTACCAAACTGATACAAATCTCTTATGTTTCTCATTCCTATTCAGCTTGGCATTCTCTCTCCGTACTGCAGCTACCAGGGAAAAAGTATTAGGAGGAGTACTGAGTATGCCTACTTAGTATCCCTAGAAGCGGTCCTTTCCAGAGTCCTGCCAGTGTGGTGGCAAAATGTAGGAGTTTCCCATATAATCTTGGCTAGATCCATGATTGCCTCATTAACAGGTAAGCCAGGCTTACAAGTCGTGCTTTGTGAAGTATGTCTGTCAGGGAGTGTGACTCTTCCAACCTGTCCTCTTGAGAAAATCTCAGAATAGTTACAACTCTTTTTGATTCTTGGAAATCCCAAATGTCTTGAGTGCTGGGGTACTGATAGAATTGTAGTGGCATAAGAGGAGACTGACTTTATTCCCCTACTTTTGTAATGGCGACTTAGTAGCCAGGGGAGAAATGAAAATGGCGCCTCATCTGAGCCTAACATGATCAATATCCTTCTGATTGTAGAAGAAGCTGTTAGAAAACACACCGATGATTTTTCCAATATATTAGGGCCTACAAGTTCATCTTTGCATGGTCTATCTTCCAGTACGCATCTATAGCATGGCAGCATTAAAGATGGTGACTATCAGGTGCCCGAGGAAGATCTTGACCTGTTCCCTGGGCAAGCTGTCAATGCAGAGGATGGAATATGCCTTGTGGGGAGCAGAGACACTCTATGTTAGATAACCATGCTAGGGATGATTATGGTACCACTTTAAGCATGAATGGGTCTAGTGCAAGAAAGTGCATGTATGCAGGAGAAGAATGCGATGTGTTGAGAGGAAGGTGCCATGTATGCCTTTTTGAGCTCAAGTACTGCCAACATCTTTGGTGAGTACAGTGGCTTCTTAGCAGACAGGGATACTGAGATGCCCCATGCTTTGACTGACCGTGGTGGGACTGCTCCCTTCATTTTCTATAGGCATTAGCACAACATAATGGTAACATCTGTCTGAACTTCCATGGAAGCCTCACAGGGCCAAGAAGCCTTGGGGACAGAAAGCTGTACTGAAGTTGTAGTTCCTGGGTCTTCAAAAACCTCATCTGTTACCCATCCAGGCCATGTGGTCTCCCTCATGAAGGCCTTTAGCAGGCCAAGGGGCACAAGGTTTTTGGCAACATTTAGGATGACTTCTTTTGTTTGCCTCTAATTGGTGACTCAAATTATATCTTGATCAGGAGCAGTGCAATGATGCCAATCTAGATAGTATCAAAGAAAAGAATAGCTTCCTCATGATGCTGAGGGGGTACACAGTGCTGAGCCAGGACCCTGTATTCTGGGACAGATGGGAAACCTAATGAGGTATCAAGAAGAAACAACCACAGCTTATTTACTTTACCTTTTCTGGGTCTCTGATGAAAGAACTGATAGGCTGAGCAGCTATCAGTAATATCAGTCTCCTCCAGACAAAAAAAAAGATAATATGTATGAATTTGAGAAGCTGGGATCAGAGCTTCACATGAATGGCACAGCCAGAAGTTCCCAAACAGGCAGCTCTGGGAAAGGTAATTCAATGAAAGAACAATATAAATATTTGTATCTTTTTATTGTTAAAAAAGCACAAAAGAAAGAAAAAATGGGCATTCAACTGATGGTGAAACACTAAAGTTTTCTTTTCTTTTTTTTTGACAAATCCAAAAAATAGTGTTTCCTTGAGGTGCTATCATCCCAAAAGGTGGGAGGTGGCAACAGATTAATGTGCGTTACCTCAGCCAAGAAACGACTATCACTCTTCCTAGGGTAGCAAAAATATTAGAAGAATGCAGAGAAGAAAGAGGAAAAATATTGACTTGGACTGCTTCCTAAGTTTTGAAGTTACTAGGATATACAAGAAGTTCCATGTCTTGCCAGGTGGTTGAGAGGAATGGAGGAGCAAGTAGTACTCCTCTCAATCTCTCAGAACAAAGCAAGAAGGGCTGGAGCTCACTGACTGTACAGCATGAAGGCAAAAAGTCTCTAATGGATGCTCAGGGACATAGGAGAAGCCTACAAATAAGTGGATATGTGAAAAATTACTTAAAGGAGAATGTATTTGTCCAGAAGTGTCTGGTAATTCACTAATCAGTCTTGAAGGGAAATGGAGGAGGAGACTTCCCTTCCAAAAAAAGAAAAATAAGAAGAAGAAGAACTGAACTTCTTCTGGTGCATTACTTTTTGGGTCCTTTTGTCAGACTGATTTTTCTCACACTGTTGAGATGACCAAAGAGGCTGGATTGGATGGGTACAACTCTTCATTAACTAGGGGGCAACTCCAAACCAGCCCCAATGCCATCAGTTTGGTCAAACAGCCAGCCAATGAGATTTTGCTTGCATAAGACATCTCTCTCTCTTTCCATAAGTAGTTCTTGGAATGCCTTCAAATCACTAGATGTGGATGCCAGGGTTACTATTTCATTCAGTATAAGAATTACTGAATGAAGGTAATGTAGGGCTATAATGCTCCTCATTGACCCATGTCCAGGAATTTCTTGTCCTTGTTCCTTACTTGGTATCAGCAAGTGAAATATCCTCCTCTCCATAAAATGGGATAGGTATTGGCTCCTCAAAGTATATGGAAGATCACCCTAGCAAATTCAATGGCAGCATTCAGTAAGAATGTTTGATTTGCTTAAAGATGGCCAGCACAATGCTATTCCTCATGTGACTGTAGGGATATGAGACCAGAAACTTCCAGTGGCAAGCATGGTGCCACCACGGATATGTTGCTAACATCAGGAGGTTCAGTGGTGTGCTAACTTTTGTCTGTGTCAAGATGGGAGAATCCTCCTTGTCACTAGCCCTGAATTCAGGGTGAGGCTTACAGACCTCTCTGGCAATTTTACCTAATTTTCCTCTATGAGAATACACTAAGCTCCACCTAGGGTTTCTGTGGACAGATCAACCTCCCTAGGTTCCTTAGTTGTAACAGTCCAAAGCAAGGATTGAAGCCTGAAGGCTAAGAGGTAAGCCTAAACCATTAGATAGTCAAGCTATCATGTTAGCAGGGTTCATACAGTGTGTATGTGTGTAGGGAGAAACCCAGCACCTCAAGAATAAATTCAGATGGGTCCAGTTCACTGTGGGGTTTGATTTCTTGTTTTTACAGCAGTTAAAATTGATTTCTACAGAGGTCTGACAAATGTTGTGGAGTTGTGTCAGAGTTAAGAACTAGAGGGTCAAATACTGAATAAGTTCTGTCTTGCTACAATGAGTGGAAGAAGGGTCATGACCATCCTGCCTTTCACATTCTCATAGGGCAGCATCCAAAGGTAGAGATGTGTAGCCTGAATGAACATAGCTATTCAAAAGATTCCTATCTTTTCATGTCTAAAAAAAACCTAAGACGTGAAAAGGAGAGCGGCTCAGAATTCTCACCTTTCTCATACCTGAAGAGTCATTATGAATTGTGAAGGCGGTGCCCTTGGTTTCCAGGGGAGGGAAATACCACAGAGAGCACTTTCTCTGTTGCTACACAATTATAAGCAACAATACTATGAGAAGTGCACGTGCACTTTCAGTGGAATTCAAACTGCTCAAAAAATTCTAATTCTGGAGTTTCCTAAATGTTGAGAGATTGACTTTGTACTCACATAATTTTCTTTTAACACAAGGCGTTTTCCCACTATTATTTGCATCTGCATACAAACTTTCTAAAATCTAATTTCTCTTGTGAAAAATTATGTTTTTTCTGAACATTGTATGCATGTATGTACTCAACATATGCAAAATGTTGAAAACAATCTGTGTAAATAGGTGTGGTACTGTGTACCAGCAATAGCCACATGCACATTTACTGGCACAAAGAGCAAGGGTCTCCTTTTTTCTCCTATTATCAATGTCCCTGCTGTTAGGCAGCGAATGCTAATGCCTAATATAGGTCTCAAACCCTGAATAAGTTAAACTTTATTGATGATGCAACATGAATGATTTGAATTCCAGTATAGCAGAGGAATAAGGCTCCAGACCAGAATAAATCTTCAGGTACATCTGGGCTGTAAGTAAGGTAGCAAAAAGGGACGACAATAGCTTAAGATCACTGTTATCTGCACCAATCCTGGTAAAATTATGGCAGCCTCTAAAGTCAGGGGAATTCCAAATTGTCACTAAGATATTATGTGTCCACAAGAGGGGAACTGGCTATGTTTGTGATGCAATTTCCATCCAGATTCTATGCATGCTACTCCAATGCAAACAAGTTAAAATGATACATTAGCAACAGCTGTAAAATGAATGGAAGTCCTATGCATTATAATATATTAACTATGGGAGAGATTTCTGATTTATATGTCGTAGGCCAATGCATAAAAGTTTAAGTTTAAGAATTTCAAAAGCTGCTGATTTTTCTGCATTATTTTCATATCTATACTACTTGAGAAACAGCAAATATTCTTGTTAAAACATGAATTTTGAGCTATCTGATTTAAACATGTTGAAAACTGAATAAACAGTTTTTTGCCCCCTCATAAAAAAAGAAACAAGAAATATATTTCTGTTTTAGGGATCAGAATAACCAGATTTAATCTCAACACAATTTGTACACACTGTACACACAGTGTTCATCTACATGAGACACTAGCTGCACAGACGCCTAATAACACTGTGCAGTAGCGTCCTGGGCAACACCTATACTAATATGGTACTGAGCAGTAGTAATTAGGTAGTTAGCATCAGTAAAGACCCATGCACCAGCGCTACTGCACAGGAGGTGCCAGTTACTGTGCATTGATTTAGTACTTGCTTATGCATATACTAAACTTAATGTGCAGTAACTACAGTGCATTAATGAACGTGTATACCCACCTACTGGGTGCATCTACATGTGCCCCTGTGGTGCCATTGTTACTGCACTGTCACTTAGCACTTCCTTTAAGAAGGAAATACCTAAAGGATATAGTAAATGACAGCACAGTAACAGCCATTACTGTGCCGTGCCAGCAGCACAGTTATTTTTAGCCACTACGTTGCTCTAGTGATGCACTATAGTGAGGGAACGCATCACTACAGGAACATGGATGTGGCATCATGTTTTGTGCCCACCGAAGAAGCTATGTTGCCATAGCACGTTGCTACAGCGACATAGTGTCTCATGTAGACATGCCCACAGAGAACAAATCAACTTCACTAGACTAGCTGAATAGATGTTATTTCTGTTTGGTCTTTATTAGATAATATTAATGTAAATGAACAGGAATGCAGATTGTTGTGAACACACAGAACAATCAACCACTGCAATTTTCAAAGCTTCCTATTTAATACTCTTTGAGTCTTCCATGTATGACAGGGCTTGTTAGGCTACATTTTTGTACCCCCTCTTCTTTCTGTAACCATTATGACTTCCATGTGACTTAAAATTTAAATGATTATGTGCTGATAGCTAGCCTTGCACGTTGTCACTGCGCTTCTTACTTGCAATTGTATTGGTGTTTGATTCTTTCTTAATTCCAAATGTAAAATGCATATCAGATGCAAAGAAAGTAGGAAGGAGAGTTGCAAATGAGTTTGAGTGGGAGGCATGGGTGGCAGAGAGCTTCTGCTTTGATTTCTGTGACTACAAAAGATTCCTTGGTGAAGATATTTTAAGATGTCTAAACACAACCTCCCATACACAAATTCAAAACCACTCAGACATAAAACTAAGGCTATTCTTAGTACTGTTTATTAGAGGTCATGAACATGTTTTGGATGATGCTGAAAGTACCAAAAGGACACAAGATGTTAAGAAGAAGGAAACAAAAATGGGATGGAAAACAAAACAGGAAATCTAAATGTAATACTAAATATTATTTCTTCTTATAAAAGGTTAGTGCTACCAGTTTCTCTTATCATAAGGTTGCCTGGCATTTCCCAGAAGATGACCCTGCTTTCAGTTGCTTATAATTTTTCCAAACTTTACTTATTCAGGCAGAGATTCTACATGTTGGATGTCTATGTGGAAAGTTGTGACTGTGATGCTTTATTTATTAACTCATTCATTCCTTTTATTTAAAATTGCAGCCAGACCAGTCCATTCAGTTCTGAGAATCAGAATACTGAAAAATATATTGGTTTTCTTCTTTTTTTTAAAAAAATGAAATACAGATTTTTTTTTCTTTGAAATGCTTTAGGCTTCCCATGCTTTGGGGGAGGGGTTGACATTTAATAGGTAGGTGGACTCGCTAAGCAGATGGGACCCTGAGCAGGGAAAAGAGAGAGATCTTTGGACTAGTAGTTGTGGAAGGAAACAAAAGTGGAAGTATGGAGGTTGGGATCCAACACAAGCAGTACTGACTGAGAATAAGGTGGGCAAGTGAAAAGAACTAGTGGCAGAGGAGACATTTATTGAGGAACAAAGGCAAAGGAAAAATGGAATGATTGACTAAGTTGATTGGGAGATGGAATAATGAATATTGTGCAAGAAGCTCAAACCATGATTCAGAAACAAGAGTAGAAATAAAATATTAGGGAACAGCCTGGAGGAGATGAGGCAGAAGGGGTCAACATTAAGGAGGGTTCACAGAAAAGTCTGTCTCCTATACTCCCCAGTTATATTTCTCTCCAGACCCAAAAATAGAAGCCAGAATTTCTGAATATTACAGCAAATATCTGTGAAACAAAAAAGGAGAGTGGCCTCACTCTTACCACTGGTCCACACATGCCATTGTATATATACACATGATGCTAGTATTTAATTACATAATAAATAATGTAAAAAAGTATAAGTAAAGTGAAGCTGATTTAAAAAGAAAAATCATTCCATGTTTCCAAAATGAAAAAGAAAAAGAAGGTTTAATTGAAATTACTTTATTCATTGGAAAACTGCTTTGATGAAAACTTCTATCTCTCATAGCAAATGAAGCAGGGGATTACAAAGAGAGAAAAAAGGGCATTCTCACAGCTGGGACAACTGTATACAGTACTGAAGAATTAGACACTTCCTTTGCCTCTGATACAAAATTCCTAGAAGATGTACAGCAAGTTACTTATAAATATCTCACAGGTAGTCATGAATGGCATATTTCCTGGTCTCTGATTATCTGACACAAGGTGCTGGAGTCTGATTTGTTGAACTGTTGAGCGCTTAAAGCTGCAAGTGAAGTTGATGGGAGCTTCCTGAACAAAATACGTATCAAATTTTGGGAGAAAAAATGTTGGCCCAGATTGGGATGGAACTTTAAAAGTTTTGTATTTTTCAGGAGAAAATATTGGGGAAAATGTCAAAACTGCCATGGAGCTTGGCAGCCCTCAGGGCCCTGGTTTCCATGTTCCCTTTGCTTAGCAGGCTGCTACAAGTGTCAAAACTCTCAAAGCCCAGGGATATCAGCTCTGTGGAAGTATGTCAAGTGGGGACCTAGACTATTGCCCCACAGATGGGCAAATTATGAAGGCTGGCATGCTGACAGGTAGGCAAGGAGAGGTTTGGACAGTTTGGGAACCCAGCATCCCACCAGATGGTCAGCTATGGAACTCAGCAAAACAGGGAATTTGACAGCTCATGCATTAGTTGGCTTACAAGGAAGACCAGGAAGAGAAGTAGGCTGTTAGCTTTTCATCAAAAGCTTCAATAGAATTGACATTTTAGCTCAGCATTTTCTGACAGAACTCTTCTTAAAAAAAGGGTTATCAAATCTATTATCAAACACTATATAATGCTCAGTGCTGTGAAAGAAAAGGTCCTAGATAACTTGGGAACCCTAAAATAGCTTGGATAAATTTCACCTTGATCTTACAGCATTTCAGTGTCCCATCAAGAATATGGGATGATCACCTCAGAAAGGGCTGAAGCAGTACTGAAAAGCCCTTTGCAGAAATCAATAATGCTGTCTTTGAAGCAGGGTTTGAATAGTGTACAGTAATAAGGCAGAGGGTTATATAATGAATAAGGAGAATAAAAAATATGAAAGAGCTCTCTGCTAAGGTTACTTACACAAGTTCAAATATTCTGGGAAAATTCTCCCAGGATTGCTTTTGTGGCAGACAAATTCACCCTGGAAATGTCTGAACTGGCATTTGAATGCTGAGCCCTTGAGGAGCAGAGAGCTTGCAGTGCTGATATTGTGCAGCCAAAGGGTGCTTGTGCACACATCTCAAAATGATCTGCAGGCTTCCTTAGTCTTCCTGCACAGGGCATCCTTGATGGGCTGACCCAGACTGCTCAGACTCAGCTTGTGTATCCCTGCAGAACAGTGTGGGGACTCTGAAGGGGGCATGTTTTCCTCCTTGCTCAGCTGGAGCAGCAGAGTCTCCCTGGGTAGAGGAGAGAAGCAAAGCTCCTTGGGATGCTGGAAAGTTGTGCTCTGGCTTCTCTCAGAAGAGAGCATGCACAGACATTCACTCTTGAAGGAGAAACTCTCTCAAGAGTGATTTAACTCTAGTTGTTTCTGAGTTATCTGTCTCCTGGAGCAGCCATTTTTGCTCTGGGAGAAAAATACTGAACACTTATACACACTGGGCATTAATATACATACATTTGTCTGCTCCGACATGCCAGAGATCTGGTGTGTTGGAGCAGAGTCAATTAATTGAATCCGTGGAGCACACGAGCTGATGCGCCTGGTGCTGCATTGCACAAATTTGTATAAATGGCGAAATGCATGTCAGCACTGAGAAAATGGTGGCAATATGCTTTTGAATGAAAACACCTTCGATGTGTTTTAGTCCAAAAGCGCAACACTGCCGTTTTCTCAGCACCGACATGCATTTTGCTGTTTATACAAATGCATCTGCCACAGCATAAGAAGCATACCCAGGTAATTATCTCAATGAACCACCCATTATGGCAAATAAACAGAGCTTCTCAGAAAATTTTGATCCTCTCTGAGATCTGCACCAGCGTAGAATGAACACTACTTATCATAACTGTTTTGCTCTAAATTATTCAGATGCCAAGCTGGGATAAAAGCCATGTGATTCTAGGAGTTAAGTACAATGATGGGACACTCAGTTGATAACCATGAAAATGGCCCTTTAAATCTGATGAGAAGGTATCAAGTTATATTTTCCAATTATGCATAAGCTTTATATATACTTTCTATTACTTCATTTGAATATCTCCCTCCTGAAGCCCTGAGTTAGCAAAACACATAGGCATATAAATTGTGCTTTACAGGAAGGGGACCCAACTTTTTATTTCTTTAATTGGATTAAAGCACACCACATTTTGCTATTAATTGCATTTATCAATTGGCTAAATAGCTTAATAACTACATACCTGTTAATGTCCCATATTTTGCTAGTGTTGTCCATGGACGCAGAAGCCACAAAATCTCCACAGGAGTGCCATGAGCAGCCCCAGACTGCACTGGCATGCCCTTCTAAAGTCAGGATGCATTCACCCTTTGAGAAGTCCCATATCCGTACTGTACTGTCTCCACTTGAAGTGACCAATTTGGTGCCACTGTTACCAGGCATAAAAAAGAAAGAAAGCATAATTAAGTAAAGATGCAGCTAAAGATTACTTCAAAGCCCCTAGCAAACCTATGCTTTTTCTCTGTGAACTCAGGTTGGTTACCTAAAGTTAAATTTTGAATGATAATATATACATAAAATACATAACAGAAATCTCAGAATTTTGTCTTTACAGAGCTTTCTGGCACATCATAAATGAAGATGTCATTATGATATGTATTAATGAAGTCATACTAAAAAAAAAGAAAAATACTCAAAACAAACTCTCGAGTGGAAAATAAAGGTGTATTTAATTTTTTTTAAAATCTATTTTAAGCAGTAGAGCAATAAATATAACTTACATCCAAACACTACTTTCAAAAGACAGTAAAGTAGGTAAAAGGAAGGATGTTTTATTTCTAAAACCCATGTTGATTTTTACCTATAAACTATTAAACAAGGATTTCAATTCTGTCTCTTCTTTCATAACTGTACTCAAGATGCAACAGCTTCATTAGTTCATTATATAAATGTATGCTTCTATTAAAGCAAATGGAGCATCCCCAAATTCCCCAGGTCAAGGATTTGGCCTTCCAGTTTATTTATAAACAGCCTCAAAGAATAAAAGCCTTAGGGTCATATACAAAATGAGGCACAATAAATGGCTTTTAATCCAAGACATCAAATAAAATCTAAGCTACTCTTTCTTGATGTCTCATCTACATTAAGAGAATGGTGATAAAATCAGATAGATCTTGCCTTTAAGGTCCAACATGCCCTGGCTTAGCTTGACTAATGGAAGTAGTATTATCCAGAGGCCTGTTTGCTGGGGACATCCTTCTACCAGTCTCTTTGATGTGAATATCTAGGGACCAAGAGAAGCTCAGGTACTTACAAATACACTGTGATTGTTATCAACCTGAGATACTTAATCCTTTGTTGCCTTGTAACAAAAGGGTTTTTTTAGTCACACATATTATTATTTTCTTTCTATCACCATTTGCCATTTAGCATCTGTCAGACTGTTCTGTAAATATTTAGACAGAGTTTAAAAAATAGTGTCTCACTTATCCAGCAGATCATAAGGGTGCTTTTGCCATTATGAAATATTATCTAGGTATATTTTTTAGACATTTTAACACATGTGGACTCTATCTGCTATATTTGAAAAAAAATATCATTAAGAAGTCTAATAAAAAGCAGTTGTGCCTCATGTTTAGGAGAAAGTCTTTAAAACAAAATCTTCTAATTTTCAAAACTGTAACACTTTATTACAGATCGCAAGCATCGGGACTTGCAGTCTAAGCAAAGATTACTGGGTGAAACCTAATTTTCCCAAACTGCTAAAACACTTTTCCTTTTAAAACTTCAAGTAAACAATAATTCAAGCTTAGAAGTAGAAAGCAATAAGTTATTATCTTTATTCATTTTTTTAAAAACACAATTTGGGTCATTAGTCATTACAAATAAATGGAGGATTTCCTTAGATCTATATTTGGAGCTAAAATTATTTAAGTTTTCTTTAAAAACAGGTTTTTAAGCAAATTGGGGAGAAGCTATAAAATTTGCCAAATGAAAAATATGACAGATTGAAAGTGGTAACCTCATTAATGGTAATCGTAGTGAGTCAAAAAAGAGCTTTTTTGCTTTCTTCTTCAGTATATGGATCCACAAATGCTATCTGAAGGATAAGTTCCCTTGGCCAAATTCTGTGCCTTGTGGGCACAGGCATCTGACAAAAAATTCTCAAAAAATAGACACAAGTAGTCTAAATGGATGCTCAAGTAGTCTAAATGAATCCTATCTGGCATTCTATGGTAATGCAAATGACGTCTAGTTCTCTTTACAAAATTTGGGGAGAGGAGAAAGTATGTCAGTCAAAACATAGTTTATGAAGAGAAACGTCTCATGAAATATAGATTCTAATTGTGTGAGGCAGGACAAGGCACTAGTGAAATAAAGGAATCAAATACCCTGTCTCCTGCAACATTATGGTGTCCATATAATTCATACAAGTTTTGTGACTGTTGTTCATTAAAGTAAATGGGATTACACCAACCAAGATTTTTCCCTCGTATTTCTCCTGTATAAAAAACAGCCTTGGCATACCTGGGCAGCACACACAAAGATCACAACTGACATCTGTTATTGGACCATTTCAGCATTGAACTTACATTATGAAGTTATGAAATGGACACCTTTCAAAACCACTTAAAGTACTAATAAAGTACTTAATAAAGTATAAGTAAATAAGTATTAATAAAAACACATGGAGTGACATTTCCAAACCTTAAATTAGGCTCATAAATCATTATTTCCTGATTAGAACATTAGATATGCATTCACTATGCCTGACATTTTTCCAATACCTAGATCAGTTATTTCCCATCTGTAGCATCCTTTGTACTTATAGATAAAAGGGAATAAATATTGAGAGTAACTTTGTTGTCTTCATCTAATGTGAATTTTAAAGAGCATCTAATATTGAAAGCAAATATATACGTATCTCTTTATATGAATGATTTTAATATCTTAATTAAATTATACCTACGTCAAACATTTATCTTTCTATATTTCCCACATACAAAACAGATCTATAACTTATTGATGTTTTTAGTAAAATATATATTGATCACGCATTGCAATAATATATATTGCAATTGAAACAGAGGCCAAGGTAACTGCTCATAATTGGGACTGTGTTATTTTTATTAGGCATATAAAATGTATAATTAATAGTATAATTAATAGTATAAATGCATAATTGAGTTCAGGTCAATTAGATAAAGGGTGTGTTTCCCTCCTCTCTTCCCACTGGCCCCCCTCCAATTTATAGGGTAATCAGTACTTGAACTTTTTGGATTATAAACAGAATGCATATTCTGCTAAGATTAAAAAGAAAATGAATAAATTAGATGCTTAATTATAAGAATTTGCAGTGGTGTAACTTAATAAGCAACTATCAATTAGGGCTGTGCGAAGCTTCGGCTGCTGATTCGATTCGGTGGAGATTTGGCCCAATTTGGTGACCAAATCTCCAAATCCAAATTGAATCAGGAGACCCTTTAATTTCTCTGAATCAAGTCAGAACCCTCTGAATTGATTCAGAGAGATTCAATGATTTGGACACAGACACAGCTTTAGATGTTTTTTCTGCATACCTCAAGGTACCAGGCGGCTCATGAAAACTGAGATGCTGGGGAAAATGGAGCATCCCACGGGAGCATAGGGAGATGCTCAGCACACTCAGAAGTGGACCTGAAGCACTTCTGGTCCACTTTCAGGTCCACTGCGTAGCACACAGGCTGCCCTCCCCCCACAGCTCAGTGACTGGTGACTCCTGTGTCTGGAGGGGTACCCGGGGTCCCCCCATGGCTGATGGCTGAGCCAGGAGGACACAGGGGGGGTCCACCACCGAGTATGCAGAGGGCACCCCATGGTCCTGTGGGATGTTCCATCTGCCCCACATCAGTATTCACGAGCCGTGCCTGGTACCTCAAGGTATGTAGAAAAAACATTTAAAGCTGTCTCTATGGCTGAATCACTGATTCTCTGAATCAGCATCAAATCTTCAGATTTGGATTCAGCTGAATCGAATTGGGACAGTGATCTGAATCAAGTAATTGAATCACTGTGCCCCAATTCGGGCTGAATCTGAATCGAATACGGCCTGTTTCACACACCCCTACTATCAATCCCCTGGCTCATGGTGTACATGTAAGAGGTCTAGTCAGATGCCTTATGAATCCATGTGTGGCTGAGAAGCCCAATTTGGAAGTGACACTGCTTGTTACAAGTTTCACAGATCTATATGTTATCTGAGTTGGAGTCCAAATTTAGACCATGCTGCTTTCTTCTTTCTCATTTTGTTTCCATCCTCTAGATCAAAGCCATTTCATGATGAACTGCACCCAGTGCTGGGTGTTCCCTCCAGATAAGACAGGATTCTCTGTGCTCCTCCAATTTTCTATGCTGACATTGAATGACTTCATATAATTTTTGCACACACTGTGTTATCACCAAGAGGGCAACCCTGATTTCTAAAGCCATCTCAAATCTCACTATCCAAAATATTCTTGTGAGTATGGTCTTCTCCCATTCTCCCAACATGGCCAATCCATTGCAACCTCCTCTTCCTGATAGTGGTTTCAAAATATGCTAGTCCTGCACACTCTAGTACCTCTGTACTTGGTATTCTGTCTTCCCACTTTCTTTTTAGGATCTTATGCAGACATCTCATGTGGAAGCTGTTCAGTCTATTGATGTGCCTAGCATGTGTAATCCATGTTTCTGAACCATAAAGCAAGGAAGACAGCATATAAGTCTTATAGATTCACATCTTCACTTTAGCTGATAGTTTGCTGTTATTCCATGCATGTTTCTGTAATAGTCTGACATTCTTACCTGCTTTTCTGATTCTGTTAGGCAGTTCAGTTTGAAGGTCAAGATTCCTGCTGATCATAGAACCCAAGTAGCAAAAACTGTTAATGATATCAAGAGATTTATCCTTCAGAGTGATGTCAGGTATTGGTTCTTTCACCCCATTATCACAGTCTTCTTGAGACTAATTGCCATCCTGAAGCTCTTGCATGATTTAGAAAAATCTGCCCAAGCGATTTGCAGGGAAGATTCACAGTGAGCAAACAAGGCTGCATCATCCACAAACAGGAAATCTCTCAGAACCAGTTCTTTCACCTTGGTTTTTGCACTAAATCTTGCAATGATCAAGCCTCCATCTAGTTTGGGTTGAAGATAAATACCATCATTGCTGTCCTTGAATTCAGGAAGAAGCAGGAATGTGCAGTGTAACTAGTTGGGGGAGACAGGGGCAACTTCTCTTGGTGCTAAATTGTGGGGAGGGTGCAAAAAAAAGTGGCTGCTTCTGGCAGCCATGCATTCACAATTATGAACTAGAAGTCACCACTTCCAATTTGCCCGGGGTGCCTAGCTGTTCCCTATACTGCTGAGGATTTGTGCTTATGTGTCTGATCCAAAGCCATCCAAAGTCAGTGAAAAGCCCCTGTATGCACAGGGATTAACTGATCCTCAAATTTAGCCTCAAGGACTGCATCCAGATGAGCACAGACATGTGGTATGTCTGCGGCACCACATACTGCACATTCAGCTGTTCTCTGTGCTTCAAGGTAGCAGCATGGGGCGGGGAAGGGTTCACCTTGGGAGATCCTGGGGTCAAAAAACCCCATGCAAAAAAAAAATCAGGGTGGTGCATGTGGGAACATGGCATGCTGTCCATGACTGGAGCCTAGCCAGCTGGAGCCGCACTCTGGTTGAGGCCAGGCTCAGAGCAGCAGGATTGCTGCTGCTGCATCCCCAGAAGGCCTCCAGAACACCAGGTAAGGTTGCCGCAGACAGTCCAGAGCTGGCCCCAGCTTCCCCTACCCCATCCAGGGTTCTCTGCCATGCGTCAGAGGGTGTGTAGAACTGGTGTCCCCAGAAACAACTATTGTTCCTGGGGAAACAAATGTCCATGCTTCTGTGGATGCGGCCGAGAAAGAACTTTCATCTGGGCATGGGATCAAAGATTTCAGAGTTTTTCACATCTACCTGAAGTACTGAATTCAGGGACAGATAGGCTTTTGAGATTTGACCAGTTTCCATGAAAGCAGGAAGGCTGAAAATATGCGTAACAGTCTTTTCTAATTCTGTGTTTCTCGGTGTTTTATTAATTCACTTTAAAATATATTAATTGTATTAAATATCATTAAAAATAATACCCGTGCATACATAAGGGTCACAGTGAACACTGGTATGTATAACTACAAGACACAATCCTATCTTTTGCTTTCAATGCAAGCAAACATGCATCTACAGTTTTCTATACCAAATCTTACAAATACAGGCTTAATCTTTCCAGATGTCTGAAAGAGATTGACACTGCCATAGCTATATACTGACCTATCTCCTGATTCACTATACAGGATTTCTAAAAGATTGAACTTGTATAGGAATACAGTATACTTTACCTATTAAGAAGAGCAGAACTTCATATTTTACCTCCAGTATAGATTCCATTAAATTTGTAATCCCTTTGCTCTGTTTCAAGAGCTACTTTTTCTTCCTTAATACCCTGATATACATATATTTCTACTCTTCAATTGATTTTCAATTATTTTCAATTCACGCTGTAAAACTACACTTTCTTTAATAATTAGATAAAAAAGAGTTCTGGAAATAACACTTTCAACTTCCACAGAAGCAGATGGAGTATTTAAGTTGTTAATTTTTGTAGAATCTTTCCTCTATTCCATATTTAATTAGAAAATGCAGGTTCAGGACCTGCCAGGTTTCTCTAAAAAGGCTCAGCATTGCCACTTCCAGCCAGCTGGGACCTAGCCACTGTCTGACTGGAATGGGTTAAATAATAACTGCTCCCAGCAGTATAAAAAGCCTCCTTGGCAAGTAACTCAGGGCTGCTAGCTCTCAGGACCTTCTGGGGCCCAGCCAACTGGTACCTGGGGACACTAGCCCTTGTGCCAGCTGGACTGCTGAAGCAGTCCTGAGAGTCCCCTGCACCCTCTACCCACTGCAGCAGTCTGGCAGTGGGAGCTGCTGTCTGGCTGTGACCTGCCATGCACCTGCCAGACCAGGATGGGGACTGCACAGCCAGTAGAGGCATCTGCCCCTTTGGGCCAGCTGCCAGTAGACTGTGGTTGCAGGTTTGGCCTCTGTGTGGCACTACTGCCACATGTGCCCCC
Source organism: Crocodylus porosus (assembly GCF_001723895.1). NCBI lineage: Eukaryota > Metazoa > Chordata > Crocodylia > Crocodylidae > Crocodylus > Crocodylus porosus. Next base: position 11,803,918 of record NW_017728949.1, on the reverse strand, counting down.
TGACTGGCCACCTGGGCAGTTATCACTGGGAAGATGTTCTGGGTGTGGTGGCCTGCTTTGAACTGTCAAAGCATGACCTCCTGGCCCCTGCTGGCCAGGAGGTCAGCCACAGCCAGCTGGTGCCAAGGTGCCAGCCCTAAGCAGGCAGGGTCCTGCCACTGGCCTCCTTAGCAGGAATTCTGATGTTCCCTATTGGAAAACTGAAAAATCCCTGATAAAAAAAAATCCCAAATTCACTCTGTAAAATACCCCCAAATCCATGTTCCTACACAATTAAAATAAAAGACCACTATAAAGAGAGAGAGAGAGAGCGAGAGAGAGAGACAGCTATCAGTTGGACAACATTTGTTTGATATATCTAGTTTTAAAGCAAATCTCTTATCATAATAATAAAATGAATTCTAAATACATGTTTCATGAATTCATGAATACATGAATATATATTTTGCTCCTCTCTCACAGAGGTTTCAGCCCCCACACAAGGGCTATGGCCCCCACACAAGAGCTACGGCCCCCCAACAGTCTGGGGCTGCTGGGGCGGTCCCTCTGCCCTGCACTGTGTGGACGGGGCCCCAGTCAGCCAGATGGCAGTTGAACTGTTGGTAAGTGCCAGGGGTTTTTTGTTGTTTTTTTAAAACTATGGGGTGGGGGGGCAGGGATCAGGGAGGCTTGTAGGCATGGGGGAGATGGGGCCAGGCAGGGCAGGGTTTGTGGGGGGTCAGGGGGGCTGGTGGAGGGAAGGGCTGGGCAGAAAAGTAATTGGGGGAGCTTGGGGGGCTGGTGGCAGGAGAGGCCAGGCAGGGAAGTGATTGGGTGCCTCAGGGGGGCTGGCAGGGGGGAGAGGCCAGCCAGGGCAGGGATCAGGG
>NW_017728949.1:11740968-11802952 GCF_001723895.1 Crocodylus porosus | reverse complement strand
GCCCCCCCCAACCCCTTACTCACTGGCACTGGAGCCCTGGTGCTGAACGTATGACCTGGCCGGCCACGTGTTTCAGCACCAGGGTGAGGGGCCAACCACAGAGACTCCTTGGCAGCCAGAGCATCTCCGTGGAGGACCCAGCTTCTGGTTGCCTCAGGGCATGGTCCAGGACTCCAAACTTGCAGCACGGGGAACATTTTTTGTTCCTACATGTTCCTGTTGCCCCATCTCAAAGGGGTTTTAGACAGGGCAAGTGGCACGTGTGCACTCATCTGGATGTGCTCAGTGAGTCTATAGCCACGAATGCAGACTTGACATAGAACTATGCTATAGAATCTCACCTTAGTTTTTATACACACACACACACACACACACACACACACACACACACACACACTAGGACATAGTGTTATGAAGAACTCATATTTTCAAAGCTAGCTGTTGTAGTGTTCGTTCTCTGAGTGGGCAGTCATCTCAAGCTGTACCACATCTCAAATTGTATCTCATATCTCTCCAACTCTTAAAAAACCCAGTAGTCTAAGAGCCTTGTTACGTATTAATTTTAGGTGCCTCCTGGAGCTTTTAGCCACTGGACTGTCCACATATTAACATAGGAAACTAGTTTTAAGCACTCTTTAGGCATCTTAAAGTTACAGCACTCCAGGATGGGTTTATCTCTGATCTGTGTTACCTAACTTGCCTTCTATTAATGTGTAGCCACTCCCCACAGATGAGCTGCCCAAGTCGCAGTCCTCCAGCATCCCAGGATGCAGTGTCCCCTCCCACCCTTCTTTTGTGTAGACAAACTTTCCATTCCCTAAACTCTACTGCCCAAGAGGCAGTTCTGGCACCAAGCCAAAAACCTCTCCTGCTCCTAGGGATGTGATCTTCCCACTCTCAGGGGTGCAGATCCATCCAAACAGCTTGCAGAGTACATGCCAGATATTCAGATTACAGGAAATGGATGAGTCCTGGAGTGGAGGGTCGAGGGGTGCAGAACCAAGTTGGGGAGATCTCATAGAGTCATAGATGTTAGGGTCAGAAGGGACCTCAATAGATCATTGAGTCTGACCCCCTGCATAGACGGGAAAGAGTGCTGGGTTCAGATGACCCCAGCCAGATGCCCATCCAACCTCCTCTTGAAGATCCTCAGGGTAGGGGAGAGTACCACTTCCCTTGGGAGCCCACTCCAGACCTTGGCCACTCTAACTGTGAAGAAGTGCCTCCTAATGTCCAGTCTAAATCTGCTCTCTGCTAGCTTATGGCCGTTATTTCTTGTGACCCCCAGGGGCGCCTTGGTGGGTAGAGCCTCACCAATTCCCTTCTGCACCTCCATGATGAATTTGTAGGCAGCCACAAGGTCACCTCTCAACCTTCTCTTGCAGAGCCTGAAGAGGTCCAGGTACCCTAGTCTCTCCTCATAGGGCTTGGCCTGCAAAAAAGGCCTGCAAGCCCTTAATCATATGAGTGGCCCTTCTCTGGACCCTCTCCAGGTTCTCCACATTCCCCTTGAAGTGCGGCGCCCAAAACTGCATGCAGTATTCCAACTGCAGTCTGACCAGCGCCCGATAGAGGGGAAGTATCACCTCCTTGGTCATGCATCTGCTAATGTATGATAAAGTGCAGTTAGCTTTTCTGATGACTTCGTCACATTGATAACTCATGTTCATCTTGAAGTCCACTAGGCATATTGAAAATTCATTAGGGGGATGACATGGAATGAATGAGATTTTAAATCAAAAATAAAGAAAACACATGGACTAACTTACCAATTGCATAATTGTTATCCATATTCAGTTCAGTAAAGCAAACAAACAAAACTAATTTCTAAATCTAGATGGGGCTTTGGCAGAATTTCCAATCAGCTGCAAGACCAGTCTTGCAAAATCTAAGGATATTGAAGCAGCTTAAACCTATTTTGTCCCAAGGTACACTGCCACTGAAAAATTCATATGAACAACAGCTTTCATTTGCCATTGTAGTGGCAGACCATCTTGTTTTATTCACTCTCTGTGAAGTCTTAGAGCAGAGGTAGGCAACTCTTGACACAGGTGCCAGAGCATGGCATACAAAGGCATTTTGCTTGGCACATGTGCCTTAAAGCAGATGATGGGGAAGAAGCCAGGTCTGTGCTGCTGCAATAAGGATAGCAGCTCCCCTGCCATCTGCCCCTAGCATGCCAATATCTTGCAAGTCAAGGTTGCTGGTGTTTTGGCACTCTGCCCAAAAATGTTGCTGACTCCTGTCTTAGAGTATTTTTAGTATAGACTAGCCTAAATAATTTTATTTCCCAAATCTGCAAAAAGTCTAATAGATTAGAACAGGATTTTCAGTTATCATAGATAATAATAATAATAATAAAATTCTTACTCCTTTTATGAAGCCAAATTATATAGTAAATATACAGTTGATATAAATTAGAAAAATGAGAACCTGTCTTATTGATACAAGAAAGGATGGTAATGTGTTACTTTAAAAAAACATCTACCAAAAGAAATATATGTAAGAATCAAATGGAAAGATCAAGCTAACAAAGAATAAAGGCTGTAATCCACTTCATACTTTTTAACATAATGGATCAGACCCACAGGCAACGTAAATTGGGGCAGCCTCATGACTGACTTCAGGATAGCTTCACAGATTTATTACATCTGAGGAACTGGCCAATAATATCTTTCTCCAAGTTACAGCCCAGGATCCTATAGCAACAGCAAGGTTTGCATTCAATATTTTTTCCATGAAATGTCCTCATGACAATTTCCTCTTAAAATCCACAAAAAATAATTACTCAGTCTTGTCAGAACCTTCTTTTGTTACAAACAATTATTTTTTTCCTTTAGTCCACTCCATGGACGGAGGAAATTTCAGTAATGTTCCTTTTGCTGGACATTGTTGCTGCAGTGATGGAAAATTGCTTTATGTGAATCTCAAATAGACTGAGAATCTTACTCTTCGGAGAAGTAGAAAACCTTTTCAGCAGCAATAATGTGATATTGCATTTTTTGGAAGATATATGTAACTCTACATTTTATGTCAAAATGGGATTAAACATTTTATTGTTTGGGGTCATTTTACCCAAGATGACTAATATAAGTATAGAGGGGAAAAGGAAAGAAAAGGGCATAAAGACAAAAAACTGTAATGTTTACTCTTTTACCTCTCATGAAACTGCCCCATGATGGACCAGAAAATCATAAGAAACATGAGAAGAGTAACAACTGGATGATTCATCTAAATTGTCGTAATCTCACTGGATATCATGATCCATCACTCAATAACAAGCTTTTTTTTACCAGGCAGCTATGGAGCTGTAAGGGAGAGCTACCTTACATTTTATAATCTTAGAGTTCAGAAACAATCTGGAATGGAGGGGAAGACGCCTGGAAATACTGCTTGACTCTGTTTTTCTCCCCCTTGCACCTTCTGGGATTACAAATACTAAATAAATGATGTTGTAATATATAATGTATTTTATTTTACTTTTGTATAAAGCACAAATAAGCATATTTGGGTTTTTAGAAGCCTCACCATCAAAATTCTTATCCTTTTTTTCTTTTTCCATGTACAATGGTGTGTGAGAGTTTCTGCCCAGCAGAACAGTCCTATGTGGTGTTTAGAAAATTGATAGCAGAATTAAATCTACCTGGAAATGAACTCAAATGCAGAAATATTACATTTTCCTGGGATAAACTGAAAGGAATGGGAGCTAGAAAACTACCATCTTAATCACATATGTACACCAAACAGTCTCTCATCACCAAACTGATGCATATGAGAAAAAACAGGATCTCAGGCTACAGTCTGAGGTTTTACTTTGGCTATTACATCATGAACTACTTAGATGATGGTAAATCCAACATCTTACTGGAAATTTTGTGTGACCTCATATCTCCTTCAACTACTTCCTCTTGCACTTCCTGAGAGATATATGTTGTTTCCATAAGGAGGCACTCTACCAAAGTCACTTTGAGGTGATTTATTTTTCATGGAAAGTAAGGGCCTCATTACATAGTAATTTTAAATGGCACCCTGGACTGGCTGTATATTAGCACCTTTAAAGTTGCTTAAAGCACTTTTTATTTGGTTTAAAGTTACACCACTCCAGGGCAGGATTATCTCTAGTCCACCTAATTTTGCTCCTACTCCATTAAGGTGTGGACACTCTCCATAACAATTCTGCCCAAGTTTAAGTCCTCCTGCATCCCAGTATGCAGTTGCCCCTTCTCAGTCAGATGTTTTCTAAGAGTATCCTACATATGTGACATCAAATTGTGAGGTCAACTCAAAAACAAATATCTGAAGCAGGTTAAAAGGTGTTTTTGTTTGCTGATGCCAATGATTATGTCCTGAACATTCTCAAACTTATAAGCTTGTATAATGTTGATTGGGAGGAATTGTTCATTAAGAGGAAGATATACATATCTTAACCAAAGACTGCGGTGCTGGTGTCATTGGGAAGGCTTTGGCTTCCATGACCACAGCTCACTCTTTGGGGAGAGAGGCAGCGAGCTGCTGGGAAGAGATGGCCTCCATCTCTCTCCACTGGGGAGGAGGCTCTTCTCAGCCAGATTGGCTGACCTGCTCCACTGGGCTTTAAACTAAGCCCGCTGGGGGATGGGGGGATGGGGGGACTACCACCACTGCTGGCCTGCTGAGCAACTCTTGTAAAGCCGGCAGGCCAAGGCACTTAAGGGAGCCCACCCCTGCCCCAACCCTGGTACAATCTGTGGGCAAGGCAAGAGTCCCCAAGGGGACACTTACCTGCCTGTACACAAATGCCAGGAGCTTGGGAAATAAGCAGGAGGAACTCGTCCTCCTGCTTAACACAAATAATTACGATGTCACAGGGATAACAGAGACCCGGTGGGACTCCGCCCATGACTGGACCACAGGTATAGATGGCTATACCTTGTATAGGAGAGATTGAGTAGATAAAAGGGACGGGGGTGTAGCTTTCTATGTTAAGGAAAGCTACGCATCCCTGCAAGCTGATATTGGCAACCAGGGTGGACAACTGGAGACCCTCTGGGTTAAAATCTGTGGAGAACACAGCACAGGGGACACAACCGTGGGAGTCTACTACAGACCTCCCACCCAAAGTCAAGAGCTAGACCAGGAGTTCGCCTGGGAACTGGCTGAGGCCACATGCTCCAGGACCATGGTTGTCATGGGTAACTTCATCTACCCAGACATCTCATGGGAGGATCACTCAGCAAAATCTGAGTGGTCGCAAAGCTTCCTATCATCCATGGATGACCTCTACCTGATTCAAGAAGTCTACAGGCCAAGAGGTAAAGTGCTGCTCAACCTGGTACTAGCTACTGGGGATGACCTAATCAGTGACCTAGTAATCGATGGGAGCTGGGTGACAGCAACCACGAGCTGATCACCTTCACCATCTGCCGTAAAGCTGCAAAGTCAGTCAGCAACACTGAAGTCCTTGACTTCAGGAAAGCTGACTTTGACAAGCTCAGGAGGCTTGTCAGTGAGGCCCTAAGGGACCATTACCCCAGGGGGAGGGGAGTTCAGGAAGTGTGGTCGCTCCTCAAGGGAGCGATCCTCAATGCACAAGCTAATTCTATTCCATCTTGGAGGAAAGGCAGCGAGAGGTCGCAGCAGCCCATCGGCTTTCCAGGGATCTAGCAGACCTCCTGAGGCTAAAAAAGAAAGGCCTACAGAGGATGGAGGATGGGATTCATCTCCAAGAAGGAATATTCTGCACTGGTCCGGTTCTGCAGGGAGGAAACCAGGAAATCCAAGGCTACAACTGAACTTCAACTAACTTTGAGTATCAAGGACAATAAAAAGTCCTTTTTCAGGTATGTGGGGAGCTGGAGGAAAACCAAGGGCAACCTTGGACCCCTGATAAACCAGATGGGACAACCGACAACTAACACTCAGGAAAAAGCCAACCTATTAAATGGGTACTTTGTATCAGTCTTTCACCAGCCCCATGGGACGCCTATGCCCACTATGGGACAGGGAGGTCTGGGTGAGGGAGATCCCCTTCCCTCCATCAATGCTGATCTCATGAAGGAGCACCTTGAGAGGCTGCATACCTTCAAGTCAGCCATCCCTGAACAATCTACACCCCAGGGTACTCAAGGAGCTGACGTGCATCTTTGAGATCTCCTGGCGCACTGGTGTAGTACCTGAAGACTGGAAGAAGGTCAATGTGGTGCCTATCTTCAAGAAAGGCAGGAAAGTGGATCTGGCAAACTACAGGTCCATCAGTCTGACCTCTATCCTGGGGAAGATCTTCGAAAAGTTTATTAAAGAGGCCATCCTTAATGGACTGGCCAATGCCAACATCCTGAGGGATAGCCAGCATGGGTTTGTTGCAGGTAGGTTTTGCTTGACCAATCTCATTTCCTTTTATGACCAGGTGACCTATCACCTGTACAAGGGAGAGGAGATTGATGTCATATATCAAAAAAGCCTTCAATCTGGTATCCCATGATCACCTCTTGGCAAAACCAGCCATTTGTGGCCTTGGGTCCATCACAATCCACTGGCTGGGAAATTGGCTCTATGGTCAGACCCAGAGGGTGGTAACTGATGGAAGTCACTCATCATGGTGCCCTGTGACCAGTGGGGTCCCCTAAGGCTCTGTCCTTGGACTCATATTGTTCAACATCTTCATTAATGATGTGACTATTAGAGTCAGAAGCGGACTGGCCAAGTTTGCTGATGACACCAAACTTTGGGGCAAAGCAAGAAAACAGGAGGACAATCCTGGCTGACCTGGACAGGTTCAGCAAATGGGCTGATGAGAACCTCATGGTGTTTAACACTGAAAAATGCAAGGTTCTCCACCTTGGGAGGAAAACCTGCAGCATCCTTATAGGCTTCGCACTGCTACGCTGGCTAGCACTACGGAGGAAAGAGACTTGGGGGTCATCATTGACCACAAGATGAACATGAGCCTTCAGTGTGATGCTGCAGCTAGTAAAGTGACCAAAACACTGGCTTGCATCCATAGATATTTCTCAAGCAAATCTCAAGACGTCATCCTCCCCTTGTTCTCGGCCTTGGTGAGGCCGCAGCTAGAGTACTGCGTCCAGTTTTGGGCTCCACAATTCAAAAAGGATGTGGAGAAGCTTGAGAGAGTCCAGAGAAGAGCCACACACATGATCAGAAGTTAGAAAAACAGACCTTACGATGATAGGCTGAGAGCTACAGGGCTCTTTAGCCTGGAAAAGTGCAGGCTCAAGGGTGATCCAATGGCCATCTATAAGTTTATTGGGATGACCACCAAGATCTGGGGGAACGTTTGTTCATCAGAGCACCCCAAGGGATGACGAGGTTGAATGGCTATAAACTACCGCAAGACCGTTTCAGGCTGGACATAAGGAAGAATTTTTTTACTGTCCGAGCCCCCAAGGTCTGGAACAGTCTACCATCGGAGGTGGCTCAAGCACCTACACTGAACACCTTCAAGAGCAAATTGGATGCTTATCTTGCTGGGATCTTATGACCCCAGCTGATGGGCAGGGAGCTGGACTCGATGATCTCCCGAGGTCCCTTCCAGCCCTGATGTCTATGAAATCTATGAAATATGCCTGTAACACACACACAGAGACATACATACACAAGCTCGCTGAATGAAAGTACTGTACTTCTGTCAGTGCAGCATGGCATACGCACCACTAAGCTCTGCACCTCATCCTCTGCAGTGGATGCCATCTGGAATCTATGCTGTACGAAATCTATAACTAATACAGAGTTTTGTTGTCTGACTGCTTGGTGATGGCAGATTTAAGGATGCAGTTAATTAAGTCATTCAAAACCTTCATTGTCTTATATATTGTGTAAGTCATAATAATTGGCAGAAAGTGATAAATATGGTGATTGTATCAAGCACTGGGGTGGTAAGAAATTTTGATGGGCGTTTCATTTCGAAGCTGTTTTGATGCCTTTTGAGCTCGAAACAGCAGAATTGAAACAAAATTAAAGGCTTCGAAACAGCTTCAAAACAGAACAAAGGCACTCAAAACAAGGGCAGTTTTGTGATTCCCCATTATAGCCTATGGGCAAAACATCAAAATGTGTCACAACAGCGTTGAAATAGCATTGAAGCAGCTTCAAAGAAACAAAACGAACAGTGCTTCAAAACAGCAAAACGAAACACTGTCCCTTCGAAACAGCGAAATGGAAGTTGAAACATAATGGTGCTGTTTCGCACAGCCCTATCAAGCACCACTTTTTCCCCTAAGTATCATCATCATAGTTAGGGTTACTTGGAGCATTTTTTCTGAGTTACTACATTAGAACTACTGAATATTGCTGGTCAGATTTAACATTTTAATGTTCTTCCCCTCCCACTGGAAAAGAACCTGAATATGCTAAATTTTGGTAATCAGTACCAATCTAGTTTAAAAATTCCAACCCAGACTTTTCCTGACGTGGCAACCATGAAGCTGTTAGCTTAGTTTTAAGAGTTACTACAATAAGTGCTGCCAGTTAGACATCACCTAATGTGTCACTGTATTCTATATGACATATATGAACTTAATGATATCTGGGTTACTTGTAACGAGATACATTATTTATACAGAGCCATAGGCATGTATGGTGCTTGGCAAATATAAAATAAAGCAAAGTTCCTGCTCTGTGAAGCTTACAGTCTCATTTACAGTAAGATGTGAAGAGTCTCCTAAGTGAAGGTGGCAACAGATAGATTTTCAAAACAAAAAGCTGAGACAGAACTTCAGGGAGTATACCAAAGTTTTGTTTTATAACTCTAAAAGTGACAGTGCCAATAGGAAGCACTTAACTGGGATGCAGTGTCACTTAACTGGAACGTCAGTTGGAAACCCTACATTTTCAGAAGGTGGAAAGTAAGGTAAATTACAGTCAACTGTAGTTTATAAAATAAAGACAACCCCACAACTTGAAGCATTTTGACATATGGTCTAAACATTTTAAAATAGCGATTTTGCCTATGACTCTTCAAAAATAATAGAGGAAACATAAACATGCAACAAAATGAATCCTAAAGTGCAAAATAACATGTCTGCTAATTACTGTTGTGTAAGAGCATGCAATTATTCTAAATTTGGATTTACAGAGTTGCTATTTGCAGTGACAGAACAGGCTGCCACTGAGTTGTAGAAACCCAGGAGGTATAGCTATGTTTAATATCCAAAAGTTAATTTAATTGTATTAAAAGCCTTCACCGAAACTTTATGGAAAGAAGGAGAAGACAGAGAGGAGAAACTAATTATAGGGTGTACTTCATCTTCTTTCAGCCAAAAAACAGGGACATGGGCACAGGCTTCTCCTGATAGATTCTATTTTAAGTCATGGGATGGGCTTTGAATATTGAGGTTTTTTACCTTAGGCTGATAAATCTTGTCCCAAGAATGCAGGAGATAGTGTGAGGGTGCATCTACACACGCATTTGATCCAAGATCAGTTTACTTGCAAGTAAACTATTCATGAGTAGATACTCCTAGGCAGGCATCTACATATGCAAGGAACTTGGGAGCAGATTTTCTGATCCAAGGATCAAACATCCTGCAGCTGTGCAATAGGCCCCTGCTACCACCACAGGGAACTTCAGGCTCTTGCTGCAGCTCTCTTAAAAAGTTAGCCCTTCTCCATGCTTCCTGGCCAGTAGCATTGTGTACAACACAAGGGCAGCACATGGCAGCTCTCACCTCTCCAACTCTGCCTCCCCACACCATGGCTGCTCTAGCCCCTATCCCTGGCAGCAAAAAACAGCACCCCGGGCTCCTGCTGGCAATTGCCATGGCCCTGCTGGTTTGCCACACCAACTGCCAGCTGGTCCATGGCTGTCTGACCCCTCTCAGGGCCCCCACATGCAGCAACCTCCTCCCCAGACACACAACAGGCTCCTGGATGCTACCACCAGAATCACACTCTCCCTCCTTGGCCTCCAGCCCTACCACCTCTGGGCCTGCTGGGTGAGCCAGGACTGGTGGTGCACATTGTCCAACAGACCTAGGATGACAAGCAGTGGTTGGAAGTGTCCACATGACCCAGACCACCTTCTGGGATGTCCTGGAGCAAGTCCAGCCACACATGGAGTAGCAGGACACTGCAATACAGCTGTTGCCCCCTCCACAGACACCCAGCTGGATCTTGCCCTGTTCAACCTGGCCACACCCCCGAGCCTGCGGTACATCTCTTTGGGGTGGGCAAGGCCACCACCAGGGTGGCTATCCTGGAGATGTGCAGCACCCTCCAGAATATCCTGGGCCACACAGTGGTCCATGTGCACAAACGCTAATGGTGCTGGGGTTCCATGCCCTGGGATTCCCCCAGTGCTTCAGAGCCCTGGACAGGACCTACATCCCTTTCACCTGCTTGCCCCATGGTGACCAGCTCTACTACAGCCAGAGGGCTTTACTCCATGGTGCTCCAGGTCATCGTGGACCACTGCAGTGCTTTCATGTGCATGAGTGCTGGTTGGGCAGGCACTGTCCATGATGCCCACATGTCCCATAACTCTGTCTTGATGGGCCTGATGGAGAATGGGCACTTTGCACCAGGGGTGCAGATGGGCGCTGTGGTGGCTCTGCTATGGTAGCTCCACCCTTCCTTCTCATCAGGGACCCCACCTACCTACTTCTGCCGTAGCTCATGTGGCCCTACACCAGTCAGCTGGACCCCCACCAGACCCACTTTAACCACTGCCTGGGCTGGACCTGCACCCTGGTGGAGTGTGCATTCAACCATCTGAAGGCGTGCTGAAGCACCCCCACCGCCTCCTTGAGTTCACCAAGGACAACTTCACCCAGGTGGATAGAGGCTGCCTGACAGAGGACACCTGCTGTGGCAGTGACAGCAGTGGGTCTCCCCCACCCAGGCCCCAGGCAAGTGACACATCCATCACTGGGTGCCAGCGCACTGGGTGCCAGGGCCTACACTGCTGCCCAAAAGCCCCCCCTCTCCCTGATCACCCCCAGCACCAAGCTCACTGCAGATGCGTCTCAAAACAACAAGTTTTATTCACCTCACATCACATAGAACCCCCTTTCCTCTCCCTCCCCAACAAACCAGCCCCTCTACCATCCACCATCCACCATCTACCCCACCCACCAACAGACAACAAAATAACCTCTTCCCTGTACAAACTATGTACAAAGTGCTTTGTGTCCTGTCCTGGGGTGGAGAGCCATGGAGTGAGGGCAAGTAGGGGGCAGAGCCTGAGGATAGGGTGCTAACACCCTGGCCTCTGGTTGTCACCTCATGGGTGCAGACACCATGGTGAGCCTTGCAGGTGAGGGGCTCACCCACGGGTGATGGCAGCTGGTGGTCTCCCAGCATGGGTGGTTCCCCCTCCAACAGCTGGTGTCCAGGATCAGCAGGGCCAGCTTGCAGCTCTGGCTCCTTGCCTGAGTGGAATTGGGGTGAGCAGCAGGCCTGGGCCCAGGTGGGGAGGGGCTCAGTGGTGGCACACCTGGAGCAGGGGCCAAGCCTGGGGCTCCTGGCTGCTGTAGGTGGTGCAGAACCGCCTCCCAGGCCCATGGGGGACCTCCTGCTGGGCAGCGGGTGGCTTCCAGGGGCAGGCAAGGCTAGGGTCAGAGGTTGGGCAGTGGGTGGCATGAAAACAATCGCAAAGGCCAGGACAGTGTCCAGCACCCAGCAGTCATCATCTGTGGCCTGCACTGCCTAGACCAGGATCATGTTCTGCTCCTGCAGTGCCTCCAGCCACTCACACTCCAGGACCAGGAGCAGCACTTGGAACTCTCAGTCTCACCCAGTCCCATGCCTCCTCATGGGCATTGTTCTCCACTGGCCAGGCCCATGAGTCCTCCAGTCAATCCTCCAATGCCACTAGCAACTGCTCCAGGAGGATGGTGTGGCCCTGGGTCCACTTCTGGAGGAGCTGGCAGAGCCCCAGCTGTGTGTGGTAGCAACCCTGAGCCCACATCCTGGCTGCCAAGTGTGACTTCTCCCTTGGATGCAGCTGCAGGACCTGGTGAACCATGAGAAAGAAGCTGTTTGTGAGAGGTTGCAACATGTCTCAGATAAGTGGCTCTGTACCAGTGGCTGTGTAGTGCCCAGCTGCACACTGGGGGTTGGGCATGCAAGAGAGCCTAGGGACCATGGTAAGTTGGCCAGGCAGGCCTGGGCCCAGGCTGGCCAAGCCTCCCATACCTGCTCACTCCCCTATGGCCAGCGGGCCACTGGGTGCTGGCCACGGGCAACCTGCCTCCCTGCCCTCTTCTGAGGGTGGGATAAGCCAAGCTTCTGACAGCATCTGCTGCTGTGACTCCAGACTGCATTTCCCTCCTACTCCGGCAGGCCAGCTGCTCTCCTGTGCTACTGCCCAACCCATGGAGCCTGGGCTCAGGGCGCATGGAGCTCCCAGTTCACTGAGATGAGGAGCTGCCCATGCCTCTGCCCTCCCCACAGAGGGCCTCTCCAGGGAGGCAGCGCAGGGCCAGCCCCAACTCATGCCAGCACTGTGCTCAGAGTGTGCGCCTGACACGCGTCATGGGTGGTACACTAGGAGCAATTTGCATAGGACGAGGGGTACCCAACCCACTATACCCTGCTGCTGATTGCCATGGTTCCCAGGCGCACCTGTGCCACTGGCATGGGACCCTGAGGATCAGTGGTGCTAGCAGCAAGACCAGGCTCCTCACAACCTCTGCCTCCACCTAGAGGGCTCCCTGTGGCTGCACTACATGCCCTTTCCCCCTGCACCTGAGGAGGACATCACTGCCAGCATCGATGCATTCCTTGGTGTGTAAGAGGCCTGTGCCTACCTAGCTGTCGGGGCACGGGCTGCTCAATCAAGTTTTTCACTGTCTCCTGCCTCCCTGCATGCTGTTGGAGAAGAGGGGGGAGGGGGGGAGCAGGGGAATGCAGCCAGGCTGGGTGCGGGGGTGGGCAGGAGCTGGGGGCAGGGGCAGGAGTGGGGTGGGCAGAGTGCGGAACTTATCACATGGCCAAGGCCACCATGGCCAGTGACTTCACTCAGTACTGGCTGGTGGTGATAGCATGCAGCTCCAGGCCTTGTCCTCGGATGGCATGGTGCAGCATGCAGGTGCCCAGTTGTGGGCCCATCTGGTATCATGGCTGGCTGCACTTTGTAGCTGGGCCTGGGGTTGCAGATGCTGGAGCACACCATTGGGATCCCACGCCTGTTCTCTGGGCCTCCATGTGGCTGTCCCTGTGCTGCTGTACCTGGACAGCTGGTTGCAGCACCCAGCACAGGGGCACATCACAGGACTAGCAGCTGAGTGACAGCCCTGTAGGACTTGCAGGCTTTGGGCAGGTTGCTGGTGGTGGGCTGCAGACAGGTGGAGCTGGCTCTGCTGGTCAGAAGCTACCTGCAGCTGGGTCTGGGGGCTGGCAGGCCTGGCTGGAGGCTGAAGCACCCTGAAGCACCCTGAAGGCCTGGACAGCATGGGTGTGGCAGTTGCACAGCAGTGTGGTACCAGGCAAAACACTGGGGTGCAGGCAGGCTGGTGAGGCTAGACTGTGGCTTGCCCAGGAAGATACAGGGCCAGGAGTGCCCTCAGTCTGCTTACTGGTGTGCCTCAGGGCTCAAAATACCTGCAGGCTTTTAAGGGACTGAGGCAGCTATAGAGGCAGCCCAGCCCTGGGCCAGGACAGGTTCGCAGCCCAGAGCCCTGGGGCTGGCCTCAGGCTGGCCCTCTAGTGGTAGGGCTGACCTGGGAGCAAAATTGCTTCCAGGTCATTTCTATATGTGTGCAACTGCATAGTAAGTAATTGTGAGTAAATGTGCTACCTGCATTATCACCATCCAGTCTAAAATGGCTCCCCAAGAACACTCCCCAAATGCAGGCATGGAAGTAGACAGTCTCTTAAAAACCCTTTACAAGCCATTTAAATCTTCTGATTTATCCATATCTGATTTACTTGCCTAACAGGGCATGAAACTTTCAAATTATCTGACAGTTAAGCACACCAGTTACATGAAACTTGTGCTCTAGCTTCTTTTTGCTGGCAGCAAATTCACTCGCGATTAGCCATTTTTACTATGCAGTAAATGTGCATGTGGAGACACATGTGCTTACTGCTTAATAAACTGAGCTACTGCACAGTGAAGCATCTCATATAAATGTGCCCTAAAGCTGCTAAGAGTTAGTTTGGTTGCTTGCTTGCTCAAATCCTGATCTGTTGTTCTTTACAAACTTGGTTGTTGATGGTCGCTAACATCCACTTAGACAGAGGAAGACAGGTAGAGAATTGTTTTAAAGTAATACAATGTAATACTTACCTTACAGGATGGAGCGGAGTTAGTGGGAGAGTCTGGCTAGTTAAAATAAAAAAGGTGTGGAAGAAAAGGAAATATGATATGGATCTCTAGCTCCTGTGAACTCAATTAAAATTAGGACACAATACAAGTTAGAAACAAGCTAAGACTTGGTTTCTAACTCATTTTAACTCATTTATCCTTAAAATAAAGTGAT
Organism: Crocodylus porosus; assembly: GCF_001723895.1. NCBI lineage: Eukaryota > Metazoa > Chordata > Crocodylia > Crocodylidae > Crocodylus > Crocodylus porosus. Next base: position 11,788,535 of record NW_017728949.1, on the reverse strand, counting down.
CTATACCAAATGTTGTTACTAGAGTTTTTGTTCAATTAAAATCACCCTTTTTATATTTGCACTATATTTCTGGCTCTGCCTGCCCACAACCTTACTGATTTTATGAGTTTAAGGCCTGTCCCTCTCAAGGTATAGTTTGACAGTCCTTTAAAAACAGGCCGAGCCTTGGAAAGAACCTATTTTATTAACAAACATTGTATGTCATTTCTCCAGGGAGTTACTGACACAGAAAGAGTGAGAAACCTTAACACATGAAAATGTCTTCTCTTTTCCTCATTTATCATCAGCACTGGAACAACAATGAATTAAATTTCAGAAGGTGAAAAATCAATTGTAAACTGGCATTCTATAAACCAATTAAGAAGTCTCCAGTCTAACAGACACAGCAGCAACTACTAGCTGGCAGACTGTAGGCAAACACATTGAACCTTTCAACAAGAACAAAACTACAGTCTTTAGCATAGAACCCTGGCTCTCTTAAAAGAAAGGAGCCCAAAGAATCTCTGTACCCATAACACCTCCTGCAGAGCATAGAAAGGATTAATCATGCAGTGAACTCACTGTGGCTTTTTATAAATACCTTAAAATCAGTTAGTAAAAAAATAATTAAAAAGTAAGTTTCTAACAAAAAAATGAGCTTACACTATTAGACTAAAAAGGTTACACTGGAAAGTGATATTTTTTTTCCAGCAGTATATTTATGTCACTTATTGGTACTTGCCAATAGTTTAGAGGTCCATTTGCTTTCTAAAAGCTCTGGGGAAGATGTATAAGTTCAGATGAGATGAGAATAAGGTCAGATCATTGAGCAGTGAATAGATGAACCAAAACTAATTTCTGCTTGCCCCCAGCCACCGTAAGGAAGAAAGAGGGGAAAGTTCACTTGACAGGTTTTGTTTACATAAGACTTTATAGTCACATACAACTAACACAAGCTGTTCTTATTCCATTTCTGGCCCTTTCCCAAATCAGCAACTACTTTTAACAACTATAATGTGAAGACAGCCTGATGAAAATCTTTAGAAATTTCTACAGTCAGTAATACATGGTATGTCTACTTCACATTGTGTGCATCTACCCATGTGCTTTACTGCAGGGTAGGCTAATTAGCCACACAGTAAGGCATTACTGAGTGCATCTACACAAGATGTTTACTTGCTCTGTAGCATAGTTTACTGCACGGTAAGCATGTATGTCTGCATGTGCACATGCTTACTATGCAGTAAACCTTGCTAATTGTGAGTAAATTTGCTGTCTGAAAATGCAAGCAGCAAATTTACTTTGAATTAGTAACAGCGCAGTAGTGCTTATGTAGATGCCTGATCGGGAGCAAATTTGCTCTCAGTCAGCTATCCACCAGGGGGCGGGAGATTGCTCCCTGCCCCAGAAGCTGCCTGCAGCTGAGGAAGACTCTACCATCAGGGCCTGGGTAGGGACTATGTCCCCTTGCCCCAGCAGCAGGGAGCTCCAAGCCCCATGCTCTAAGATTGCAATGGGAAGTGGGGGCTGGGCAGTCCTTATCTCCTACCGCCAGCTCTGAAGTTATGGGGCCAGTGCTGGGAGATGAGGATTTCCCAGCGGTGGCTCCATGGTCACAGAACTGGCACTGGGAGATAAGGATTTCCTAGAACTGGCCCCACGACTGTAGAGCTGGTGCCAGCAGCTAAGGGTCTCCCAGCACCAGCCCCATGGTGCAGAGCTGGTGCTGGGAGATCCCAGCTGGTGGGGGCTGAGGAACCTGTTTCCCACCCAGCTCCGTGAGCATGGAGCTGAGCAGGGAACAGGCTGGGGAGCTTGTTCCTTGCCCAGTTCCACTTGTGGAGCTGAGCAGGGAACAAGCCTTTTTTGGTTTTTTCTTTTTGTAGCATTTTATTAGAAAACAGGCAATATAAGCCCCTCAGCCACCACTCTACATGTGGATCTGGGGCTGGAAACTGTCCTGATCAGGGGAAGGTCCCAGCCCCATGCCCTGATCAGGTGATCAAGGAACAAGGCTTAGAAAGCACTGCACGGGTGGGGTGGGTCCCACCCCCTGCCCCAATCTGACAGTGGGGCAGCTAGCAGTAAGATAGTTGCTAGCTGTCCCACCGGTGCTTTGGAGCAGGGGGCTGGGACCTTGCTCTCCCCTGCAGCTCCTTCCACGTCCCCTGCTCCTGACTGGGGAGCTAAGGCCAGGAGCTCCCTACTGCTTGAGTGGGGGGACATTGTACCTGCCTTGGCAGCAGGCAACCCTAGGGGCAGGGTGTCATGTCCCAGCTACAGCCAGGAGATTAGTTTAGCATCCAACATGGTATGGCTAATGGCCAATCATGAGTCAAGCCCTATCAGACAGTGATGAGCTTACATTTTAATAAGAGATACATGTAGCAAGAATAACACCTGGGAACAGGCTATTTGGGGAAGGACATTATTCACAACTGGAGAAATTAAGTGTGAGGCAGTGGCCTTAGGATATGAGGCTGTAAATACTCCCTGGGTCATAACTGCAGCAGAAAAGACTTCTGGGCTGGTAAACAGATACCTGTTTGGGAGCAGGAAGTTATATGCATAGTATCAGCTCTCCGAGATTACAACGGCTAATGTATGTAAATAGACAGATAAGAAAACATACTTAAGCCTGCTGTGACAGGAAGTGGTTGCATTTGGTTTTGACTTCAGGCCATCAGCCAGTGGGCTGAATATTGTGGCTGAGAGGAGAAGTTTCAGAAAGCCCTGACAGGAAGGTCAGAGGCAGCAGTACTTCTCTAACCTGTTGAACTGAGAAGTGGAAGCTGTATTCTTACACCTCAGGGCTCTAAAGATAAAATCATTGTTGTGATGTTTTCTTTTGTTTGTTTATTCTTGTATCTACATCGGTATCTCGACATATATTTACTGTTCTCTTATGTTTGCTCTTGCTTATTATAATCAATCTTTTTCTTACCTTTATAACTTATTATTGTCAGTGATGAATATGATTTCAGAGTATTTGGTGATACAAGCAGACCTCACTTATCAAAGGGGGCAATAATGACCCCTTAACCAGACAAGGGTGTGATTCGCCTAGCTGGCAAAATTCCCTCTTCTAAGAGCTGGTGAAAACTGAGTCAGCCAGATAAAGCTGAGGTGCCATAAGTGACCCTTAGAGTCATATGCGACCATTGGAGCATCTCAGTCTGTTCTCAGTGGTCAAGAGCAAACATCTGAGAGAGGTTTCAGCCTGAAGCACACCCCTGAATGTGTGAGAACACCACAGGAACATGTCTCAAATGCACTCCTGCCACATATAGGGTCAACCTATGTCAGTTTCGTGGCACAATAATAAAAAATAAGCATTAAAAATACTTGCTATGATGCCAGTAATGTTTAAAGTTTAGCAAATAGAAACTCTACCCATGCCATGTTAATTTGGGTCTCTAAAAATTTAAGTAATTTACATTTTTTTAAAGGCTGGCTTAACAAATCACAAGAAAAAATCCTCAGTGTGTACTCCCAGGATCTCTCGGTCTAGTCCACATGCAAATTAGTCTGAACTTCCTATTCTCATCTAGTTGTGAAAGTTTCTGTAATGTCCATAAGAAAAAGAGTGAGCAGAAGAGAGGGGCAGAAGTAGTGCAGGGAAGGAAAAATCTGTGGGGTGCCAAGTCAAGTCCCCACTCAGCTGTTTCCTGCAGCATGGAGCAGAAGTTGGTTCTGGGGTTGCACTTGGGCCCAGATCAATGAGAAAGCAACAGCAGGAGGAGTAACTGGTGGGGTGGCAGTCAGTAGTGGGGTGGTAGTCAAGGCAGGATCTCTGCTCCCCCACCTCTGCTTTTCCCCTGCCTTTGCTTTCCCACCCCAGCTGACCCCTGCTTTTCCCACACCCTGCTCCTTGTCCCTACTTTCTCCCTTGCTTCCCCCCATCTCTGCTTCTACCCCATCTTCCCCCTCACTTCTGCCTTCTCCATTGCCTGCCCCTTTGCTGCTGTTTTCCTGTCACAGGAAGGGAGGAGAGACAAATTTAAGATGACCCCCCCCAGTAATTAGATTCTAGACATGGAAAATTATAACAAATTTATAATTTTCCATGTCTAGAATCTAATTATCAGGGGGTTGTCTTGAATTAAAATTTGCTTAGAATCAAGTAAATATGGCAGTAGCTATGGGTATACTTAAGCAGACTTCCTTGGCAGAGTAGGCATGTATTTACAATTTTATGTACCCTATAGTTTCATTGGAATTTTTTTTAATCACTCAGAACTGGACTAAATCTGCAGTCACTGAAGGAGAAATAGATCAAAATTACACACTTTTGCAAATTCCCATTCTAAGGTGTTCATCCAGCAGGGTGACTAGCATTCGTGTCCTGATATATCAAAATGTTTAAGCATGTGTGAAATCCTCCTGAAAGTCAATCGGAAAATTCACTTTCTTATTTTCCTATGTTAATCACATTCTGAAGTGCTTGCAAGGATCAAAAAACTCAACTTGAAATTGGCATAACTTTTGGATCTATGAGCTCCCCTTCCACCAGCAGTAAGATGTGATTGGATCTAATGCTGGATCCCACAATCACGCCTCCTGCTATGCACGTTTGGATGGTGCATTAGGTCCTATCACATCTTTACCTGAACATCTAGAAAGTCTTCTGCAGAAAAGATCTTCACTGAAAGAAGACCTTTCTCCCTGAATCAGCATGTTTCCTGTGGGAGAAAAACTGCACAAACATCTGTAGGCTCCCAGTTTCTAGTCGGAGAGTGGCATTTCTCCTGCTAGAAATATAACACCTATCCATAACACCAATCCATAACCTTCAACCCCCTTTACTGCCTAATTTAGAGCAGCATCTGACATCATTCTTAAACAGGCAGAGCAAGGATTATTGTCTTGTTCTCAATATTCCAGGTTGGTGCTCTAAGCCTCAGGGCATCCACAACAAAACACTCAGCTCCAGAAGGAAAGAAAAAAAATAGATTTAGGTTGGGAAAGGGCATTTTGACACACTTTCATTTTTGTGAAAGTGTTCAACAATTCTATACTTTTTCAGACAAAAAACAGAATAATTATTATAGCTAGCTAGCTAGCTAGATCAATAGATAGAATATATTATGGTGAACAAGAAGGACATATTTGTCTCCCCATGGAGACAAAACTGGCAATCTTACTAAATGCTAGGCAGCAGCTGGAGAGCCACTAGAGACTGAGAAACTAGATAACACATGAGCCCCTTAGAAAGACAGAAACTCAAGGCTTTGTGAGCAGAGGCTGATTTTTGTAACACTTTCCTGGATCTAATATGTAATATGTAACCCTTTTAGGGGGCAGTCATACAAACTGTAATAAGAAAACTCCCTTTGATTTAGCAACCAGACACCATCACAGATTACCAAAGAAAGAAAGGATTGAACATAAAACCTCTGTGTACCACTTTCTTTTTGGATTCAGCCCTGTACTACTGTAGCCTCTGTCAGTGTTACTGACATGGTCCAAAAACATGTGTGGTCCAAAAACAAATGTCTGTTAAAATGGGGAAACCAAAAGAAGAGATTTGGGTAAGAGGTAAAATCATGGCTAAGGCTTAAAATGTGATGACACTACCTTGCAAGACTGTTCCATAGTCATCTGCTGAGATTTAAAGTACCCTTTTTAGAAATACCCATCACCTTTGGTTTTAGCTTTGCAACACCAGGAAACTCAATATTATGAGCCCTCCTGTAAATCCTGGTGTATCATTACTTCTGCTCCTAAGGACTAGCCAGCCATTGAGGAAAAAATCAGTAAAATCCAAAATGAAGGGAAGGGAAGATGGGGAAGGGGGAGGGAATATGACATCCACAAGGCAGATTTTTGTTCCTGAAATGAGAGAAATGCCAAAGGCTGCATGACATCAAGCAGGGACTTAACTATTGTGGTTATCTTTATGAGGAAGATATAATGCTAAGTGGCAGTTGTAGCAAGTCTTGGCATCCCTAAGGCCAGCTGGGGTCCCTGACAGCCTGTTTCTCTTTCCTTGGCATCTTAGCGCACTCTCCCATCTTTCCTGCATGCCTTCATGTTAAAATGATAAATTTGGGAGACTGCCTTTGGTTGGCCAAGTGTCAGTCTGGCCCCGGCTTCCCGCTGAAGGAATCCCGATTTCTTCCTCGCCCCGCCACCCCAACCTCAGGCTCTTGTACATAGCTTGCGAGACCTGGAATCTCTCTCAGAGTCCTTGTCAGGTAAGCCCATGAACAATAGAATAGCCTGCTTCATTGCAGAACTCCATCCTTAGTTCTTTGAGATGTGCACACTGCCTCCCCACTAGGCTTACCCTCATACACCCACCACCTCCATCACCAAGGGTTAATTTAGGGCCACAGTCTCCCATTCTTACAGTCCCATTGGGACCTCCTCAGTGGTTCCAGAGTCCGTGGATTGGGCCACATCAAGTTCTTCAGCTTGACAATGGCCTCCCTGGGTCCTGGCAAAGACCAGCTCAGAGTCCTAGGGTCTGGCAGTGGGCTCCTTGGACAGAACCCACCCAGCTGCCTCCTTTCCAAGGATTTCCAACAGCTTCATTCTAACAATAAGCAACACTTCCTGTCACAAACAAAAATACCCTATAGTCTTGGCCCCTTAACCACTGTTGCCCCTCATTTTCTCCCCTGGCCTGCAAGCAGCAGAGCTGTCCCAGTCCTGCTGAGCTCAGTCCCTAGGCTCCACTGTGCTGTGGTCTCCTCAGGAGCTCCTTTCCCCCATCACGGCCAGAATCAAACTGCCCTCAGCTCCCACCTCTTGCTAATAATATGCAAAACAGAGTCCTCTAAAAGGCACCACACCCCTTTCACCTCTCCCTCCCATAGGAGGAAGGAGACAGGAGCCTTGTTACAAAGCATAAAAGCAAAGGTAAATGAGAATGATAGGCTACAGTGGCAGGGATGGATATTTAAATAGGTTTAGATTCAAATTCTGACTCACAGTCTTCCATTAGTCTATGGGTCTATTGGTGGGTATAAAAACACAACATATATCTGTTAGTTGGAGTAATGGACTTCAAAGTATTCTGAATTTTCAATTATGTAGAAAGGTGCCTGATTGAGTTTCCCTTCCCTGTGAATGTTTGCTACTACGGTATTATTATATATAGGTTTCGTTACTTCATTTACATATTTTTAAAGTAAATTCAGATCAGGTTCTACACAGGATCTAATTATCCACACAGTTGATCAAATATTCTACTCTTCATTTCTAAATTCTAAAAGTTCAAATCAAAATATTAAGTGAATTTGAGTAATTGAATAAACTTTAATTCTAAAGACAATTATTAAAACTGACACCTGCTCCTTACAGCATAACAAGGTAAACATGATACATCACGTCCTTATGGTTGGCTGAACAATCTCAATATTTCAAATGTCTATTTTTAGACATTCACACAAGAAACTTGAAATACAAAACTAGGTTTTTTTGGGGGGGTGTGGGAGTGGGGATAGGGGGCTACAGAATATTTCTATTTATGAAAAGTAACCAATAAAACTGAGAATTGTTTGCATGTACAGAACACTCTGAAGGTTATCTGGCACACTACTACCCTTATACAGATCCTAAAAGGCTTCCAAAAGCATATCTAACTGAAGGATATGGATCTTTAAGAATTGTTGCATTGTTATTATGGAACAGACAAATTTGTGCATAAATACAACACTAATTTATGAAAAGAAAAGGGTTCCCAGAGCACAGGAGTATATGTCTGGCAAAGGTTACTGGAAAAAACCCCCCCAGGAAATTTCCAATGACATTCTGAATTTGAAAAAAGAAAAGCCTACTGGATCAGGACCAAACAAATCATTCTTATTTTAAAATTATTATAAAACACCCAATAACCTAGGATGCAGGATGGTGAGATATACCCACCATCTTTCAAAGTCTTATTAGACATTCTCAAGGCATAAATTCTCATCACCTGAACTGTTCATTTTTAATGTAATAAAATGCCAGAAACATTTATGTTAAAAAGGACAGAACTGTTGCAACTTTAACATATGGAAAGGTGAAAACCAGTAGACTCTTAGCTGATCATGACTGTATGAGAAATACAATCCTTAGCCAACCAATTACACAATTCAGGGGTCTTTTCTAGAAGATCAAACAAATAAAAGTTTCCTATTGCCATGCTGCCATCATTTTAAGCTGTTTACCTTTCTCAGTACTAAATTATATCTTCAAAGAGTGAGCCATACAGACACATACTTTCTTTTAAATGCTTCTGAAATGCCTGAAGTGTTCCAAAACAGTACCTACTGGAATGTGGTTTTGTTTTTAGAAGTGGTTCATATCTTGTTATGTCTGTACCCTGACGAGAGCGGTGCTCCATAGGCCAAGACTTTGCATTGGTAGAGAGGCTTGTGTGTCCCAAGGATCCTCAGAGCTATGTTGCCTGGAGTCTCACCTGCCTGGCAGGGTCACCCATGGCAAACAGATATGAGGGGAGGTTCCAGACAAAAACATGGTCCAACCCCAATTCCTCAATGGTAGATCAGATGGATGTTAGGTTTTCAAAGGCTATAAAGAAGACTGCAGCAAGACAGAGGTGTCCTGTTGTCTAGGGTTTTCCCTTGGCACTGGGTCCAGATCTCCACCTTGTCAGATTGTGTGGTCGCTGTCTCCACAAAGCAGCTTCTTTACATTAAACAAAGTCACGTGCAGGCTTCTATCTCAGAAAACACCATACTCTCCTGTACCAACCTCCAAAAGCCCTGCGGTGATGGACCAGTGGTGACAGAGACAGAACTAGTGAATCCAGCAATCTCCACCCATGAATCTGGGTGCAGGTGGCGTTAGCTTGGTGGTTGTCTTGAATCTGGCTGAGACAGGGGTAAAATCTGGCAGCTGCCATAACTGAACAGTCCTATTCAGAATCTCCTATACTCACCCCACACGGAGAAGGGGCTTTATCTGCTCCTGGCAGGATAACTATGTCTAGTGGGATCACTCTCTCTGTGGTCAAAAACTTCATAACAAGAAAGTGATTTTTGAACAATGGAACGTTTTCACTTTGATGGATAAGCAAGACAATGAATAACAAAAAAGAACTTCCATTGTCTCCAGGGAACTAGTAACATACAACACTGATGTTGCAGCTCTGAGAGAGACAAGACAACTGGAGGAAGGCCAGGTGACAGAAGAAGATGGAAGCCACACCTTCTGAAAGGGGAAACTGGCCCAGGATGGACAGGTTAATGGTATCAGCTTTGCCATCAATAATCAACTCATCATTCAACTTACAGAGCTCCCTTTGGGCATTAAAAAATGTCTTATAACCCTCTATTTTAAGTTCAGCAGCAACCAGTATGCCACTATCATTAGTGCATATGCTGCAAGGCTTGAAGCTGATGTCAAAGAACAGTCATAAATGACACCTAAGTGTTGACAGTAGGAAGGCACAACTCCAGGTCACCACTGCCATCCCTGATACTGCCTGATAATGGCTCTGGTCAGGCTGCATCCCTGCAGCCCATGCCCTGCCATTGGCACAGAAATCTGGGGGTCATGTGCCTACGAGAACAGGTCTACTCCAACCCTGGCAATGTTCTCACTAGTACTCACAAGGAGGACAAGATCATTCTCCTCAGTGACTTCAGTGCCAGAGTTGTATGTGACCTGGAACTTTGAAATGATGCCGCTGAGAAGAAAGGAGTAGGAAAGACAACTCCAATGGCATCCTTTTCATGAGCAAATGCACAAAGCACAATCTTATCATCACAGACACCATCTTCAAACAGAGTGAGAAATACAAGACCATCTGGAGACACCCTTGCTCTAACCACTCACACCTGCTCAACTATGTTACTGTTAGAGCTGTGATTGACTGGATACCCCCTCTTCTTCTTGCTTTTCAAAGACAATGAGTCTATCCAAAAGAGATAGAAAGAGCACTTTGGGTCACTCCTGAGCCATGAGTTGACTGCAACAGATACCACCATCAAATTCAGCTCCCAACACCCTGAAAGGGTGTGCTCCACTTGCCCTGTGGAGGGTACAGAAGTGGAGTAGCAGCTCACTGCAGTACCCAGTTGGACTCCTTGGCTGGAGAACACATTGCTGCATGCAGGTACAGCAATTTTAAAGCACTCCAGCTAGGGGATGGCGGTGGGGGCATGACAGGGGCCAGGCTATCCACATGGCAGCTAACACAGGAACATTTTAAAACATTTCTAAACCTGCTACTCTTGGAAATGTCTCCTCGTGCTCTGGATACTTCATATCATCAATATATGCTTTCAAAAATGGGTACCTGGACTCTATTACTCTCCCTTTTTTGTACATTACAAATTTTAGGTAAGAACCTAATGTAGCAGAAACAACTTTATTTGATTTTCTCTGCAGGTAAAGACTCCACCTGGACTGTATCAACTCACTTCTCTTTCCCCCCCAAGATAAACTGAAAAGGGGTAACCCTTCCATATAACATTCTCTGATGTGTGAATTAAATTTCAGGGACTGTGTCTATCCCCCCCCAGGAAATATTGGGAAGTCAAGTTAACTCCTGCAAAAGACACACAGAAGGGGAGTGACATAGTTCCAAGTCTGTCTTATGCTGCTATTTGCTCCCTTCCAGGGGGCATTCTTGTAGGTACATTTGCCAACACAAACCACAATCACATATTATATGGTTTTTTTTAAATGCTCAAAAAAACAACCATATTCTTCACAGTGACCAGAATTCCAGTTGCTAGGAGCACACGAGAGAGAAAGGTAAAACAAAAAAATGTAACAGACCAGAGCTAGGAAATTCATAGATTTCATAGACATTAGGGCTGGAAGGGACCTCAGAAGATCATCGAGTCCAGCCCCCTGCCCCAGTGGCAGGAATTCAGCTGGCGTCATAGGATCCCAGCAAGACAAACATCCAAATTGCTCTTGAAGGCGTTCAAAGTAGGTGCTTGAACCAGCTCTGATGACAGGCTATTCCAGACCCTGGGGGCTTGTACAGTAAAGAAATTCTTCCTTATGTCCAGCCTGAAATGGTACTGGAGGAGTTTATAACCGTTCGATCTTGTCATCCCTTGGGGAGCTCTGGTGAACAAATGTTCCCCCAGATCCTGGTAAACACCCCTTCTAAACTTATAGGTGGCCACCAGATCACCCCTGAGCCTACACTTTTCCAGGCTGAAGAGTCCCATGGCTCTCAGCCTCTAGTTGTAAGGTTTGTTTTCCTGACCTCTGATCATGCGCATGGCTCTTCTCTGGACTCTCTCAAGCTTCTCCACATCCTTTTTGAATTGTGGGGCCCCAAACTGGATGCAGTACTTCAGTTGCAGCCTCACCAAGGCCAAGTCCAAGGGGAGAATAACGTCCCGGGATTTGCTTGAGAAGCATCTATGGATGCAAGCCAGCGTTTTGCTTGCTCTACTAGCCGCAGCATCACATTGAAGGCTCATGTTCATCTTGTGGTCAATCACAGCCCCCAAGTCCCTTTCCTCCATAGTGCTAGCCAGCATAGCACCACCGAGCCTATAAGGATGCTGCAGGTTTTTCTTCCCAAGAAGGAAAACCTTGCATTTTTTGGTGTTAAACACCATCAGTCATCAGTTAATCACCATCACCATTCAATACAACTCGAAGTTCACATTTTATCTTGTATTCATAATACACTTATCCTTATCCAATAATTCTTTTAAATGTTGGAGTTTCTGCCACACCATACATGCTACTGGAAACCCAAAATAATGTACACAGATAAAATCAACCCTTGTACCTAAGTTCAAATGAACCAGGACTACCTTTCTTCTGAACCTTGAATATGTTGTTCAGCATAAAACACTTAACAAGCCAATCCACAAAATATTTATGGTACATTTCAAGTAAAAAAAGAGATTGCACAGTAGTTTGCCCTTAATATGGAAAGGTTATTTACCACGTAGCAATATGTATTAGTTTCCACGCAAAAAAATTCAATAGGTTTCCAATTATGATTCTTGGAAAATAAATATGTAAAATCACCTATGTAACTAACTTCAGAGTAGATGCATCAGAGAGCAGCCTTTTACTTTAATACAAATTCTCCCTGGAATTATTTAAAATGCATATTTGAATTGTTCAAAAACATGATTGCTTCCCCTGTCAACTAGTTTTCTGCCTTTGACTTTTCTGAACTGTCATCAGCATTTGTCTCTCCTGCTGTTTGTTGAATTATTGTAATGGAGATATTATTAGTGAATAACTTTAATTCAGAGTGGTCAATATTTTCACTAACGGGAATAGAAGCCAAAGGTAGCTTTTCATTAGAGAATCATCATTTCTCATGAAAACTGAAGTCCATTCAGTAACCAGAGTATGAGACTACAGATTACTTGGTTTTTAAATCAATATAGTTATAGACTTTTAAGCTTCCTGATCTAAGAAAAAGCTATTGCATTTTGTATTTTGTTCTGCAAAGTATTTCAAGTATTTCCATAACTAAGGGATCTGTTAAGAGAAAGAACAACACAACAACAACAAAAAGTTGTTTGGTGCTTTTTCCTCAGTTCCAAGTCTGTCTTATGCTGCTATTGGCTTCCTTCCAGGGGGCATTCTTGTGGGTATATTTTCCAACACAAACCATGATCACATATTATAAGGTATATGGTTTTTGTGTTGAATGAAGTGTTTCATTGATATTAAACATTAATGCGAGAAATAGTGTCTATGTTAAAGTATACACTAGAATTTTTTATATGTATTTAGGCATGCTAGCTAACACCATGTTACCTGAAATGCAAATATACACAAAGCCTCTGCAACTAAGCGTCCATATACTTCATTTTATCTCTCTTAAAAATTATACTTGTTTCACAGGGAAAAGTTTCCTGTCTATAAAGCACATCAAACTCCTTAGAGTTGAGATACAATACTCTCATATAAAATGAAGAAGATAACAGCTGGCAAGATCACAGCTGGAACAAGATGATTGAATAAAAAGATTCATACAAAAGGATTGGTCAGTGACATAATGACATAGTAACAATGAGAAAGCTTCAGTTGCCAAATGAAGAGTGACCACCTGATAACGCCTGTACTTTTGGCCTGGTAAAGGGCATCAGACCAAAGGGGAAAACCATGCAGGAAATGGTTAGATAAATAGGGACCTACCTAACTCCATATTTTGGCTGCCTCCATATTTTGTGGTCCAAGTATGGTGTTGGGTATTATTTTCATGGTGAAGTGAGGTCGGCCCACCTTACACCTTAGATTGGCAGAGGGGCAGAAGTCCCTGCCCTCCATGGAGATTGACAGATGGCCATGTGTCAATCTCCAAGCAGGAACAGGATTTCCAGGGCCCCTCAGCCAACCTCCTCCCCTTCCCCCCTGTCCTTCCCCCTATGCTCCAGGATGCTAGGGCTTCCCATTCTTTTTTATTTGCAGCTGCCTCCCCTCCCCACCCCCACTGGCTCACTGCCATTTTGCTTTTTCATGGTCCCCATGCTTTTTCGCAGGGACTGGGATTTTTCATGGGAGACCTACAAAATTTGTGGTTTCAGTGAAAACCATGAAATTGCAAATTTGGAAAGTCCCTATAGATAACACAAGAGAATGGTACAGCAAGGATATAAATATGTTGTACACACATAGGGAAAAATAAAGAGTTAGAGTACAATGGGAGAGTAGGCCCTATAGTCATTCATTATACTGTTAGGGCCACAAGGAAGGAAAAAATATTGAAAGATGCAAAGCAGCAAACTCTGCTTTGGACATAACACTGATTTAGATCATTCACTACATGCCCTACCAGGGGCAGATCCAATGGGCAGAGAGGGATGCAGTGGTACCCCCCTTTAATTTCTGCTCCACCCAAACTTCAAATCAATACCCTTGGAGGAACAGCCACATTTCTATTAAGGCAGTGCTGAGAGAGTCAATTGACTTCATGGCTCCTTGTCATCTCCCTGATTCCTGCTAATCTCTCTTCACTCCACAGATGTTAACCTCTATATTTTTTAATGATCTTGATGTCCCACTGTTCAAACTAACATTTCTACTGAAATTTTGCTGTCTTAATTATTCCTGGTAGTGTCTCGCTTCTATTTTACATCTCTGCAGACTTATATATGATAATGTACTATACCATCTATACCCCCTTCTTCTAAATCATAGATCTACCCACATGCCCTACAGTACTAAAACACCACTTATCATGCTGTTGTTTGCTATGGCCCATTTTAGGGTGAATCTCCCCCCAAAAAACACAATCCAAGATGTTCAAACAGTTTATCTAAAATGCATTATATAAAATGTAAATGTATCAAACATAGGCAGTATTATACTTAATATACTAGGCAAGCAAAGAGGCTAACAAATAGCTACATATGCCAGAAACAGATTAGTATGGATAAAAATGTTTGGCTAGTGGATGCAAGGTGAGGGTGGGGGAAAATGCATTTTAATCAAATCCATTACCTGGTTATTGATTTTTCTTTGCCAGACTGATCCTGCAGAATACTTATAAAGCCTTTGACATTGAGATGTTTCGCCAAAGATATTGGATTAGTCTAAGCAAAAGCTCTGCTTCTGGTGTAATCTTTTATATTTCATTTATATGTGATTTATTCCTTTGTCCAAGAGAAAGACTTCTTATTGACAAAAATTAATGAGATTGGGAATCCCAAAGGGAATTTGCTGTCCACCTCCTCAAAGTAAAAGTACAAGTGTTGGGTTTGCTTGACCTGAAGAATTCTGTTACGTGATATTCCTTTCTTTCAATATATTGTAGAATAGCCATTGTGTATACACCAATTATTTGGTCTTAAAGTATAAAATCTGTCAAAGACTGGAACATAACACTGCTTATTTCAAAAATGCAGGTTTTGTTTACTCAAAATGCAGTGTCAATTGTTAAGTGGGTTGTACATGTCTGTAGCTAGAAAAATAGAGCATTCAGTATGAAAGGCTTTTGAAAACTATTTTTTCCTTGGGAAAAAATGTTTTTCGTTGCATTTTTTGTGCTAGGGCAGTTTTCCAAAACCTCTTAACAAATGTCTAGTCTGCCAAATCTAATGTGTTTTGTAAAGCCTGTTATGTGACTAAAAATGAATCATGCTATCCAAAAAAGGTTCCAATTATTGTCATATTTAATGTATAATCTGATGAATGAAGGCTTTGTTGAGCTATATATGAATTGAAGCATCTTACAAATTACTCGATGCAATTTGGCTTTATAATAAACATGCTATTTAGTCCTAACTAATGCACATTAGCTATGTTATATTTCCTTATTTAGTATCAATAATAGTTTAACAAAGGATAAACAAGCTATGACTGCTTTGGCAGTGAAATCTGATTCAAGTCTTCATATCTTAACCTCTGTTAAGGTCACAAAACACAGAATGATTTTCTTCCACTGACATTTGAGAGACTCTGTAGTAAACATGATCCCTAAAAATCCTCTCTTATGCTAATACTTAAGGGTGAGGCAGTAGCTTAAGCCTGAAGCTTGGGTAAGTTACAGTGTGAAAATGTACCACTTCAGCTGGAAGAACAAGCAAGAAGCTCCCTGACTATCCATGCAGTTATGTGGGTACAATTTTTTTAAAAAGCAGTTCCTGCATTCTCAGGACTATAGAGAATCCTCTTGTGCACACAGACAGAGAAGAAGGAACAGGGTATTCATCTGTCTTGTTTCCTGCTGCTTTTTGTTCTGTTCCCTAAGGGGAGTATGTCTGAACAGTCAGCATTCCTTAAAGCTTTGAAGTGATTATTATAAATTGCCCCTCTACAACCATATGAAGATGGTGAGGCTTCTTGTTCTTCTATTTAGCTGTGCAGAGGGCACAGGACATTACTTGCTCATCCTCTCTTTTTACTTCCCTCACACCCCCACCTTCTCCAACTCTGAATGACAATATAATTTGGAGTAGCAGCTGACAATAATCACAATGTAAGCTTTTCCATCTGAAATCCAAGAGCACCTGTGACAGAGTTACTGGTAATGAATCACAAGGCTACTTAAATTCTCAGAAACTTCCTTCTTCAAAGAGGGAAACATTTTGAATAGTCACCTTTTATCATTAGAAGACCAATAAAGAACCAATACTAAATAAAGAAATACGGTGGTCCCTTATTGTGTTTCTGGACCTTGCCTGTTATAAATAGGACCTTTATAGTTGTCTAGATGGCACCCAGTGATTTTCTAAGAAATGACTTCTGAACTCCTCTGTTGTCTCCAAATAAATGCAGTTTTCCGGCTGCTCTTATAGTTTTCCATGGTCTCTTGAAGATTAACAAGACCCACATATCAAGGTCAAGTAACACAAGCTAGCACTTATTTACAGCTTACATACAGATGAATGCTATTTTGTTTATCTAGAGCTAAAAGACTTTACTTTATAATGACTTTTAGTAGGTCTTTGAGTTATGAGTCTGACAATGTCTGCTTGACCTGAAAGCCTCCCTAGCAATAGAGAATGCATTAAGTGAAAACTGTACTTTTAGCATAAAATCCAGCTATTAAACAGGATACAATAGCAGGATAATTCCTCTATTGCTTTATTCTCCCCTGAAAATAAAATATTCTATATAAGATTGATATTAGAAATTATTGAAATAGTAGGGAGAAACATTTTTGCTGTCAGCAGAGCTTTTAAAGTAATACTGAGTTTGTATACACAAGATGCTTAACTATGCAGAAGCATAGTTTACTGTGCAGCAAGTGTGTGGATTTACACATATGCAGCCCCTGATGCACTGGGGGAATCCCAGGGCATGGAAACATACCACCACTTCAAAGGGGTCATGCACTGGGAGCACAGTGTCTGCCAGCATGTCCTGGAGGGCACTGCACACCTCCAGGACAGCCTCCCCAGCAATGGCATTGCCTACACTAAACAGGTGGCTGACATACTGCAGGCTGGCAGGTGTGGCCAGCTTCAGCAGGGTGAGTGCCAGATGCTTGTCTGCAGGGAGTGGTGCTCATATGCTGGTGTTCTGCTGCTCCAGGTATGGTCGGACCTGCTTCAGGAGATCCCACAAGGTGACCCGGGTCATGCAGAAGGCCTGCAGCCACTGCTCATCATCCCAGGTATGCTGGATGATGTGCAGCCACCAGTCCTGCCTGGCCCAGTGGGCCCAGAGGTGGTGGTGCTGGAGGCCCTGGAGGGCAACAGTGGCCCTGGTAGTGGCATCCTGGAGCCTGTCATTGGCGCTCCTGCTGGGGTCTGGCCAGTCAGGCAGGGTCGAGGCAGCAGGTCCATGGTGGTGGCCCTGAGACAATGCACAGTGGCCTGGCAGGTGGTCACTGAATGTGGGGGAGCTGGCTGGGCCCAGACAGCTGTGGGCCAGGTGGTGATGCCCATCAGGAGCCCAAGACACTGGTTGTCAATGCCATGGGCCAGACCCACCATAGCATGGGGAGGCACAGGCAGCAAAGAGAGCATTACCATGCGCTCCCTCTGCACTGTGCATGCTGCTCCTAGCCAAGGGAGTGGTTGGCCAGAGAGTAGTGAGCAGGGTTGCCTTTTGAAAATGCTTGTCAGCTGCAGGCAGCTTCAGCTAGAGCCTGAAGCTTCCCCTGGTGGTGGCAAAGACCCATTGCCGGGCCCTGGGAAGTGGGATCAGTTGCCAGCGAATCTGCTCCCACTTTCCCTCATGTATAGACACCTGCCCGGCACTGTTTACTTATGAGTAATTTATTCACAAGTAAGCTGATGCCACATCAAATGAACATGTAGGTGTGCCCACTGACACCATGACTGAGGAACCCCAATCATTGTCAATCATTTTCCTTTGCTTTTGCTACACTAACCATGTGCCGTTATTATTATTAAAGAAAATTAGTTACTTTGTGCAAACCAAATAGAGAAAAGCCTGCATGTTTTTTGAATCAGGATGACTGAGTGTTTGATTTGCTGTGCAACCAGTTGCTGTTTCTCACCAAGCAAACACTGATGTATGCAGGCATTATCATTTCCCAGAAGACTGATTTAGATTGATGTGGCTATAACCGCTGATAATAAAACTCTACAGACTGGTTCAACCTATAGGGAGTCTACAGATTTAAAGCTAAGAAATTTATCTGGGAGGAGTGATTTTTATCTATAATTCACCTTGATATTCAAACCAGATATGGGGTCCTCAAAGCACAGAAGTTCACTATGAAATCCTGAAATCTAAAGAGATATATTCCAGCCTGTCAAGCCTAACTCTTTGTCCTCTACAATTTTCCCCAAGCCTCTCTAGAGGTCAATGATGGGTGTGCAACCACTGGTACCATGATTTTCATCAAACTGTTTTCTTCTACTTCTCTTCTCCCCATCCCCCTGTGGATTCATTACTTTTCATCTGTTAACTTTGCCCCTCTACATTCCTGAACCAATCTGCATAATTCTGTCCTTCTTTGCCCAAATGTCCCTCTTCCCCATCAGCAGAAATTAGGTCCCATGCCTCCTTCCCTTTTCCAACCTCCAATAACTTTTGCACCAACCTTTGCTCTGTCTCCTGTGTCTGTCCTCAGCACTACCTCTACACTTAACCTCACACTGATCCCTCATTTTTCTGCAGTTTTCTTGCTGCCTGTTTCTAGAATGCCTAAAATACATCCTTTTATGTCATTCACAACCTCATCTTATCTTACTCTCTACAGCTCCTGACATTGCAGAGAGATGGACCCATTTATCTTAGATGACTGCTACAGCAGCCAGTTTCTTATGGAGGCCTCTCTTTCTTGTACTCTGCGATCTTTTCTTTGCCTTATTTAACCTGCAACCTTGGTTCTACTCTTCTACAAAGGGCACATCTACATGAGACACTGACTGCACAGTAGCTGAAAAATAATGCACACTAGTGCACCACACCATAGACACTGCTAATACGTTACTGCGTGATATTATTAGGCTACTGTGTAGTAGCATTACTTAAAATATGTCTGCTAGCACTACGGTGCAGTAACTCCAGTTACTGTGCATTTCATAGATTTCATAGACATTAGGGCTGGAAGGGACCTCGGGAGATCATCGAGTCCAGCCCCCTGCCCAAAGGGCAGTACTAAATAAATGTGCAGTAACAACTGCGCAGTACCATCTTATGTAGATGCACCCACTGTGTTCAGTAGTATAAGTTACACAGTGCCTTTTTTGGTCACCTGGTCTCACAAACTGGAGGTCAAGATTTTTAGCAAGCATGACACAAATTAGCTCTGCATTCTCCCCTAACGTTACTCCAATCCCTTTCCTCTGCCTGGTCCACTGCTCTTCTTTTTGCTCGCTGCCCTCTGCTCCCTGTCTGAGCTGCTCCTCTGCTTTCTGCTTTCTACTTTGTGCTCCCTGCCTCATCTGCTTCTCTGCTTTTTGCTTCCTACCCTATCTCTGCCATACTGCCTGTTTCTTCCCCAATCTGCTGTGAATGTGGCCTGTGGCAGTTATGGCTGGTAGGTTGAATAGCCCTGTCTTACAGCATCGTTTATCAGCTGTTTCCTTTATGGCCTGCTGTTGTGTCTTCCCAAAACTTCCTGCCCATCAGCGCTAATAGCTTTCTGTCTGCTGTCAATGAACTGCCATTGGCCCCTCTTTTCTATCACATCAAACATAAGCAACTTTACTTTCAATGCCTTTCATGACCTTTTTCCCACTATCACCTTTCATTTACTGTTGAAAGGATGATTCCCATGTGTAGTTGTTCAAAACTGTAAAAGACTATTTCATTAAATATGAGAAAGGTGTGGTATGTTCTTTCTACAAAAGACACAGAAAGAGTAAACTTCATTTTTCTTCCTCAGCAATTGTTAGCTATCTACATAGAATTTTTTCTTAGTTCGACAGGATTCTACCAATCCCTTTAACACAAGGGATTGAGGACTATATCAAATTATTATTCATAGTTATTTTTAGATTCAGAGGATCTGAAAACAAAAGTTCATGGTTATTTTACAGACTCAATCCCCATTTTTTGCATGTGAAAAGCTACAAAAAAGTTCAAGGGATTGGGCACTCTTAATATCCATAACTAAATTAACGTCACTGACCATTATATTACCGTATGTGAGGAGAAAGTAATATAGCATTAAAACATTCCATTGTGAGTTTTATTGGTCATTAACATATGCCTCAGGTAAGTTGTGAGGGCTGATTCTGGAACTATCCAGGACTGTTATTAATAGTCCAATAAAATATGATGCATGCCCTAAAGTATGCTATTTTCAATGATTTTCTAAAGAGTGGAGTCTAAGCTTCCTAGGTGATTCTAGAGGTTGCTAGTAGGTACAACTTGTTTACTATCCTAGACTCAGGGCCACCCTAAGTCATCAGACATTCTGCCCACTTTATCTAATTCTCTCATACTTCTAATGCCATAATTCTGTGTGAGGCCTATATGGGTGGCTATGGGAGGAGGTGTTCTATTTCCACCATCCTTTATTATACATATTCATGATTAGCTAAAATTTTGCCCTAAGGCATTTCACTAAAAAAAAGAACGCTGGAAGCAGCCGATCCATCTGCAAAGTGCTGTTCAGCCAGTTCGGAGAAAAAACACAGTGGGGGTTTTTTTTGAAGTTTGACCACTTGTCACCTAAACTTCAAAAAGAAGGCAACTCTTCCTTCCTCTTCCCAGCTGCTGTATTCTGTAGATGACTGGCTGTGTTTGAAGTTTTCTTTTCATTTAAAAAGCTCAAGGCAAAATTCTACTCTCAGATACACACAGTGGAGTACAACACAGACCTTCTGTTCCCTCTAAGTGCAGAGGGCTAGCTTTGCTCTCCCTGTAGATTTTGTCTTGGGGGTACATGCATATAGGGAAAGCACAAGTTATGACTAAGAACCTCTCTGCAGACCCAGCAGGAGAACTGGACACCAAGTCCAAAGTTGTATGACATTCAGCCACAAACCCGATTCTTGAACTACAGATGACTCACTCCTATCTACCCACTGTGTGCCAGTGTGGTGGGAAACTATTTGATCTATCTGAATTACTGATATTAATGAATGCAAAAATTATTCCACTTACAATTAGATGGAAACATTCAAAAAGGTGTAAAAGAATTAGGTACCCAAATCCCATTGAGACTCAGTGTGAGTTTAGCATTTAATTCTCTTATGTACTGCTTTGAAATCATAGATAGAAGTCACACATATACCTTCATAAAGAAACCAAAACCAATCTTCTTTAAACAGAAGAAACATTGGCAACCTAGGAAGAGCAGAAAGCAGAACTAAACTACACAAAACTTATGTATTAATAGAGAATCTTCTTCAAAGCTCTTCTTCTTCATACTCTTTTTACATTACCTACTTTTCAAAAGCACAGCTAACTCAATAGTTCATGTTTAGTGTTCCTCTCTGCAAAAAAATAATAGTTAATGATGGAGGGAGCATTACACAACACTGAAATTTGCTGCATCAATTACCATATTACTTGATTAAGAGATGAGGTTTTCCCCTACATTTAACACTGGGGAGCCCCTCTTCTTAGAATTGAGTATGAAATGGTGGGGGCCAGGCAGCTGCTGCAGCTCCAGCTCTGGCCCCAATCCAGGGTTGGGGTTGGAGTGCAGCCACAGCCACAGCCACAGCCTGCCCTTATTGCCACTGTCCCCCTGCCACTCCTCCCCTACAGCCTCAAGCCCTGATTGTCCAATCCCCCCATACTGCTTCTCCCCATCTTTCCCTCATACTCTTTATTGTTCCTCCATGCCAGCAGGCTCCATTGCAACTGCAGCCTGGAGCACAAAGCACAGCTCCACCCCAGCCTTGCAGTGGTGTCATGTTCATGCCATTGCCATGGAGCAGGGCTGGACTCATCTTCAGTGTCCTCAGACTGCAGCAGGGATGGAGCCTACTGATGCCAGAGCAAAGGTAAGGGGGAGGTGGAGGGCTGGTGGTGGGGGACTGACTTCAGAGGGGAGACGGGAGGAAGGAGGGCGGGGACCCAAGACTGTGAGGGTTGAAGTGGCATGGAGAAAGAAGAAGGAAGGCAGAGAAAGGGGGAGTGGGTGGCCTGAGGTTTGGGGGGGCAGGTATAAGTGGTGAGGGGGACAGGTTTCAGGGGCAAGCTGAGTGCCTCCCCCACTGCCTGTCCCCTAACACATGACCGACACTGCCTCTCCTGCATTGCTCCCTCCACTGCCTGTCTCCTTATGGGTTTACCATTGGCACCCCACTGTCTGCCCCATTACTGCTCCCCCATTGCTAGCTATACCACTTTGCCCAGTGCATCCCTCACTGTCTGTGCCCTCAGTGCCTAACCCATTACTATCTTTCCACTGTCTGTCCACCCACTACCTGCCCCATTACTGTCCCCTCATTGCCTCTTCCACCACTGCCTGTCATAGTGGGTGGGGGGCGGTGAATTTAAGATGATCATCCGATAATTAGATTCTATATATAAAACATTATAATACATGTGTAAATTGTATGTGTATAGAATCCAATTACTGGGGGAGAGTCATCTTAAATTCAGGTCATCTTGTAGTCAATGTAATTATGGTATTGCATAAATTACAGGTGGTATCTTTATAAAAACGATTTAAATATCAGAAAAGATTCAGTTCTTGGTTTATAAGCTGTAAATGTAAAGGTGTTCAAGATTTCTAAAGGGACGCAAAAACAAACTATTCGTTTCTTCTGCCATAAAATATTAAATTAAAGTAGAAAGTTAGAAGTATGGTTATTAATTATGCTTAAGCCATGTAATATTTGTCCCATAGTATTCTGATGTAGACTTGGATTTTAAAGTGACTATAAAGGAAGTGTTTTATTAATTTCAATCCCATTGATTAGTTTTTCATCATTTTTAAGGTCATACTTAGATGCTAAATAGAGGTGTAGTTGAAACTGATCTTGTCATGAGTTTTTTAAAAGTCACAAAGAAATTCTAGACTTTCATTCTATTTGTAGCAAAATTGTAGTCTAAAAATAAAGCCCAAGTTATATCAAGTGGCCAACAATTAGGAAAATCAAGCCCATAAAATGTAGGAGAACTGTGATTTTAATAAGTTCTGAAGACACCTTATTATCGATCTTACAGTTGTAGGAGCTGGGCTGGGACCTGTCTGTGCTAGGTACATCAGCAGTTCCTTGATGCAAGGAGGACAGTCTTCCTTTAATTAGGTAGGCATTGGGGAATCCAGAGATGGCTGAAGAGGCCAGTCCAAGAGCTGCATGTTTAACTACAGACATGGCAAACAGTTCCAAGAGGAAGGAGTAAGTTTTGGTAATACAGAATCACAGCTCTTTTCCTATGTCTCTCTAGTCTATCTGCCTCCACAGTGAGGCAAGTCTGCTCAAAATGATTGATATCTTGCCATACAGTACCATGGGGAGTGATTCAATGCTCAAGTCTCCCAAATATTGATATAAATATCACATTTTTTCAGACTGGCCTTTAAGGCATCATTGACTGTCTTCTTTTGACCACCTCTACAGTGTTGACCATTGGTGAGTTAGGAGTATATAACCTGTTTCAGTAGTCAGCTGTCAGGCAATCTTGTGACATGCCGTGTCCAAAAAAGCTGGTGCCACATAAACATGGTTTCAGTGCTGGTGATGTTTGTTTGAGCTAGAATATTAGTGTTAATTTTTTTTCCCTTCCAATTGATGTGGAGGATGTTCTGAAGACATTGCTGATGGCAACGACTGAAAGCGGCCCTCTAGTTGTAATATGCAAAGGAGCAGCTGCCTGGGTTAGGGTGGATTGGTAAAGTGTTTTTGTTTTTGTGAAGTTGATAGTGAATGCAAGCACTTTATATACTTCACAGAAGCAACTAAGAGTGACCTGGAACTCTTCAATTGAACGGGCATACACAACACAATCATCAGCATATTGAAAATCAACAGTGGAGGTGCTGGTTGTCCTGGATTTGGAACATAACTGACTGATATTCCCATCCATGCAATATTGGATGCTGACTCTAGATGGAAGCCAATCAGCAGAGAGATGCAAAATAGCTGAGACATAGATGGAAAAGAGTGTTGGTGCAATCATACTCTTTCCTTGACTCCAATTTTAATAATGAAGGGAGCATTTTCAAGCCATTGCTTAGTTCAGCTGTTGTCATATCATCATGAAGGAGTCTGATGGTGATAACAAATTTTAAGAGGTATCCGAATCTCATAAGCATCTTCCATATGGGTCTCTGTTGAATAAATCAAAGACCATAGTCAGGTCAATGAAGTCCATGTAAAGATCTTGCTGTTGCTTGTGGCACTTTGCTTGCAGTTGGCTAGCAACAAAAATCATACCTATTATACCTCTAAGTGAGGGAGGCAAGTGAGTACCTCTCATGAGGAAGGCAAATCTATTGAGGAAAAAGTGGGTGAGGATATTCCCAGCTATGGACAGGAGCACAATACCACAATAACCAGGATAATTGCTGCAATCTATCTTCTTTCTTGAAGATGGTAATGATTGTGGCATCTCTTAGGTCACTAGGAATCTATTCATGTTTCCAGATTTTCAGAAGAGTAATTTGTAGTTGATGAGAGAGCTCTTGACCTTGGCCCCATGGGTAACCCTACCAGGAGTATAAAACTGGAGTGCAGGGCCTCCTGGGGTCATTGATAGCACACAAGCCTCTATGTAACATCAAGGTTGCAATTCATGGAAGAGGAGTGCTAGGTACACAACAAATCAGAAAACATCTGCTTTCCGTCAGACCTAAAAATATTACAATACAATTTTAACAATCTGAATATATACCAAAAGGGTGGGAGAAAGAGTCTATTATTATGTTTGCTTTATAGATAGGAAAAGGTCATATATTTCTACTCCCTGCACAATATATGTGCAAGATCTGGGTATTGAACTCAGTTTCTTTCATCATTGGGCAGTAGTATAGCCACAAAAATATCCTCCTTTTCAACCCTTGGGTTAATAAATTAGTGGCTTTCTACATCTTAATTCTGACAAATGGTACAACTTTTCCATTTTAGCTTGATTATGTCCCTTCTGTAACAACTGATGTGTAGAAATTCCGAACTGAAAAATGAATACTATGATTAAATGCATTCTGTCCCTTATATTATATTTGCCCATCCATTTGCCCATTTATAGTTGCCTTGAATTATCAGGAAAATATTATAATTTTTTCATATTTCTGTAAGTATTCAAGAAGAGAAAATTCATATTGCATGTAAATAGTGATGTGCCTCACCTCATTTTAAATTTCAGTAATTGAATGAGAAACAGGAAAGTCTATTGAAAGGACTGTATGCTGGTCAAAGACTAATGAGGATTCTTTTCTGAGTCTGAGTCACTGGGTGTCATGGTAACAATGCATTATTGAAATCTGATTAGTATGCCCAGAGGCTTTATAAATGATAGCATGTTCTTCTAATTATGCTCTCTTTCCTCAGTGAAGAGTTTTATGTTTGTAAAGAGGTGAGAGGATGCCATCATTTTTCCTTATCTATAAATCAGATATCAATGTCCTGTGTACTCACCAATTCTACAACACAAGTTATCAATCAATGAAAAAATATTTCTGCTCCCTTAAAGAAAATGGAAACTTTCTGTTTCTCTTTTTACACAGATTTTACTGTGTTTTTAATGTCTTTAAATCTGCATAAGTGTCAGGGGTGTCTTGCAACACAGAGTATTGTTTCTAACAGTATAACTGTAAATGTAGGTGTTCTGAAGTACTGACACCATATTTAGGCTCCAATTTTGTACTCCTCATAGACTCCAAATTCCAAGGATAAAAAAAAATAATGAATGGACACTCTGGGTGCTTAAACAAAAGCAGATCAGGATTCCATTTGCCATTGTAAACAGTTTCACATCAATCCAGAAAAACACTGGTAAACATTTACCTATAGTAAAATTCCACCCCAAATGAGAACACATTTCTTCACTTAGGCCTACAGTTGTGTAGATGTTGGTGTGGGTGTATTAGACTGAATGATGAAGGATGATATGTTAAGCCAGTAAATGCCTTGGAATTAATTTGAGTCTCCTTCTTCCTCTCCCCCAAAGACAGTAGAGATGATATGTTGCAATTAATTAATTAAATGCAATATCAGGGGTCTAAATAGGTCTTTTTAAAGATGAAATTTAGGCTGAGGACTCAAATAGGTGTTGACTGTGTTAAAAACAGAGTCCTACTACAACTGAAAACCCATAAATCCATTGCAAAATCTTTTTAAGGCACATAGCTCTAATCCTACCAGATGAAAAACCTATTTTCTCAGAGTAAAATAATTATACTTCTCAATGGGATGTCCACCAAATCCAATTAATTATCAGAATATTTCAGTAACTTATATATGATTATTTCCTGTTCTGAACATCCACTTTTGTTTGCCAAGTCATGATTTGACTTTTGATGAAGGGCAAGTGGGAAGCTCACAATCTCGCTCCTTAACTCAACTGGAATATTTTAAATAAAACCCACAACAAATTATTAAAAGGAAAATAAACTGCTCAGTGTCACTAAAAATTCATGCCAGGCATGCTATGGTGCATGACCACAAACAGAATAAACACAACTAGACCTGAAAAGCTTATTACACCTTGTTAGATGTTCTGGCACGTGGACAAAGTTTGAGATGTACAAAATACCAAAAGCAATCAATCTTAAGTCAACACTGTGAAAGCCAAAGGTATATTTATCTACATGTTTGGAAATTCAGCAGGGAGCATAGGGTTATACTGAGAATAGAAAATCATCAAAGCAGGCCAGCGAGGGAAGAAAGAGCAAACAAGTACTTCGCCAGGAAGGATTAGGGCTGGTTCAGGGTACTGTTTACACTAACCTTGGATGAAAGCAGCAACCAGAAAGCCAATCGGTGTGACCTTCACCTGTCATAATGATGTTCCCATTAGGGAAGGCCCACATCTTCCAGAGGCGGTCATCACTTGCAGTAACTACGACGTCTTTCCGAGGATGCAAAGCAAGGCTAGGAGAAGAGAGACACAGATTGGAACCGGCATCATTTTCATCAAAAGAAGCATGACTATTTTTAGTAGAAGGTGAGGTTTAAATATTACTGTAATTTTTAGATAGTAAATACAAATATTGACACTTCTAAAAGCTGCAGGATATACAAATACATTGGATGCTGTTGGCCATAACTTGCTTCTACTGAAGTAAATAGCAAACCTCCATTGGATTCAATAAGATCAGTTCTGGCTTCTAAATTTCAAAGCCCCGGTGTGATAAGCCACATATTTATGATATCACAATTATAAATTATGAATAGAACCCTACCTAATTCACAGGGGTTGCCCCCTGGTTTTGCAGGCAGAATGTAGGCCCGGGTAGCTGTTTTGTGGGCAGAGTATGGCTGACCCCTCCTCCCCCTCACACCTGTGATTGGTCACGGGGACCCAGCAGCCCCACCCCTCACCACTGACTGGCTGCAGAGGCTGCCTAGCATGTGTCCCCACCCATTGCTACTGATTGGCTGTCCTCCATGCAGCCCCATCCCTTGCAGCTGATTGGTAGAGAGGGGTAAGGTCACATGACAGGCAACCTTGCAGCCAATCACTGGTGAGGGGTGTGGGCAGCAGCCATATTGCTGGCAGCCCATCAAGCAGGCAGCCCCTCTTTCCCCACTTCCCCACCCTAGCAAGCTACTATAGTGCTCAGCAAGTCCCACCATAAGCTTCAGAGATTCCACAGATTACGCAGGCATTGCCTGGATTTTACAGGCAATGCCAGATTTTGTGGAATCTTCAAAATCTGCACAATTGTGAATTATGTAGATCCCTACTTACAAACCAACAAAAGCAATCACTAACACTATTCCAGAAAAATATCCGTACAAACTATTAGCTTGCTAGTGTGCCGCAAAACAGAAAGAGAGGGCTAAAGGGATTGTCTGCTTGTTTACTAAGCCCATGTGCTTAAGGTCTCCAAAGTACAGGGACAACTAGTTAACTGTGAATTACACTTTTGTACTCATGTTTTATTATTCATATGTTAATCACTATTCATTGCAAATGGGTTATGCTTAACAATCCATTTCAGATAATATATTCCAGCTATGCTATGTATCCTTTGTTTGTATATTGCAATAATGTAAGTATGCTAGACATGTATGTGCTTATTTCAGCTCCAGCCAAACAGTCAAACAATTCAGTTTATTTTGAATTTGCCCATCATATTAATGGGTAAAATGCACCCATGACAGAAAACACAAACCTATGAAAATGATCATAATAGCATCATTTTTATATGCATTTCATTATTCTATATAAATCATTATAATTGAGTAACAATTTTGCACTTGGCCCTGCATCCAATATGGAAGTGAGCTATGCCACTCTGAGTAAATTATTTAGGGCCTTGTTACATGGTAAATTTGTGCAGGTCCTGGAGCTCTTAACACTTGAATTGTCCACACTTTAACACCTGAAACTAGTTTTAAGCACTTATGTAAATCAAAGTTATGCCTCTCTGGGGCAGGATTCTCTGGGTTACACAGTTTCTGTTACACTAAAGTAAAGCCACTCTAGATTACCTTAGTGTAAATAGTCTTTGCAAGAGACTGGTGGCAGAGTAGAGACTGGGGAAGCTTTGGGCGGGCTGGTCCAGTCACTAGGGAAACTCAGCACTGGGCAGACAGCTTGGGCCTGCAACTGTGCTGGCCCCAGCAGCTTTACCTTAGGCCCTGGGAGCCAGGGAAGCTGCAGACACAATGTTCCTGCAGCTGGGAGCCTGGCCAGCAGCCAAAGCATGACTCCGACCAGCCAGGTTCCGGTTTTGGGCGGTACACACTGCCTCCACATGCGCTGCCCCACCTTTTTCCCTGAACAGGTTTTTTTGACCCCAGAATCTTCCCCTCACTCCAGCGCTGCAAGGTAGCACCATGAAGAATGCCTGAATGTGCAGTGTGTGGCACTGCAGATGGCTATACTTGTCTGGATGCAGCCAGGGAGTGCTTAGTCACCACCTATATTTATCTACCAGAGGCATAGCAGAACAACTTTTGCACCCTGGGTAGCGGCTGAGCATCCAGAAGCTCTGGATGCTGTGCTGCCAGCAGTAGCACTTATTTTGCACAGCCCACCTTTTTTCCCTTTCCTAAAAGGCAGTGCCCAGGGATGCTATGGTTGTCCCCTTCCCCAAGTTATGCTACTGATGTGTACAGTGAGAAAAAATAAGAAGTTTAAGGTGTTCTGTTGACTTAACCTCATCTCTTTGGAACAGAGAAGTTTCTCAGCTATTTGCAGAGCGAGGTTCTAGAGGGTCTGTCTCCCATCCTCTATTTCTGGATACAAATCACAATTGTTTGGCCGACGTCCTTTGTTTTCATATTCACCTCTCCAGGTCTCCATGCCTCATGGGTTCCCTGCAACTGGACAGGATTGTAATTTGCTCTTTTTACCCATCCTGCCCAATCATTGGAAGCCATTTTCTTTCCTGTCTGCAAGCCACTGAGACACTTGTCTTCAAATCTAGCCTTTAACCTTCCCATCTATCCTTTATATCATCTGTTCTTCTTTCACTGATTAAGGTTTCTATAATGCTTTGTGCTGCTCTGTAAAAATAAAGAACTTACTATATTGGAGAAAATACAATATTGCCATTGGAATAGAACCCACAAAATACGTTTTAGAGACTTTTCTTTTTAATTGCAGAGCTCCTACAAAATGATGTTGCTACCCAAGATTTTTTTTTCATGAAATTGTACAGGCATACAGTGAACACCACTTAATTAACAGCAGACTGGTGACATAACTGCTGTTGAGCTGCTTATCAAAAAGGGAAGCCCATTCATCCAAAAAAAGTTCCATATGCAACCTTAATTAGGCAGCTCTGCCTTCATTTTTTGGCAACCAGAATTGTATAGATTTTTGCTTCATCTTTGTTCATAGGGCCTAATTATTTCCAGCACAGAAGACTTAGCATGGACTGGGGTGGTAAAAAAAAAATCCAATGACAGGACATGTGTGACACAAACATTAGCTTTCTCCTCCTCCTCTTCCTCCCCTTACTTTTTGTGTTTGTTTGTGGGGGAGGAAATGTCCAGAAGAAGGCAGTGGTGGGAAGACAGCCAGAAACAGATGAACTCTTAGATATCTGCTGCTAAACTGTGAAAACAGGTGTATTTGCATCTTGTTTTAGCATTAGAAGCCATTTAAATTCTTTTGTCCCTTGCTGCAGTAGATATATAGTGCTTCCAGTAATTTGTTTTCAGAACATTTATCTATTATATTCATTTATCTTGACTGAACAGTATATAAAATACAGAATTTTAAAACATTGGCAAAAATTTTTTCAATGTAAGTACATACCACACGAATATACACAAAAATAATGTTATCATTGTAAAAATCAAGTAATTAATTTTGGCATTTCCTAACTTTTAAGATCTTTTATTTTAACTTGATTTGACCCCACTTGTGAATTCATTATGCTACAGCCAAACTATGGGATTCTCAGAGCATTACTTCCATTGAATCCATTCCTTAATCAGTGCACAAGATAGGCAGCACTCAATGAAAATTTTTAACAACTTTCGTTTCATGCCACATCCCTCTGAGGCAGAGAGGCATGCTTAGGCATGTTTAATTTTACAGATGGAAGACAGCAAGACACAGAGATACTAAGCCAAAAAATATGTATTAATTGTTTGTGCCTGCCATGGGATTCCTTGGATCTAATTATTCAAAGTACTTTACATTTTTGTAGTATTATTTATGTTCAATGATCAGCTCTTGGTAGGAGCACTGAGATCTCCTGGAAATCTGGCCCCAGGTGTTTCAAGGTGAGGACCCAGAAAATATGGAATACAAAGTTAATAATCATGAAAAGCTTGCTTTATGTGATCCTTCAAGCATCACATAGGAAATTTATGTCAGAACAAAGGATAAACCAGGTTTCCAATGTGGCATTCAAAAGCCTTAACCACATGGGGAAAAACCCATAATATCAATTTTAGATGTTTATTAATAAAATAATAATTTAGTCTTATGATGTTAAGTTGTTACAAACTTGTCTTTCCCTTTAATGGACTTTAAGATGATTGCAATTATTTTTATAGTGAGGACACTTTGAAGAGGTTGTTTTTTCTGGTTGTTTATTTTATTTGATGAGAATTGCAGGATACTTAAAAATGTTCCAGTAGGCTTCTGCTTGTTCTTAGTCATGAACCAGTCTCTAATATCAAAAAAGAGATAATCCTGTTGGGAATATTAAACATAGCCCAATTAGTCTTATGTCTAAGGTATCACGATCAAAGGGTAAGTATCACATTTATGCAAAGCCATTCCAAGGAACTTTGTATTTTTATTTACTATACAAAATATAAACAAAGTTGGATTCAGAAGAAGCAATGCAATATCTACAACCTAAGATGCACTCACTGAAAAGGCCAGAAGGTACTACTGTATCACATAAGGATCTAAAAACTGTGCCTGTTGGAGATGCGAAGACTGAGCCATCAGCCTTGGAATTATAGCATCTTAGAGAAGTCGGGCTAGAAGGGAACTCCATAGGTCATCTAGTCCAGACCCCTGCCTGAGGCAGGATCATCTGTATCCAAGCCATCCTATGCAAATCCATAATCTAACTTCTTAGTAAAACTACCATCAAACCTGACTCAACACAAGACATAACACCCTAACCTGTCACAGATAAAGCAGGGGGATCATGGCAGCCAATGCCCCACTCCTGTTAAAGGTGAATATATGCTCAAGAGATCCCAGGTAAAATACCACACTTTCAGCTACAGAGGAAGGCAAAACCTCTCCCAGTCCAGACCAATTTGGCCAATCTGAAAACTCCTTCCTGAACCCAAATATAGTGACTGGGCTGACCCTGAGTTGAGGGGCAAGACCCTCTAGCTTTAAGACCCAGCATAAGGAGGACTGGCATATCCCAACCAAGATCCCCAGCTCTGACTGCAGTCAACACCCAATTCCTCTGAGGAAGATCAAAATAAATTAATAAAAAATCCTGATACGTAGTAGAAAGCAGGGTGGGAGGAGTGAAATCCACTCCCAGTCCCATGTGGCAATCAGCAAAGCTCATGAGCACACGAAATACCCATCACCAAAAATGGGCATAGCTACCTATGGCTATCGCTGCCCAACCTCTTCTTGAATACCTCCAATGACAAAGAGTCTACAAGTTCCCTAGGCAGTTTTTCCACTGCCTTACTCTTCTAACAGTGAAGATTTCCTGATATTGAATCTAAAATTACTTTGCTGCAACTTTAAGTCATTGGTCCGTGTGCTTGTCTCTGCAGCAAGAGAGAAAATTTTCCTTCTTCTTTATAGTAGCCCTTTAAGTATTTCGAGACCATAAACATGTCCTTGCTTTTGTCTTCCCTGAAAACACAAATTTGGGTAAGATGGGGTTGGAACAGGAGTTGATAAAAGATATATGATTAATTTGTATGTGGCTATAGGAACTCCTGTTTTTCTCTTGGAGAAGAAAAGGGTAAGCAGTGCTAAAAGGACATAAATTATTTTCAAAACACATTCCCTCTTGGGCAGGCAATCATACCAGTTTCTGCAGTTGATCCTACTCCTTTCCTGAATACCTCTCCTGTGGAACAGGCAACCAGTTCCACTTCCTTCCTATCTTATTTAGAGCTACTTAGTCCTACCTGCTAGCATACCATAACAATGACTGCTTGACATGTAATGCAGGAATTTACCACTTGAATTTAGCATAAATGAACCCCAAACCCTTGCATTCTTATTCATATCTTTAACATTTTCCTCCTTGAAGGGTGGACAAGGAAGGAAAAAATATGGAATAAAAGCAGGCAAAGAATGAAACAGAACATAAGGAAGTCCTGTAAAACAGAAAACAAACAGACCGTCCCTCCTGTTCCTCTTCATCACAAACACAAAATCTCTTGTCAAAGGGGCATTCATAGGATCATAGAAAAGTAGGGTTGGGAAAAACCTCATGAGGTCATCTAATCCAGCTCCCTGCTCAAGGCAGGATCATCCCTGACTACAAGTACCTGTCTAAACTGCACTTGAAAACTTCCAGGGATGGAAATTTCATGCTACTCTAGATAGCCTGTTCCAGCGCTGGTTCACTCTCATAGTCAGAAATTTCCTCCTAATCTCCAGCCTAAATTTCCCCTGTGGCAGCTTGAGGACATTGTCCCCCATAGCCATCTTTTCTATAACTACCCATCAGGTATGTGAAGTCTGTTATCAAATCTCCACTCCCACCTCAGTCTTCTCTTCTCTAGGCTAAATAACCCTAGTTACCATGGATTTCCCCTTTTATTAGGGAAAACACAAATTTCTCCTTTTGGCAGAGAAACCTGTGATACTCCAGTTTTGCAAAGAGCAGGAACCCCCGCCCCCCTGCCCCAGCAGGAATTTAGGCTATGTGAGCATAAAGCAGGAATCAAATTTAGGCACAAATAGCTAAGTCACATTAGCACCGTGTAGACAGTCTAATGCTCATTAACACAGTGTGCGTCAATGGATACACAACACGTTAATGTGTATTAGTGCATCTGCACGTGCTAACGTGACTTAGCTATTTGCACCTAAATGTAATGCATCTTAATGTGCATTAGCATGTCTATGTGTAAATGCACACCTAAATCTCCTTAATGCACCTTAAGTAAAATATAGTGAAACCTTGACACTTGCAGTGAAGATCTACTGTAAATTACTCAGTTTTGCACATTAGCAAATAGGTGAACAAACATAGAAAAAAAATCAGGGATTGCACATAATGCTTATGGCACCTTGCACAAAATATTCATTATTACAAGTTTAGCTTATTTTAAATTATTGATGATATTTCATTATGTACTCTAATGCATAATAGAGTCTTTTTTAAGATTAGGGAGAGCTGGTAAGCAAACTTCCATACAGTCTAGCTTTCTGCTACAGTATATTATAGCTATATAAAGCTTTCTGTAATTTTTTATGACAGAGGTGCCTTTTTAAAATTATATATCAGATGGATTAACAATGTAGAGATAAGAGATAAAACTTTACAAGTATTTTTTGTAATTTTACATCCATGGGTAGAATGTAAGTCTGAGGGGAGAGTCTAAGGCAAGTTTGAGAGGAAAAGGAGTCCAGGAAATTTGGCAGTACTTTCAAGATACCCTATTAAAGGCACAGGAGCAAGCTATCCCTATGTTATGAAAGGACTGAAAGTGCAACAAGAGACCAGCCTGACTAAAGAGCATTCTCTTCAATGAATTGAAACTCAAAAAGGAATCTTACAAAAAGTGGAAACTTGGTCATAGTACTAGGAAAAATATAAGAGCAGCACATAGGCATGTGGAGAGAAAATTAAGATGTCCACATCCCAATTTAAGATGGAACTGGCAAGGTCTTAAAAGGCAATAAAAAGGAATTCTACAAGTATGGCAAAAGTAGAAGGAAGACCAAAGAACCTTTAGGTCCCTTGCAAAATGCAGAAGGCAGTCTAATTATAGATGATGCAGAGAAGGCTAAAATATTTAATGCCTTTTTGACCTCAGTCCTCACAAATAGGAACAGCTATCAGATGATGAGCACAGTTGGCAGCAAAGATAGGGAAAGAGAGAAAAGCCTAAAGAAGTGGAAGAAGAGATTGGGATTACTTAGAGAAGCTAGATGCTTTCAAGTCAGCAGGGCCAGATGAGATGTATCCTAGGGTACTGAGGGAATTGTCTGAGGTAATTTCAGAACCTTCAGCTATCCTCTTTGAGGACTTGTAGAGGTCAGGTAAGATCCTAAGTGACAAGTATAGTGCCCATCTTTAAGAAAGGGGAAAAAGAGGATTCCAGGAATTATAGATCAGTTGGCCCAACCTGGACAATAATGGAGTAGGTCTTCAAGGTGTAGCAGAAAGGCCCCTTTGTACATTTTCCTTCTGGACATGGATATAACAGAAGCCCCTTCTTGCCCTGCACCCCCCTCTTCATTTTGTGCATTTCTTTTCCTTCTAAGTATTGGCAGACACCTAGCACACTCATTGCATGAATGTGGCAAGACTCAGAGCCAGCCAGAAAGCTAAAGTGGCTCTCTGTAGAAGAAAACTAGAAACTACATCTACATATCAATTAAGCTCAGTGTCACTACAGAAAACAAAAGAACTAAAATATCCACTGCTAAGTTTGTAAATATATCCTGTGCTAACCTAACTCATTTACTGTCCCCAGTAGGCTTTGATCCTCACTACCTCACATTGTATTTTTATATATTTTTCACAGTGCATTTTCATATTTCATCTGTCTCATCTTTACATGGCATTTTGTGTTTTATATTTTATACTTTTAAACTCTTAAGGAATGTAGAATGCAGTTATACCCTGAATCATTGTTAAAACTGCATTGAAATTGTAACTGTAAAGTGATAAAATCTGTTAAGTGAATGTGAGTGAATGATAATCATCAGTAGACAATAGCCTAGCCAAAGGAACTCCATTTTAAGCTAATCAAGCTAAAGAACTGATTCTTGGAACTGAGCATTCACCCTATAGACTATTCCTGTAACCCATGACAATACAGCCATTAGGTCACTAAGTCAAAGGTAGACTCCCAAAACTTCAGGTACCAGCAGGCAGAGACCCCCGTGACTAACAGCTGTCAGGTACTACTCAAGACCCATGTGGGACAGCGACCTCTGGATTGGGTAGCCAAGATGATGCTGGGGGATTACACACGTCTGCCAGAAAGGGATAAAAAGCAGTAAAGCACGATCCTCAGTGGTGCCCTCCCATCCAGCACCTGACCTACCAAGACAGAAGGACAAGCAGGCAACCCCCTTCTGGAGAAGACATTGCCTTGAAGGAAGCTGACCATCAACAGCAGACTCCAGAGACTCAGATAGGTAGATATACTGACACCAGTGCTCCCACAATCATTACAGCAGCTACTATACACTATACTACATGGGTTTAAATGACTGAGTATATATGTGTTTGTGTGTGCTAAGGTGACTGGTACCACCCATAACTCAGAGTTTGCATTTATGATTTTATTAGTAACTTCACAGCTGTCCAATAAGCTAGAATTTATTATGATCCCTTGAATTGGTCCTTTGTAGCCAACATTATAATCTATTGGGAATCACCCAGAGAAGAACAGTGTCATCAGGAGTAGCCAGCACATATTCACCAAGATCAAGTGATGCCTGAACAACCTGATTTTCTTCTCTGATAAGGTTTGAGGCTCTACAGATTAGGAGGAAACAGTAGATGTGATATACCTTGACTTCAGCAAGGCTTTTGACACAGTCTACCATGACATTCTCTTCAACAAGTTAAAGAAATCCAGATTAGATAAAATATTGTAAAGTGGATAGAAAACTGGTTGGATCATTGTACTCAATGAGCTATCATTAATGATTCATTGCCTAGAGGAGGTAACAGGTGAGGTTCCTCAGTGTCCAATATTGTTTAACTTTGTCATGAATGATTTGGATGACAGAACTGTGTGCAAGTTTAGCAGATTTGTGGATGACAGCAAAAGTTGGGTGTTGCAGATGCTTTGGAGAGTAGGGCTATGATTGAGAATGACCTGGATAAACAGGGGAAATGATCCAACATCAACAAGGAAATTAAACAAGGATAAGTGCAAAGTCCTGCACTTGGAACAGAATAATTACATGCAAAAATACCGACTGAGAAATGATTGTCTAGGCTTCAGAATTGCACAGAAGGGTTACAGTGGACCATATGCTTAATATGAGTCAAGAGTCTGCTCCTGTCACTAAAAACAGCTTTGGTACCAGAGGATTGGAGGATTTCCAATGTGATTCAAATATTTAAAAAGGCTCCAGAGGTGACCCAGGAAAGCACAGGCTGGTGAGTCTAACTTCTGTTCTTGGAAAACTAGTAGAAGCAATAATTTAAAAAAAAGAACTTTTCAGCATATGGATGAACATAACTTGCTGGGGAGGAATCAGCAAGGTTTTCCCAAAGGTAAATCATGCCTCATCAACTTAGTAGAGTTGTTTGAAGATGTCAGTAAGCAGGTAGGTCAGTGTGATTTAGTTGATATGGTATGTCTTGACTTCAAAATGCCTTTGATAAGGGCCCTCATCAGAGGCTCTTAGTAAAGTTAGGTAGTCATGGGATTATAGGGAAGGTCCCTTTGTGAATCAGAAATTGGTTCAAAGATGTGAAATAAAGAGTGGGTATAAATGGTCAGTTTTTGGGATAGGAGAAATTAAACAGCAGGGTCCCCCAGGGATTTTTATTGGGACCAGTGCTGTTTAACATTCATAAATGATCTAGAAAATTATTCAAAGTGGTAAATACCAAGGCAGACTGAGGAATTACAGAAGGATCTGGCACAGTTGAGTTAATGGGCAACTAAGTGGCAGATGAAATTCCATGTAGATAAATGTAAAGTGGTGCATATGAGCAAAAATAACGCAAAGTATACCAACACTATGATGTGCTTTACATTAGCTGTCACCACAAAGGAAAGAGATCTGGGAGTCATTGTGGACAGTTCACTAAAAACCCTAGCTCAGTGTTCAGCAGCTGTTAAAAAGGCAAACAAAATGTCAGGGATTATTAAGAAGAGAAGTATATGGAAACATGGAATGGAAAATGGATTCACAAAATGGAAAGTATCACTGTGTCCCTTTATAAATCCATGGTGTGTCCTCACCATGAATAACATACCCAGTTTTGGCCCCCACACCTCAAAAAGGATATAGAAGAATTAGGGAATTTCCAAGGGGAGCAACAAGGGTGATTAGTGGTATGGAGGGGTTTACATATGAGGAGAAACTAAAGAGGCGAGACTTATTCAATTTAGAAAACAGGTGGCTGAGGAGGGACATGATAAGGGTTTACAAAATACTAAACAGTGAAGAAAAAGTAAATAGAGATTTATAATTTACTACCTCTTATAATACAAGGACAGTCATCGTCCTGAATCCTGTTTTTCTCTGATAAAAAATCACAAATTTTCCGACACAAAAATCGCAAATTATCTGACAAAAACCCCAACATCTGTTATTAAAAACAAAAATCCCCCACACCCCTCCCAAGCCTTGCTGGTGCCCTCACACCCCCCCAATTTCTCCACCAACCCTGCTGGTGCCCCTCACTGCGTGCCCCCAGCCCTGCTGGTGCCCCTCAGTGCCCCACAACTGCCCCCCTACTAATGCCTCTTGCCCCCCACCCACAGTCCCTGCCCCCCAGCCCTGCTGATGGGGGCTCTCAGCTGCCAAGGCTATGGGGCTAGGGACCCAACTCTACAGCTCCCTGCCCCCAACAGCAGGCAGCTGCAGCACAAGCAGCATGGAGCCAGCTCCCCCACTGCTGCTGCCTGCTTGGGTTGGGGTGGCACCAGCTCCTGGCTCCCCCCAGCCCTGCCGGTGCCCCCCAGCCCTGCCAGAGGGGGCCCCAGCCCCCTGAAAGCAGGGAGCTGGAACAGGATACCACCTAAATGGTATCCTGTTCCAACCCACTGAAGTCCCTGATAATATATTAGTATAAAAAGTGAGCAAGGTCCTGCACCCACTCCTGAATACTTCTTGTGACCAATATGAAGGTGTGTTTCAAAAGTGCATGCAGTCAGTGGTTTGGGGAGGGAAGTTGAAGATAGATGGGGGATCCCACCACTGGCCATTTTCCCACTGATTAGTGCTGGTGGAGGGAATGGGGTCTGTGGCACTGCCCTGGTAAAGTGAAGTGGATGAATTGGGGAAGGAGGAATAAACTGCTTACTTCTCCAACCCAGCTTGCTGTATGTCCAGCCCTATGCTATAGGATAGGGTTCTCAATGAGGAGAAGCAGGTCATCCCAAATGAAGGTCCTGATGCTGAACTCAGTATTTATACTTGATAATTATGCAAGATAATATAAAATATTAGGACAGTGAATGTACACATTACTTTAAACTTGCCAGTTTCCACTCCACTGAAAAGACTGATGATGTGATTTCTAGAGCTGCTTATATTGATGGAATTTTTACTTTGGTTGGCAGAAATGGAGTCAATGTTGATGACAGGTCTCTACTGGGTCAAAACTGGAACATTTTTGATTTTGAGCAATGGGAAAAAATCTGCAGTTGACAAAAATGGTGAATAGCCTCTCAGAAAGTTGTAGGATTTTGGTTCAACAGATGAGGGTACTCAAGAGAAGTTTACAGGCCCTCTACCAAGGGTAGGGTCTTCTGGCTCTACCAAAGATTTTTTGGTCAAGTCTACTTATATTCTTCTATCCTGATAGACAGTATGGGGATTGAAGAGTTTTTTTACAAATGCGTTTGAGATTACTGTATTTAGAAGTGCATCACAGAGTTTAAAGAATTTGAAAAAGAACCAGTGGTAAGTATCCATTACCAGCTTCAAAGGCTACTTGTTTTATCATTTAATGAGATTTAAAAATTATTGCACACTTACATAACTTGGCAGCTTGACAAAAAAAAAGAAGGAAAAAGAAAAAAGCAAATTCCATATCAGGCTACATTATCTATACTTTACCACTCAGTTTGGTTCTAGCTAGGCCTCAGTTACAGTATTGTGTACATTTTAAGAAAAATGAATACAAACTGAAGAGGATCCTGAGGCAAATGACAAAGATATTAAAAGTACTGGAACATAAGCTATATGATAAAAGACTGAGAGAAGTAGGAATGTTTAGTTTTGAGAGACAGAGAGAGAACAAGGGGGATGGAGTATGCTAGCGATTTTCAAGTATTTGAAAGGCTGCCATAAAGAAGGAGAACAACTGTTCTCCCTTATCCTATAGGACAGAACCCAAAGCAATGGATTAAAATGGTAGCAAAACAGAATTACCTTAAATCTCAGGGAAACAGACAAAATAAAATCAAAACTGTAGACTTAGCTGTCCAGAGAAGTTGTAGAACTGCCTTCATTGGAGGTTTTCAAGAAGATGGATTAAGCAACTGTCTTTGCTGGTCTAGGAATGGTTGGCAGCTATACACATACTTCAGGGGGGAGTGGGGAGAAGGGGATTCATTAGAGTGACTCTTGGGAGCTGCTCTAATTAAAACACCTGCAGCATCTTGTGAATTCAGTGGTCTGCAGTTCAAAATGGTGGTGGGGGAGCTTTAACTAAAGCTCATTCAACAAGTTTTAGTTAATGCACCTCTGCTGCCATTTTGAAATGCAGGAATGCTGAATACATGAGATGCCACAGTGTTCTGATTTGAATGCTCCAGCTGACTCATTTAGTCAAGCCTGCTTCAACTTGTTCTAATCAGAACATGCATAGAAGTGCCCACTATGATTAAACCAGGGGAGACCAAGATTGCATTTAAGATACTTAAATACCATTTAAATTCTTAGTAGGGGGGAAAGGCCTTTCTCATAATGCTAAGTAGCATGTATATCAGGAGTCCAACATACTTTTCAATTTTTTTCATGTATTCATTCTCTACTTTTGCTTGTAAAAGTGCTGCTTATCACTACTGACCAAATTCATTTAGTCTAGAATTTCAGATTTTTTTTCACTGTGCTATGTTACTTTTTCCAGGAGTGCTCAACAAAGGGTTTTATTTAGTTTTGGTTTTGGGGTTTTTCTGTCTGCCTTTAATCAAGGTGTTTGGGCAGTTGACAGATTACCAGTTTTCTTTACAGGGAAAGGTTATGTTTTCTTCCAGCTAGCAGGACCTATGGATATGTACCCTTTCAATTCAATACATGACACAAATTAGATGATGCCAAAGCTGTGACAGTCTTTATTTAAATGTCAGATATCTATTTTTAAGTTACAACAAAACTAATGCAAATTTAACACACAGATAATTTAATGTTGAGGTCCACACCACCCTTCCGCCCTGAGCTAGCATGGCTAAGGCTTGCCAGTTCCTTGAGCTAACAGCATGGGAGTGATGTAACAACGAACATCATGCTAAGTCATATGAATCACCTACCCAAATGACATGGGACCCTTTATACAGTTGGGTGATCTGAACACAGCCTTCAGCACAGGTCCAGAGCAGAGCTTGCACTCATACGTCTAGAACTTTAACAAGATGCTTTAACCTCTCTGTTACTGCATTCCACAAAGTTTATTTAAATAGATTTTTGGGAGCATAAGAGGAAAACAAATATTTTATTATATTTAGGGAGTAAACAGATCCTGGAAGAGAGAACAGAGAGTAGGTGGGGTATCTATTACTTGATATACCTATGGAACAAATTCACAGGTACTGTAATTTATGCAGCATAAGTTGATGTATTGAACTTTTACACATAAGTGGCAGAAAGGAAGTGTGTAGAATAGGAGTAACAGAGAGCACAAAAAGGCATAAGTTAAAACACTTTGCTGGTGTGTAGGATTAACTTATACATTAAACTTAGACTGTACTAAAGGCACTTAAAATGCAAGTGGCCACGTGTTAGAACATATCAACTCATGCTAAGTGTCCTCTAAGGCCCTTGAGAGACGCTGAAGTAAAGGTGTGGATGGGATCTGATGAGGGATCCCAACAACTGTACTTCCTGCTGTGAAGAGGCTGGTGATGCCTCTTTGCAGGAACCCACCAACCCTGGCCACAGGTCACCAGACAGGCCATGGTCACACTGCAGAGAGCCCTTGGTGTGCCCAAAGCCAACTTTACCAGCTCGTCAGGTAAGTCAGATTGGCTCTTCCGGAGTCCCGAGAGCTATTTCCGGCAGGGCAACCCAACATGGAGAGGGAGAGATGAGGGAGAGGGAGAGAACGCAGGCTGGGTAGAACTGCTAGTCAGCAGCTTGAAAAGGGACCCCAGGAATGGGGCGGCAGACCAGTTTGGTCTGAGAGCTTGGAAGAGCTCAGGAAATGTAGCACAGCATTAACTGCCACAGCAGGTCATCAATTACCACCGTGGCTCATTAATTACCTAAGTGGATTGGCAATAACAGTGGCACCTGAGGTCACAACTTCAGGCATAGAAGGCGGAGAAGAGACCAAGCGCACCGGAGGGGGCACGTTTTTTCGGGGCTATTTGACAAACCAAGCGCACTGGTTGACGTCCGGGCCAGGGTCAGACTTAGGTGGACAACACCCCTCCTGAAAATAAATGTTACATCAAGTTATAGCAGGAAAGAATCAAGAGAACCCAAAGTCTGACTATCTGGCCGGGGTTTTCTCAATGGTGGCGAGCAAGTGAATGTATCGGGATGCTGAGGGCCACATCCCTATGCGGTGATTACCTGGCACCTGCCATGCCACATGTGCAATCCAAGGCTCCCCCTGCACCAGCTAGTAGCAAGCTTGGCTCCCAGCCACAGTAGGACACAATGTGCTTCTGGGGCTGGGAGCCTGGATCACCCAATCCTATGTGCTCCCTTGGCTGGAAGCTCTGACCAGCTTACCGGAATTCTAGCCACAGGAATGCATGATGCGCTTCCCCAGCTGGAAGCCCAATCATCTAACAGGTCTGCCATCTGGGGAAACATATTTTGTATAATAATTTTGTGGCATATTCCCCATTCTATCACATCATTAATTAATTGATTGTGTGGCCTGGTCATTA
This sequence comes from Crocodylus porosus, assembly GCF_001723895.1. Classification (NCBI taxonomy): domain Eukaryota; kingdom Metazoa; phylum Chordata; order Crocodylia; family Crocodylidae; genus Crocodylus; species Crocodylus porosus. Next base: position 11,746,266 of record NW_017728949.1, on the reverse strand, counting down.
TTTACAATGTGATTAATCAGTTAATCACATCTTAAATGGAAGATCTGTCAGGGGCCTGAACATCTCAAAGTTATGCCCCAGCAGGCAAAGATTAGCTCTGGGCCATGTTATGTTAGAGTAACTTCAGTCTGCTCCATGGAGATAAAATGAGCAATCTGCAATCCTCCTGCATCCAAGAATACACCGCTATCAGCACCCCTTCCCCACAGTAGGGGAAATACCCAACTGACACAGCACTGAGGAGACGATAGTGTAGAGTGGCATCTCCTCCAGAAAAACTCAGATAAAAATTGCGTCTTTAAAATCAGAATTCCCGGATGCACAAAAGGAAAGGAATGCATCAAGAAAAATATTCCTTTGCTAAGGAAAATAGGCTGTATCTTTGCATGCCAAGCAGGTACCAGTGCCATTCTCCAGGGAAATGATTCATGGGCCAGTCTTCTCACAATTTTTGGATAATGTTTGCTCTTGTGATGCATAGAGGGAGTCATTTCTAACACTTTTAACACAGGGGCTATGAATAATTTTGTTCCTTGGAGAACTCTGCCTCTGAAAGTTCTGTTCACATAGCATGCAGGTTACTATAATTCACTAAAGCATCACTGATGGTACCTATTTACTGTAAATGTTTAATTTATGTTGTAAACTCCTCGAAAGAGAGACTGTCTCTTCAAGATAAGTTTGTATAAAGCCTAACAACAACAATCAACACCACAGGCCTGTCAATTCTTAGCCATTCGTCATTTTGAGCTGCTTAATTTAGGGTGGATGATGATATGAAAGGAATTTTCTAGTGCTAAATAAACTATTTAAAAATTACTGAAAGAAAAGAAACCAACCTTGCAAACGTGCTACATCTGAATACAAGATATTTTATGTAAATAGCAACATCACAGAAGTGGTAAAGACTCTTTCCCTGGTCTATGGCTGAGAGAAATGTTTAATACTTAATGATCAAGAAGAGCCCTAGAACAGCCAGATGTACCTGGTCACATCATGGCTGACCTCTGTGCAGGTACACAAGGAGGAGGATTGTTCGGGAAACCTTGTGCAACAGCCATTTTTCACTAACAAGTTCGCTGATCTCTGACAGTGCCTTCTAGGCTATATTCTCCCTCATTTCTTCCAAACCCACCAATAGAGATGGCCAGATACAGAATCATAGAAAAGTAGAGCTGGAAGCGATCCTTTTTCAAGACAGGATCATCTTCATCTAAACTACTCCAAATCAGTGTTTGGCTAACCATCTCTTAAAAGCTTCCAAGGATGGAGACGCCACCAGCTCTCTAAATGTTTCCAATGTTTAACTATACTCAGAGTTAGAAAGTGCTTCCTAACATCCAACCTAAATTGTCCTTGCTACATATTAAGAATGCTACTTTTTGTCATCCTGTCCCCTACAGCCACCAGGAGTAGTCTATCGCCATCCTTTTTATAACAAGAAGGGAACATATACTGTATTTCCTTATGGGGTGTGATAGCTGGTATACTCTCCTGCAATGTCAGGACAGTGCTTTCTGCTCCACCCCACCTGCAGGGACACCAGGCAGGGTGCACAATAGCAAAGCCCAAGATGAGTGCTCAGCCAAGATCAGTGCTTTAAGATGTTCAATATTATACAAAACACGTAAGAAAATGTTCCTTGTTTAATATATAATACATGCCTATTTCCTGATCTTTGCATTATATACTTGTTTGGGCACTGAGATAATAGGTTTCTTCCTGTGTAATGAAAGACAAACTGCTTTTCTAAAATGCAATTTTAGCTTGACCAGCTTGAAAAGATACATATTGCTTTTGCAAGAGACTCTAACTGTAGCCTGATTAGAATTAGTTTTTGTCATTATTGTTAGCAATTCCCAGTCTTCTGTTGCATGGCAGCTTTTTCACAGGTGGTTAAGAAGTACTGTTGTATTTTATGAAATTTTGGAATGAATGCTACTTGAAACTTACTACTTGGAATGTTCTGATAAATTATCAGAATTATTATAAGAGAAATATTTAAAAATTAAATTTATAATTACAGTATGCAACTGTCAAATACAATTTCTAAATTAGTAACAAACTTTGATCCACTAACTTTTCAAGGTCATTTCTTTCCTTATTATTTTTCTGTCACTTCTGAAAGCAGGGGAAGACATGCTCTCTGTTTCACTTCAGTACTGAAGAACATCCAATGGAACTAGTCATGTTAGAAAGGATAAGTATTGTGAACTTAGTTTAGGACTTCAATTCACTTCCTCTACTAACACTAACTACTAACACTGTTATTTTCTACAAGCTTTCAAGTGCTGAGCCTGGTAAAAATGAGAGAAATATAGATTTTAAAGTGGAAAGAGACTGTTTTGACCACCTTGTCAGAACTGCTAACACAGGCTGTGGAATTTCACCAAGTGATTTCTTCTTCAACTTTGGGTTAAACTAAAGCGTATAACAAAAAAAATCTTAACCTAAATGATCTCTCACAGGAAGCCTCCTTTGGTCCTAGAAGTTAATTATCCTCATGGTAATTAATTAAAATCACAACCCATTTCTACCTTCAGCTCCCAGCCACTAGATTTTGTTATGGACTTTCTGGCAAATAGTCCATCATGTAAGTAGACCTAAATTATTTCAGATCCCACTGAAGTCAATGTTCACCTCTTGGTCTTAGGAGTTGATGGTATAAGGTAGCTCAAGTTATAGACTGACACATTATTCAATAGCTGTTACTTCCAGTAGTTGTTCACGCTGCTTTTACAATAACATTAGGGCTAGGGACAGACATTTAAAAAGCCTAAGCTTGAATTGATTAAATCTGTGCAGGTTAGTTTAACCTGGCTAGGCTGAATCAGTTTGTAACCAGGCAGGCACTCTCTCTGGACTGAGGAAAGGCAGAAACATGCTTGGCTCAGGCTAGAAGCCAGGCGGTGCTAGAGCAGCCCTCTCTTCCCTTCCGCAGTGATGAGCTGAGGGGGAACATGGCCTCTGATTAGGGAGGGGTGTAAACCCCAACCTTGCATGCACAATCCCAGGCTTTCCTCCGCTCACCGCTCAACGTGTGGAAGTGTTGCCAGTGCATGCATCTGTTGATGATACAGAGCTTTTCAATCTCCCACGCAGCTTCTTTATATTGTCTGCAGCAAACTGACAGGCAAGCAAGCCAGCAGGGGCCTGATAACAGTGTTTATCACCACATCAGCAAAACAATACCTTCTCTCCATTAGGTCAAACTCTTCTTAAACAGCTTACCAGCTGACCTGTTGATTAGCTCCACAAAGCCCTAAGCCATAACTGTTCTGTCTGCCTCTCCCAGTGAAATTGGAGACACATACAGACACCTCTTGGCATTAGCTAACATACCACATGCCTAGGGTCTATAGGGGTGGGGTCTGTGCTGTGGGAGATGGGAGGGAGGGAGGGAGGGAAGATTTCTGCTTCAGCAGCGAGGGGGGTAGCCAGATAGACCCTGCTGTATCTGCAGTCTCTGCTGGAGCTCCAACCAGGGAGCAGAAGGGAGGGACCAGCTCTCCTGTGAAGCTTAGAGCCCCATCCAGCCCAGAGAGCATGCCAAAATGCTGGGAGAGTCTGGTTTACCTTAAACCAGCAAGGGGTCTAGGACAAACATTGCATAAACTGGTTTGACCCAAATCAGTTAAGTCTGATACTACATTTAACTAGGTTTATCTCAAACTGGTTTCAGCCATTTCCAAACTGCTTTATGTGCACTGAACATCTGTTTTGTTATAGGTTTAAACCAGTTTCTGATCACTTAAACCAGTTTATGTGTAATGTCTGTCCCTAGCCTAGATCATTTTGATTTTGAAAACAGCTACTTATCTGACAGTACTTGTTGTTTCTAGAGGTTTTGGTCTCCTTATGGTGCACAGATATCCCACAAACACAAAGTCAGATTCCCTTGGCTACCAGTGTCCTTCTGAACAATGAGGGCCCCTGGACAGACTCATGCCCTCTGTCCTCTTGCATAGGAGGACATGGAGAATCTAACCATCCCTCATTTCCTTTGCCAACGTATAATCTGATGAGGATGCTGAAAAAGTGGGAAGGGAGGGCATGTTGCAAATATACCTCAAAGTTTCACAGACAGCTCTTATTGTCTGATCCTAGGAACAGACTGCTTATCCTCTGGTTTTGTAGGTTAGCTTTTAATATGCTTTTCTTATACATTTAGAGGCTCATTTTGATTATCTAAGTTATTATGTTGCCTGCTATGAGTGAACCTAACAGCAGATGCAAATACAATTATTCAAAGCCCCTGGGAGCTTTTGGAAGTAGCAGGTATTGATAATAAGAGTCTGCCAAATCCTTTGCAGATTTTAACAGTCCCCCATTAAAAGGCACAGTAAATCTACTAGGCACAGAAGGGTGCAGAATATCCAGCAGCTTGCATGACTTTTCACTCATGCATTTTATCAGGTATCTGTCTGATGTGGAATAGGGGAATTGACTGAATCCTCCTCCACAGAGGATAACCAAATGTATTGTAGGAGTGGCCAACCAGTGGCATGCATGCCATAAATGGCATGGACAAGCCTCTGTGTAGCACACAAAAGATTTGGTGGAGGACAGGCAGCACAGTGGAAGAAAGAATGAGGAGCTGAAAGCACAGTGACAGATAAGACAGGGAGCACAGGACAGAAAGCAGAAAACAGAGCAGCACACCAGGTAGGGGAAGGTGAATGGAGTGCTACTCAGGGAGTCTGCAGGGCTTAATTTGTGGCAAGCCTGACAAATGGGTTGGCTCTCAGTGATGTACTAGATTCTTGGACTGCCAAAGAAGGGAAGATGACCATCAGAGTTAGCCTATACTGCAATGCTCCTTCGTAAAGACCTAACGCATGACTAGATGGTGAATATCAAGGGCTATAGGGTGTACAGGAGGGACAGGACAGGGAGGAAAGGCGGGTGTGTGGCGCTCTACATTAAGGAGAAATACACATCCTCATCAGGTAGCACAGAGTCAGAGGAGGGGCACACGGAAGTGCTCTGGGCTAGACTACAAGACAGTCAAGGGGAAAGAGACTTTACAGTGGGGGTCTACTACAGACCACGCAACCAAGGAAAAGAGCTAGACCAGGAATTCTTAAGTCAGCTCACGGAGGTAGTTAGGTCAAAGGACATGATCACAGGTGACTTGAAGTTTCCAGACATCTGCTGGGAAGAGCAGTCAGCCAGGTCTGACTGCTCACGTCGGTTCCTAGCACAAATGCAGGACCTCCATCTAACCCAGGAGGTGCACAGCCCCACCAGGGGAGACACCTTGTTGGACCTGGTGCTGGCCACGGGTGATGACCTGGT
>NW_017728949.1:11728323-11740459 GCF_001723895.1 Crocodylus porosus | reverse complement strand
TGTTCAGCCTCCACAAGAGAAGGCTGAGGGGGGATCTCGTGGCCTGTTACAAACTAGTCAGAGGGGACCAGCAGGCATTGGGGGTGTCCCTGTTCCCCTAAGCACTACCAGGAGTGACTAGAAATAACTGTCACAAGCTGACAGAGGGTAGATTCAGACTAGACATCAGGAGGTGCTACTTTAGTGTCAGGGCGTCTAGGCTCTGGAACCAACTTCCAAGTGAAGTGGTGCTGGCTCCTACCCTGGGGGTCTTTAAGACAAGGCTAGACAATCACCTTGTTGGGGTCGTTTGACCCCAGGACTCTTTCCTGCTATGGCAGGGGGTCGAACTTGATGATTTGCTCAGGTCCCTTCCGACCCTACTAACTATGAAACTATGAAACTATAATTAGTACTAAGACACCCCAGAAATCCATCTTTGGTTCAAGACATTTGGAAAATGAATTTTTAAATTTGACATTCATTTTTGCTGTTTACAGACATCACACAAAGAGAGAAGAAAAGATAAAAAAAAGTCTGTAAGTATTGGAAAATATCTTCAAGAGAAAAAATCCCCCCAAGGATTCACAGTTTTTTAGGGCAATTAAAAATAGATCTCAAAATCCCCCTCTGTCTCCAGTATGAAACAGCAGAAGAGGACAATGAAATATGGAAAAAAGAAAGATATTTGTTCATTCTGGCACATGAATGAAGCTGGGACTAGTAAAATATTAAGCACCAGTAGTATTTCCCAGGGCATGAAAGATGCATTTCTGAGAGCTGTCAATAAAAGAAAAAACAAAGAAACGCCCCCCACCCCCCAAAATCATCTATATACAGAGACTTAGCCATTTATCGAGCATTATAAAACACCAAAGGACAGCCAAATAAGCAAAATCATAGGCTTAACACACAATTCCTAATTCTTTAATGTAAAGTACAACTTGTTCCATTTGAGTTAGAGTCACCATAAATAATTTTGATATCAAACTGTAAACACCCAAAGCAAACATGATTAAGTCATTCAGTCCCTGAATTGTAATAGAAGAACATTCTCTTTCAGAAATGAGAGTATCTGTCTCATCTATAATGTCTTAAAGAGGACTGCCCTTTCTTTTCAAATTTAAATTTATGTCCATTCCACTTCTATTAATTCTGATTAGTTGCAGTAAAACTGCTGCATCACAATTCTAAAGATGTATGAAATTTTATTTATCAGTTATTTACTCTTTATAACATGATTCCTCTCCTGTTATATGGGGTTTTCCTTTTACATAAGTATTTTGCCAGTTTAAAACTCATAAATGTACATTCATATATATTGAGATTTGAAAGAAGGTAACATAACTTCAAAATGCCTTAGTTTATTCTGATGTACGCACTTCTTTAAAGATTCTCACCTTCCTTTCAGTCACAATTAAACAGTAACAAATTATTCTTTCAAGAGAGACCTGCTCTATTGTTCAGAATCATCCAACATTTTCTTATCTAAAGATCTCTGCATGTGTTGCACTTGAGGTTATAAAGCACTGAAATGGCCAGTTCACTGGGCCTTGGTAGATGACTCAGGCTTAGAGAAAGGTCATTCATGCTACATCTAAATGTTCAAAAGAAGAAAATTCAATTCTACATTTGATTCTATTATTTCTTTAGTAATGTTTTATAACAAAGTTATGAGGTTGTGTATGTCAGTTAATACAATCTGGATATATTCTGGCCCTTTCAGAGCTTACATTGCACGGTTTTTTTTAAGGTTTCCCGTTACATTTTATATCATTCAGCAGTGCAATTAATAGTACAAGGTATTCCAAATCTGATTCTCTATATTCCTAAAACTACTCTTTATACCTCTCCTGAGTAGATGTAAAAACAGTATTGTTCTCAGTTTATAGTGGGTACATGCTCCCATTATTAATACATTAAAGAATTGTCCTCAAAAAGAGTGTTTATATCTGTACACTCAGGCTAGCTGCAGACTTTTGAAAAGCCTGAGGCAGGATCAATTTCAGTTGCATGTTTTTCTGTAAGTGATGTAGTTTACATCGGTAGCAAACAGAAGACACATTTGCCTTTTGGTGGGGGACACAGTGCAAATCTTAGACTAGGATCTGCCATTTTTAAACCAGTCTATGTGCGCCAAATTTTTCTCATGGGTATAGACTAGTTTTGTGTGCCAAGCTTCTGTTCTGTTATGACTATAGACCAGTTTCCAATCACTTATACTGGTAAAAGTATAACACCTGTACCTGGCCTTACTCACACACATACATGCACACAAGCTTAAAAGAGCATTAATGCTGCAAAATCAAGCACTCAAAAATCATGAAACGGAGGAACTAAGGCTGTTCATATAAACATTATTTGGTTCCTTTGCATATACATTACAATACAGTATTTGCTTAGATAATCTCTTCTTTTTCTCCAAGAGTGCCTGCCTCATTCTGTTTATAGGGTCCTATGGTCCATTCACTGGTAATGGGGGAGGGAAGAGAGGGAGAGAGCAAAAGAGAGCAAGAGAGATATTTCACAGGATCCTTCTGCAGTGAACAGAGTTCATCATGATTAGAGGGAGAAGACAAATGGATTTCCTTAAGTATAAAAATAATACACACACACACACACACACACACACAGAGCATAACTATAATCTTACATATTATACGTCAAGCAATCAAGAGTTTGGAAACTTCAGTTGAGGCAGCTTTCACAACTTTATGTCTTCCAGCTTTCATAAGCTATTTTAACCATACACAATGAGCAATATCTTAACTTTTACATTTTGTCAAAAACACGAGGAATTGAAAATATTACACGTATTCATAGCTAACAGGAGAGAGGTATTTTTTGTTAGGTTTTTTTGTTTGTTTTTAATTTCTTGGCTGTCTGTGGGGACCCGAGAAGAGGTCACCTAGGGCATGCCCCCAGCCAGGAGCTCGGTCTGTATTAAATGGAGGTGCCGGTGCTGTGGTGAGAGCTCCCTGTCCGCCCTGCCTGCTCAGCAGGAGGCAGATTGGTGGGAGCCCGCAGGTGAAGCAATATCCAGGGGCCAGAGATGGGGCAAAGGGAGGAAGAGGCTGGATGGCAGTTGTGCAGGCGGACGGAGCTGGGGATCCCGAGATGCCGGAAGGATGCCCCACTGCTGGGATTAGTGTCTGGGAGGGTGCTGAAGAGGCAGTGATGGCCCCGCTGCAGGAGTGAGCAAGAGGGGAAGAAGGACAATAAGAATTGGCCCAGGAAGATGAGGGGCAGGTGCCCCAAGCAGCTCCCTCCGTTTTTTTTCTCTCTTCTTTTTTTGTTCTCCTTGGATCCGGCATTTATCCAGAGGTGGCAGATCGTTTGCTGCCAGAGCGAGGAAGGTGGAGACAGCCTTCCCTCCAGCTGCTTTACTGAAGATGGAAGTTCCCATGCTCATTAAGCAGCCGCACGCCACCAATTAAACCAGGCACGGCTGCAATTAGAAAGGAAGAGCAGGGAAGCCCGGAGCCAGGGAAGGAGTCCCAGGAGCCACATGAAAACCCCGGAGCCACAGAAGACCCTCTGAAGAGCCCCAGAGGATGTCTGGGACCCTGTTCTTCCTTTCTCCCCTCCCTCCTCCCCGGGACTAAAATAAAACCCTTCAGTCTTTCATTGAAAAAAAAAAGGAGAACTAAAATAATAAATAAAAGGAGAAAAGAAAGAGCTGCTTCAGGTTGGTTAATTCAGGTGCCATCCCTCCTCCTAAAACCTCAGAAGCCGGATGGAACTCAACACTTGGTCTAGGTGGAGGTGGCTAGTCACCACCTCTCTCTCATTAATAGCTCTTAATCATCAAGGTCATGGCAGGTGCTCACTGGATCCCACCTAGACCGAACAAATATGGTTCCAGTCACCCTGAGGTGACCGGTGTATGTCAACAGGACGTAAGAGTGCATGTCCCTACCCAGTGGCTACCTGACACTGTCATGCACCTTAATTTTAGTAACTAGTAGGGCTGTGTGAAATTTCACCCGGTGTTTCATTTCGAAGCTGTTTCAAAGCATCTTGAGTTCATAGCAGCGAAATCAAAATGAAACAAAAGGCTTCGAAACAGCTTTGAAATGAATTGAAGGCAAAAATTTTGAAACATTTTGAGTTTCAAAGTGGGGCTTACTTGACTTCAGCACCAGTCCCAGGTGGCAGTGATAGCGGCAGCCTCCTGTCATCCAAGTGCGCAAATCTGGGGGCCTGCTATTTCGCACAGCCCTAGTAATTAGGGCTTCTTTCCACCTTTTCAATTTAAGATTGCTTTGGTATATATTTTGTGTTTTGCATGTAACTTCTCCATTTGTTTATTTTTAAATGTATTTCCAGATATTCAGCTTGTGGAGTTTTCAACCAGTTCTTTAGGTCTGACCAAGAAGTAAGGCTGGTTCCTTTATCCTAGACTTGTACTGAAAGCTTTCCAGATCAACGGCTGTGTTTCTTGCTGAGCTCATAATCTTTTTCTGCACCTGGACCCAGAATCTCTAACACTGACTGTCTTAAGTGACTTTGTAAATTCCTTAGTATGAAGCCTTTATCTTTTGTGAAATTTAATAAGTCCTTAAAAATATATTTAGAGAACCCAGACAGAATAGTTCAAAGGTATATAGGTGAACCTGCTGACTATAAATTATGAGTGACATCCTACCACAGTAAAGCTACGGGAGTTTTTACAAAGGGCCAGAATTACAACCCATGACTTTAAAAGTACCTACAAAACTTTAATACTTCTTTTTAAGAGTCTTTGTAATTGAGCAAACATAAATGTATATAAGGTTCCTACTTCAACTATTAGAGTAACATAACTGTAAATCTTATAATAGGAAAATATTGAGGGGAGTAATGGTATTTCCCCCTTCACTTTAAACAGTTAAAAGTAACGGAACTGATTTTGTTTAAATAATCATTGCTGGCCACTGACCAAGCATGGGAAATGTCAAGCTGCTAGGCATATGTCTGAGACAGCTATGAGCAATTCATGTAACCAACACGATCATGCAAAATAGCATGATGCCACCAGCTCTTACACATATTTCTGCCACTAATTCAGGAATACTCACTCTCCTGTTCGCATGTACAAAAGTGTCAGCCTTGGTGATGTTGTCCTCTACCATGGCTGTGTTGAGACATCCTGCCTAGGGTTCATCCATTATGGATATCCACAGTTTTGAACTTCTCCATCTGTAATTGACTTCTGTTGAGCCGTACGGTTTTCATGATATTGTGCCACAATCCTTTGGTGAATTTCACTAGATAGCACCACACCTTGAGCTCAAAAAATATGAATGACAGCACACTGTTGCTGTTTGGTGCATATTAACAGCTGTGCAGCTATATTGTTTACGTGCTCACTAGCGTCATATGTCATCAGTGAAAAACAACGGGTGAGTACAACAATGCTACCATTAGTGTTCCCTGCTGCTGTGCAATTGCCCACTTCATTGCAGACATACAGCATGACCAGCCATTTTGCCATTAGTTTCCAAAACACCCTCATAATTTTTTTTAAGGTTACGTCTTACCTAAGATAAAAATTGGTGGAGAACAGGTATTTGGAATTAACATGCTCATTTCTAGTGAAAAGGTTACATGTTCTTGTATTTAAATTCTTGAGGTAAAAATAAGAATCTAATGATTAATTTGTTATAAAAATTGTAGTTTCATAGTTCCATAAAAGGTGTTTCAAGTTCAACGTTTTCCTGACAATTCCTGCCATGACAGTATTAGTAATTAAGTCACAGGTCATCTTGGCTAGGGACAGAAGTTACACATAAACTAGTTTAAGTGATCAGAAACTGGTTTAACCCTGTAACAGAACAGAAGCTCAGTGCACATAAACCAGTTTGAAAATGGCTGAAACTGATTTAAGATGTACCTGATTGAATGTAGTATTAGACTTAATGGATTTGGGTCAAACCGGTTTATGAAACTTCTGTCCCAGACCCCTTCCTAGTTCAAGTTAAATCACAGTCCCCTGGCATCCCAGCATGCTTTGCAGCCCTGGGCTGAGCTGCATTTTCTGCACCAGAGAGCAGAGCTGGCCCTGTCCCTCTGCTCCCTAGCTGGAGCAGTGAGGGCTGAAAGGGGAATCTGACTCGGTGGGCATATCTACAGGAGGCAACCAGTGTCAGTGGGTACAAACCATGAGTGCTTGCTAAAACTAAATGGGTGCATCTATACATGCAAGCATGTGCACTTGCAGCAGCTCAAATAGAAGTGGTGTGAATTTGAGCTGGGGCTTTTTGCCTCAGTGCATGTGCCCTGACATGCACTTTGTTGTGGAGCACATTGTGACACTTGGGGCAAAATAACCCTGCCTGGCTCCTCCTGGATCTGTAGTCAGGGGGAGCTAGAGCCCAGAGCCAACACCAGTGTTGTCCCCAGCAATATAAAAAGCTGCCCTGTCCTAGCTCCAGCAGCACAAAATGCTGCCCTGTCAAGTAGCTCAGGGCTACTCGCTCTCGGGAACTGACGGGGGGGAGGGGGATAAGCCCAGCTGGAGATCCAGCCCCGGCTGGAATCTGGGGTCAGGGAAAGGGGGTTAAACACCTCTTCCTCTGCTCAAATTTACTGCTGGCTGCAACTGTGGACTAAAAATCCCAGAGGTACCTGGAAGCAGGAACAAAAAAAGTGATGAGCAACCCTGGAAAGTCCTGCTGCTGTAATTCTTGATTGCAAATCTCAAAGACCTCAGGGGCAGCCAGATCAGGAAGTGAACACACAGCCAGAAAACTGTACTTTAGCTCCCCCCAGCTTTTGGCCTGAGCCACTGCAGGCATGTGGCTGCATTTCCTGACTCAAAGGTAAATGTCTGGTCACTTCTGCTTCAATTTAATCTGTGCATTTTAGACTGATCTGCAAAGACTGAATCAATTCATCCTTGGGCTTTTTGACTGTCTGTACTCACTTAGTCCTTCTCTGCTTTTAAGTTATCTTATTAACTAACTTGGTTTAACAATACCATGCAACACAATCTCAATGAGGCATTCTAAACCTTCTGCTTGATGATGCAGTTTGTCATAAGTGACTGAAAATAACATTCCTGCTACTTTCTGGAGACTGTGCTTGAAGGGTCAAAACATGCCCATGACTAAAGAGATGATTTATTTTCAACAACTGAAGTTTTACAGCAGTATTTACCTCAAGATTTGGTATTTATTCTGCTTCCAAACTATTTTAAATTCACTTCAAATTGAGGTAAAATGAAGGATAATAATCAACCCAAATAACCACTTCTGCTATCTTCAGTGGCCATCAATGAAAACCTAAGGAACATGTACTTTTACAGTATACTTAGTAACTGAAACTCTTGCTTCCTGAGTATTAAAGAAAAAGAAGAATTTGCCTCTAACATCATTATGCCATTATGGTGATAAAAGGTACAGAATCAGTTCTGTTGGGGCCCTATTGTTTGATGTGCTTTTGTTACTGTATGCTTCATTGTTGTAAGGAAAGTAACATCTCTTTTTCACCTCATTTTTATCTCAGACTGCCTCAACTCACATACAGGTAAAAAAAACTGGTTAGGATAGATTTAATAACAGATTACTACATTTCACTCTCTAAATTTCATCTTAATGACCTGTGAAGTGCTGCAGGGTAACTGGAGCCTGATCCAATGTCATGTTAAATCTGTGTAAAAATGCTTGTTTACTTCAGTTGACATTGGATCAGGCCTATGGCTCTAGCTCTTCCACTTACTTACAGGTGCTGAATTTCACCAAAACGCAACTAAGAATACAATAACTATTTCCCCAATGTTACTTTTCTATGCAAACAACTGTTGTAGAAGTCATAGGGATGCCATGCAATGTAATTAAGTATGAATGAGTCAGCAGATTATGTAATTCTAACATAGAAGCGAATCAATTTTAAGATTGTTATGAAATGCAGACATAAGGCTTAATTTTTCATAATTATGGGGCAGGATTCTGTGTATGTATATGTGGGGCTAAATCTGTATAAGTACTGCAGGGAAAACCAGAAGAATACTGCAACTAAATGAGATTGTTTTAAATCTTGTTTTTTTACTTCCTGTGAGGGGAGATTCTTCCAGAAGAAATACCGTAAATCAATCTGTACAAGAGGCAAAATAACAGGGCAACTACTTTACAGCTTAATAACAGGGCAGTTTAGTTTGGTGTATGCTAAGGGACTGATAAAATGTATGGTCTGTGCTGCTATATGCCCTAAAGAATGTTTCATGATCTAGTGACAGGACTTCAGAATATTAGTTTTTAGACTATAGCACATGTTTATGTGTGTGCATACGTGAGAGATTGGGGGGGGGCGGAGATTTTATCTATAAGATATTACATTTTACATATAATCAACTTATTGATTTAGCAGTGGAACATATGGGAGAGAAATGGTTATATTTTCCAGATGGTGCAAGCAAGTTCTCTAACAGATGAGCCCATATTCCTTTAAATTCAAAATATGGAAATATTTGCTAACACTACTAATCACATTATTAGGAAAAAAAAAAACATTCTTTACTCAGCATGCAAAATACTAGCCTGTATTCCAGGGGTGGGCAATTGTTTTGGGCAGAGGGCCACTTACTGAGTTTTGGAAAGCCATCGAGGGCCACATGACAGGCAGCCAGGGGCAGATAAATATTAATTTTCTAAAATTTTAGGGGCCCTGTGGGCCAGATAGAATGGCTTGGTGGGCTGCATCCAGTCCCCTGGGCCGCATTTTGCCCACCACTGCTGTACACACACACACACACACTAAGTACTGCTAAAAACACATTGATTTCCATTTCAAAACAGACAAAGCAGTTTACAAATTTTTACAAATACTTCAAAATGCACATGACCTTATGTTATAAAAACAGGAGTATAAGAATTTATTTTGCCATTAAATATCCATAAATGATTCATATAAACAATCATTACTACTCTTAATCACTTTAAGTTGAAAGAACATTCAGGCTACCTTAACTTCAGTTGATATAATTAGTATTTCACTGGTGTAAGGGGAGAGAGAGAGAGAGAGAGATCTCTTTTCCACAATTTTCTTTTTTCAATGTTTTCTTTAATGAGCAGTGACACCCACCGGACCAAAGGATCTAAAAGAAATTGGAATCCTTAATTGTACTGATGCTGCTAGGAATAAAACTGAAATAATGTAAGATGTGCAACATTAGTTTTCTCAACGTGTAGGTTTAAAATGTTGCCAACATTAGTCTTTAAACTGTGCATAGGACACTGGTACAATTATAATGTTAACTATATGTTTTCGACAACAAATAGAATATGTGGCCATGTCCATATGAGTGAGCATTTGCCTGTTGCAGTTTCTCAAAGCATCTTGAGTCAGTGCAGGAGGCATACCACGAATGAAAAAATGTTCTCCGTGCTGCAAATATGCCATGTGGACTAAAAGTTTGATACCAGGAAATCCCAGTACCAAAATGAAACACACCAGAAAAAAGCTGTGCTGGGCGTGCTCTTGGAGCATGCCCTGACCAGCTGGAGTATGGGTCCTCCGAAGAGATGTTCTACCACCTGGCTAGAGTGTCTCTATGCCTGCTGCATTCCTCTGCTGCTCTAGCATGCTGCCTCAGAAGCAGGGCAAGCCTAGTAGCAGTGGATCAAACCCAGGCTCTGTCCCTAGTCAGCAGGGACATGGGGGTGGGGAGACTGTGTGGTGGTACAGGAACTGTGTGGGGATAGGGGGACCGTGGGAGGGGTGCATCCCCTTCCCACTTCCCCCATGGTGCAGAGCCTGCCTCCAGTGGGTCCTCACATCACTCATGGCCCACAGAGGACAGAACCCCCCGGCAGCAAATGGTGCTGCCTAAGACCTGGGCCAAGAGCACTGGTGCATGCCTTCATACAAGACCAGGCCAGTTCCTGCCACCACCCAGAGGTTACAGCACTGCATTCAGGAGCTGCACACCATTGGGATGAGTTAGCTTCTGCCTCTATGTGGCAGACATGTAGAAGCAGAAGCCAGGCTGGCCTGCTGGCATGTGGCTCTTGCCTGCAGTGCCGGGAGGCCCATGTGACAGCAGGAGCCAGACCAGTCCTGTCTGAAGATGTTTGCCAGCACACTGGGCTGGCTCTGAGCGCCATGTGTAGCCCTGGGTCTCAGGTGGTACTGTGTACTGCTGCGGGGTTCTGTCTGCAGCAGGCTATAAGCAATGCAAGGGCTGGCTGCTGGCTGCTGCAGGGGTGGGAGGGGTGGGAGGGGGACCCACCCCTCCTCCATAGTCCCCCCACACCCACAGGATACCCCCATGAACTTCCCATAATCCACCCACAATCCCCACAAACCCACTCACAAATCCCACAACCACAAACCACCCCTACAAGGCCCCCACCCACATACCCCATACCCATGAATTCTGCCACAATCCCCACACCCACCCCCACAAACTTCACCCCTAAACCCCACACCCACCCCTACACACCCCAAACCTCCCCACAAACCTCCCCACACCACCACAAACCCCACACCCACTCTACCACACTCCTTCCACAAACCCCCAAAACCCACATCCCCCCACAAGTCTCGTACCCTGCATGCTCAGCTGCTGGACTGGACAGGACCTGGTGGCAGAAGCCATGGCTGCAGGGGCAACTGCCACACTGCACCTCTGCCTTGTGCTCACACTGGTGCTGGGACATGCAGCCCTGGTTTGGGGGCACGGACAGGCAGCATGCTTCAGCACCAGGACAAGGGCCAACCATAGAGACACTCTGGCAGCCAGAGCATTTCTATGGAGGACCCTCTGGTTGCCTCAGGGCACAGCCCGGAAATGTGCCTTGCCCTGCTTTTTTTCACTCTAGTTTTTTTTGACCCCTGGATATCCAGGGGTCTAGTTCTGCCCCATGCTGCAAACTTGCAGTGTGGGGAACCTTTTCCCGTTTTTGCATGTGCCTCTTGCAGCATTTCAAAGGGCTTTGAGATGCTGCAAGAGGGACATGCGGGCTCATCTGGATGCACCCAATGAGTGCGTAGTAATGACTGTGCAGTTGGGTGCACACGTAGATGTGCCCAATGTAACACAAAATGAAGGCAACTTTTGAAAGATTCAATTGAAAGGGGGAAACAAGAACAAAAGACTTTAAATGAAAATTGCAGACTGTGACACTACAAGTTCTATCCTGCAAGGTGCAAAACATTCATGCTCTCAGCAAGTAAAACAATTATGGGATTAACTGTCCCATGATGACGAGCTCAACCGCAAATCAAAGCAACACATTTTGATACCCCTGGGATGACTTATATATTGCCCATGGACTTGTATCCTCTGCACAAAAGAGCAGTTTAATTTAGAATTGTCTTTAATACTGGCCCTCTTCCCCCAGCTCTCACATCCATTAACCAGATATTCTACTACCTATAGAAATCAGGTGCAGTAAAAATAGAATCTCAATAAGATTCATTTTATGCACCTGAAAAACAATGCTTCTTTTGCCCTTGTTGTAAATATATTACAGTGGTTTGCTGCTGCAGCTGGTCTTCATGCTTGCATATAGCAACACAGAATATTGAAAACAAGTATCTGTGTAATTAGCACATCAATCATCTTGTTCTTTAATATAAATGAAATATTAATTCACTCTTCCATAAACTCCCTCACCATAACTAATACAAATCATTAATTAATTAACCACGAGAAAAAGAAATGCAGAAAACGATCAGAAGCACATAAATCCCACCAACAACGTATCATTTTAGTGTCCTCTTTTTTTACAAAGAAAAAGTAACATTACTTTCAAAGACCCAAATCCCCAACACCAGTTATTGAGAAGGGGTGTAGCCAGACATAGGGCATTATTAATTTGGGCATTATTTCACTGCAGGCTGTATTTGTATAAAGTACCAACCTCATGTTCACCAGGTTCTCAATATAACTGTGTACAATTTGCCATAAGATTTGTTATCTCCTTGTTCTTAATTAAAAAACTCACCTTCACATTTAGCTCTCCAGTACAGAACATGCACACGGTAGATATTATCTTATATACTCAAACATAAAATGACCCTGAATATAAGACCCCCACCCCACGTTAATTAGAGTCTTTATATGGAAACATTATAAATTTAGTATAATTTTCCAAGTATTGAATCTAATTATTGGAAGTTTGCCTTGAATTTGTTCCCTCCCAGCTGCTATGCCAAGGAAAATAAATCGGGG
>NW_017728949.1:11723345-11728223 GCF_001723895.1 Crocodylus porosus | reverse complement strand
TCATCCCCACTCCAATTTTTCCCCATGCAGCTTCTTCCCCCTCCTTACTGTTAGATGCTGCTCTCCCCGAGTACCAGGAAGTGAAGAGCCAATTCAAAAAACAAAAACCTTGAAATAAATACACCTGTCGTAACATGTACTTATGAAAATTATTACAGGTCTCCATAGACTTAACTCATCCAGAATTGATGCAGTTTACCTTTTTTGAAATTTCTGCAAGTTTTAGCACAGGTACGCCATAAACGCACTTTTAAGCAGTACTTTTGTATTTATTTATATGGTACAAAACATGCATAATATTAATTCAAAGCCAAAAAGTTCATGATTTACCATAGAGTTTATTGGGATTGGCCCTAGAAGAATCAACAGCATTTCAAGCCATGCTGACACAATAGCTCAGCATTGCTTAGTATGTACATGTACTCATCAAATACCTCCCACAAAGGATGCATGTGCTAATTAGCCACACACGCATAACTGGAACCAGGTGTTCTTGTCTTGAGTCCTGGGATCCTCCATAAATATATATATCCTATGCACCTGGTCATGTTTGTTAATAAACTGCCATTGCTTTTTAGTGCAGGTCATTTAGCATAAGTCATTGCCTACATTGACACCAAGCTAGGGGAAGTAGTAGACATACTAGAGGGTAGGTCTAGGGTTCAAAAAGACCTGGACAATGGAGGAATGGACCAAAAGAAATCTCATGAAGGTCAATAAGGACAAGCTGAAAGTCCTGAACATAGGATGGAACAATCCCATGCACCGCTACAGGCTGGGGACAACCTGGCTAAGCAGCAGCTCTGCAGAAAAAAACCTGGGGGTTACAGCAGATAGTAACCTGAATATGACCCAACAATCTGCCTTTGTTGCCAAAAAGGTTAACATCATACTGGACTGCATTAGAAGAAGTGTTGCCAGCAGATCGACAGAAGTAATTATTCTGGTCTATTCTGCACTGGTGAGATCACATCTGCAGTACTGTGTCCAATTCTGGGCACCCCACTACAGAAAGGATGTGGACAAATTGGAAGAAGTCCAATGGAGGGCAACAAAAATGGTTAGGGGGCTGGATAACATGACTTATGAGGAGAAGCTGAGAGAACTGGGCATATTTAGTCTGGAGAAAAGAGGAAAATGAAGGAGGATTTAATAGCAGCCCTTAACTACCTGAAGTGTGACTCCATAAAGAATGGAGCTGAACTGTTTTCAGTGGTGACAGATGACAGATCAAGGAGCAATGGTCTCAAGTTGCAGCAAGGGAAGTTTAGGTTAGATATTAGGAAGAACTTGCTCACTAGGAGGGTAGTAAAGCCCTGGAACAGATTACCCAGAGTGGTTGAAGACTCTCCATCTTTGGAAGTTTTTAAGACCCAGCTAGACAAAGCCTTGGCTGGGATGATCTAGTTGGGGATGGTCCTGCTTTCAGCACAGTTTTGGACTACATGACCTCCTGAAGTTCCTTCCAAGTCTAATTTACTATGATTCTATGATTTAGCTCCATCTCACTTCCAGCTTCCTCAAATCACACTGCATTGCCATCCTGCAGGCATCAAGTTTAGTCGGAGTCAGTAATCACTTGATTGTAAGATGATCTCTATCATGGCTCATTGACGGTTTTAAGGTGATTTAAACAGTCCAATCCTTGAACCACAGACCCTACTGAAGAAGTTGCAGGACTTGCTGCAGGCTGTGGGCCAGGATTCCTCTCTCTTTCATTCCTCCACTCACAATGTCTTTTTATTGTTAGGCAAATTAAAATTCTCAGATTTTTAAAAATGAATTAAGTAAAGGCTATGTCCAATCTACTGACTTTCTAAGTGCAAGAAAGACAGTGCCTTCTTTCTGACAAGACCTGCTAGTTGGAACTCAACAAAAGAGCAGTCCACCTACACAAAAAGAGATGAGGCTAAGTGGAGTCACTTTTTATCAGTGATGACATTTTAGTGCTCCATGACTCCAAACCCCACATCCAAGTTCAGCAAAGCACATCAATATAGGCTTCATTTTAAGTGAGTCTCAAGATGCCATTAAAACAAAGCTCTCTGTAATCAGAATAACCTAAGTGCTGGAAGTGCTTTAGTGAATCAAGGCTTGTCATTGCAGTACTCACATACAGGTCTCCATGTTTTTCTTGATCCTCATTTTCAAGAACATTATCTCCACTGAATATTATCTTCAAGTCTCAAGTTCCAGATCCCCCTCCTTTATATAATGGGCTTGATATGTTATGGAAATGGATTTTTTTCAGAATTTTTTCAGAATAATCTGTTACACTACCTAATATTTCATATTTCTTTCATATGTATATATAAGTTAACATGCAGACATATTTTTTAAGTCCCATAGACAGAGAAAGCCCAAGAGTAGATTTTCTTTTCTTTTGTTTTCTTTTCCTTTTCCCATCTAAGTAGTGGCCTAGTTTGGAAGCCCTGAAAACCTCAGGAGAGTTGTTATAATACAGTAAAACTGGATATCATGCTGAGACACATCCCTCTAAACAATACTGCATAGATATCTTTCCCTTTAGGGACATTACAATTTTAAATGTCATTTTCTTACTTTTGTTTGCAGAAAAAGCCATTTTCCCCTTTCTGCAGCCGTTAGCAGCAAATCAAAAATTTAATTTCAATTGAGATGTTTTGCAAAGCTAGCTCATGAGAAAAATTACAATTTTCCCCATTGGATTAAAGTATAATCAACCACTGAAATTTCACTGATGTATGACACTGTGGGCTACATGTCCCAGACTGTAGATTTCAGGTAAGTTGTAGGCAAGGATAATGTCCGATTCCACATTTTTGAAATATGTTCCTTCTGGGAAAAATAAGCTTCATTCTTAAAAAATATATTACTTTCTTTTTTATAGGATTGTTTAAGGTTCTATCCTTTACTTCTACATTTGCCTTTACACAATTACAAGTCTTCTCTTTTGAAATAGCAGCATGTGAAGCTAGTATCTTTTTGAATACTATGCAATAAAAACCAGCAATAAACCCAATATTAGCTAGAAGTGTCATATTCATTTAAAAAAAATAAATGCAAAGAATTATACGTTAGGCTATCCTGGACTAATGCAGATGCCCCATATCCTTAATTTGGCTAACAAATAGGTTGCTTGGTTCACTCTGAACACAATTTGTGTTTTCCCTTGTAAGAGAAGACCCTAACCTTGTTACTAAGCTGAGAGGGGATGAGAGGGATTGTGACAGAGGCAGGAACTGGGAATGTTGTAGTTTCATAGTAGCTAGCATCAGGAGGGACCTGAACAGATCATCTAGCCTGACCCCCTGCCACAGGCAGGAATGAATGCTGGGTTCACAAGACACCAGACAGGTGATCATTCAACCTCCTCTTGAATTTGCCCAAAGTAGGGGTGAGGACCACTTCCTTGGGAAGTTGGTTCCAGATTTTGGCCACCCTAACCATAAAATATTGCCTTCTGACCTCTAACCTAAACCTATTCTCCATCAGCTTATTACCATTCTTCCTTGTCACTCCAGGTGGTGCTGGGGAGAAAAGGGCTCTACCTATTTGCTGTTGACCTCCCCTGATGAGTTAGTAGGCAGCCACCAGGTCCCCCCTCAGCCTCCTCTTGCTGAGGCTGAACAGGTTCAGGTCCCTCAGTCTCTCCTCATAGGGCCTGTCCTGCTGCCCTCTCACCAAGTGGGTGGCCCTCCTCTGAACCCTCTCCAGGCTGGCCACATCCCTTTTGAAGTGTGGCGCCCAATAGTGGACACAGTACTCCAACTGTGGCCTGACCAAAGTCACATAGAGGGGGAGTATCACCTCTCTGGACCGTCTTGAGATGCACCTTTGAATGCATGACAAGGTATGGCTGGCCTTGCTGGCTGCGGTTTGGCATTGGCAGCTCATGTTCATCTTGGAGTCAATAATGACTCCAAGATCCCTTTCTGCCTCTGTGCTTTCAAGGAGGGAACCCCAGCCTGTATGTATGCTGTGGATTCCTTTTCCCAAGGTGTAGCAACCTGCATTTGTCTATGTTGAACCCCATCCTATTCTTGCCTGCCCACTTTTGTAGTCTGTCTAGATCTATTTGCAGCCTCTCTCTCCCTTCAAGTGTGTCTACCTTGCCCCACATCTTAGTGTCATCAGCAAAGTTGGACAGCGTGCTTTCCACCCCCTTGGCCAAGTCGCTGATGAAGATGTTAACCAGTGCAGGCCTGAGGACTGAGCCCTGGGGTACCCCACTGCTCACATCTCGCTAGTTTGAGTACAACCCATCCACCACTACTCTCTGCATGCGCCCCATCAGCCAATTTTTTATCCATCCAACTGTGCAGGCATCAATGCCACAGTTGCTTAATTTATTGATGAGGATGGGGTGAGAGACAGTGTTCAAATCAGTGGGTCCAGATGCTCTCCACCCCAGGGTGTTGAGGGAGCTAGCAGGGGTTATTACAGGGCCTTTGGCATGGCTTTACAAGCGCTTGTGGTGCTCGGGCCAGGTGCCAGGTGATTGGAAGATAGCCAACGTGGTCCCCATCTTTAAAAAAGGGAGGAGGGATGACCCAGGCAATGATAGGCCCATCAGTCTTACCTTAATCCTAGGGAAACTCTTTGAGAAGATCAACAAGGAGTACATCTGCGATGGGCTGGCTTCAGGAATAACGCTCAAGGGCAACTAGCACTGTTTCATTAGGGGCAGGTCATGTCAGACAAACCTGATTGCCTTTTATGATCAGGTCCCAAAAGCACTGGATGCAAGTGTGGCCATTGATGTGGTCTTTCTGGACTTCAGCAAGGCCTTTGACACTGTCTCCCACCCCATCCTCATTAAAAAACTAGGCGACTGTGGCATTGATGCCTACACAGTCAGATGGATTGCAGATTGGCTGAAGGGTTGTACTCAGAGGG
>NW_017728949.1:11710006-11723245 GCF_001723895.1 Crocodylus porosus | reverse complement strand
AAAGGCCTTCTTAAAGTCTAGAAAGACTACATCCATGGCGACACCATCATCCAAGGATTTAGTTACTTGGTCATAAAAGGCAATCAGGTTGGTCAGGCAGGACCTGCCTTTGATGAACCCATGCCCCTGCCCCTGAGCATGATCTCCCCCGCAGGCCTCCCACAGATGTGCTCCTTGATGATTCTCTCCAAGATCTTCCTGAGCACCGAAGTGAGGCTTACAGGCCTATAGTTACTTGGGTCCTCCTTCCTCCCCTTCTTGAAAATTGGTACCACATTAGCCAGTTTCCAATCCCCTGCCACCTGGCCAGATGATCACGAATGCTCATACAGCTGGGCCAAGGGCTCTGCGATGACCCCTGCTATGTCCCTCAACACCCTTGGGTGGAGGGCATCTGAACCTGCGGATTTAAAAATGTCTAGCAGATCCCTAACTACATCTGCACTGACTGAAGCCCTGACAGAGCTATCCCCAAAGTTGTCCCTACCTCTGGTAGGTAGGATATCCCGGTCCCTGTTCAAGAAAACAGAGGCAAAGAAACTTAAAAATATCAGCTTTCTTGTCTGGTGTAGCCCTAAGATTACCGTTTGTGTCTTGCAGGTGCCCTACATTGCCTGGTGCCCTCTTCTGCTCCCAACATACTTGAAAAAGGACTTTTGGTTGTCCTTAATCCTGGACGCTAGCCTGAGTTCCATCTCTAGCTTGGCCTTCCTAATAGTCCTCCTCTACTCACAGGCTGAGGAGGAGAACTCCTCCTTGGTGAGAGCTCCTCCCTTTCACTAGTTGTATGCCCCCCTTTTAGTCCTGAGTCATTCCTGAATGCACTTGATGAGCCAAGTGGATTTCTGAGCACTCTTACCCCGCTTGCTTCTCTCAGGGACTGTTATCCTTTCGGCCTGGAGGATCACCCTCTTAAGGTGTGACCATCCCTCATGGACTCCCATCTCCTCTACCTTCTGGGCCTTCAGTGCCTCCCCCACTAGTCTCCTAAGCTCATTGACGTTGGCCCTTCTGAAGCCAAGGGCTTTAGCATTGGTGCGAGCGCTTGACACCATGCACACATGCACATGCCCGGAAAAGAGCTGGCCAGCCTGGAGAGCAGCTCTCTGTAGCTAAGTCTATGGGAGGGTGCAGAAAGTGTGGAGGGGCAGATCAAGGCCCCCAAGGTAGGCGAGAGAGTGGGGCAGGGCCTGGGGGTACTGCCCAGCCAAGGCAGAGCATGGGGCTCCGGGGATGAGGCAGGGAGTATGACAGCCAGAATTGTGCACAAGGCAGAGGTGGATGTGGGTTGCCTGCTGTGGGCTCAGAGCTCCCTGCCCTGATGCTCTTTCTGTAGGAGTCCCATGCTGCCATGACAATGTGCACCCTGCCCAGCAGCAGTGGGGGTGGGGGTGGTGTGGAGTTGTGCCACTCACTGCTGCTGGGCAGGCAGGCGGTACATATCCAGCATGGGGCTCCCAGAGGGAAGGCAGCAGGGTGGGGGGCCCCAAGCCTTCAGTGGGAAGCCTGGATCTGCCCCTACCCCACTCAGCTCTGCTTCAGCTGTGCTAGCAGTGGAGGGGAAGGTGGGCATGTGTCCTGCCTTCCAGTTTGGAAAAGGTGGTCACCCTACTGGGCAGCCACAGCCAGGAGGGCCCCAGAAGTGGTGAGCACACTCACTGCTGGGTCCTACTTTTTCTCAGTGCCCAACATCAGCTGTTGCGGCTGATCATAGGCACGATCTCCCCCTTCCCTACCCCTTCTTTCCCCTCTCCTCCCCCCAACAACAGTTCCACACCACCAACACAGCCCCCAGCTTACACCAGCTCCTAGCCCATGTGCTAGAAGCAGTGTACAGAGCCCACCTCTGCCCAGCCCTCTGGACAGTTCCCTAGACCTCCATTCCACCACTCCCCACACTTACCTGTATCCAGTGGCTGGGGCTTCTCCCATGACCCAGCCTCACTTTATGTTGGGCACTTGCATCTGTGTGCGCAGACTCAAGTGTGCTAGCTGCCTCCAATTATCCTAAGCAGCCACTTGCAGGATGGAAACCTGCCAGCCTGCAGGGGAAACCTGGTCTTTCATGTGATTTTCTGGGGACCTGCTTGAGGCCCTTACAAACATTCTTGTGACCTACCTTTGGGTCACGACACACCAGTTGAGAAACACTGTAATAAATTACTCAAGTCAAGTGGACACTTCTGATCAGGACTTGAGTCAGGTCACATCTTTTGATCAATGACTCCAGTTGAGTCAAGTCATTTGTTGACATGGACTTGAGTCGAGTCGAGTCACCAAAAATTGCAACTCAAGTCTGACTTGAGTCATTACAACTCTGGCAGCAGTCAGAAACACCAGCTTCCTATGGGCCAGATCCTCTGACTTTATGGCCACCAACCCACAGGCTGGAGACAATGAGTTGATGGGCCAGATTCAGCCTAGGGGCCATATTTTGTCCACCCCTGATAAAGAGGATAATAAACAGAAAATAGCATCAGAAGCAAACAACAGATCTCTCAGTCTGATTGGCAAATAGGATCCCTACCTACTGTAGTAAATGAGTAACCAATACAGTACTCATTTTAACCTCTTACATTCACCAGCAGTCGTCTGTTTCATCATACAGGCATTCCAAATGCAGCTACTTCCTCACTCTACTCGCAGTATGTACCAGACTAACACGGCTTGTCTGAAAATACTCCAGCTTGTTAGCAGGTTTGAGCCTACTGGGAAAGAGTTAAGGGGGTTCTGCTGACTCAGTGAGGCAGATGTAAAAATGCTTTTGCAGCCAAGATCAAATCACTCACCATAGTACAGTGTTCAGGGAAGATATTGTCAGGGAAAAAAGTGTCAGGATTTAAAATAGGCCTGAGAAGGTGCCACAGCAGCTCATACCAAGACATAACTCTTTCAGTGAGGTGACTCCTGATTAACAAGTATAGATCACCAGATGGCAGATTGGTCATTAAAAGAAGAAATGAAAAGTATCCTAATACATTTCAAAAACAGAAAGGGAACCAGATGACAGTATGTTTTGCTCACCTAATAATTGCTGTCTCTGTAATATGTTGTGAGCCAAAGCAGGGAAGTTAGAAAGGAACTAATTAAAGATGCAGCATTGATATTCAAATTTACATACATACAATTCTATGAGTTCCTGTTAAAATATGCTCCTTAATATATATAGTTCAGCAAATTTTTTCCCTGCAGGATTCCTGAATCTGTCTTCAAGAGAACAAAAGAGAAAAACATATCACACCCACTGTCTTCCAAGCTCATTTTGTTTCCCTCTCAGACATGCAAAGAGAGAAATTAAAAGTAAAATATCTTACGTTCCTAGTTCTTTGGATGGATTCCAAGAGATAACAAAAGCAGCACTAATCCATTTTTTGCCACTCAAGCGTCTGATGTTGTCTACTTTCAGATTATCGAGGGATAATCTTAGCTTTTTTATATCCCCTTTTTGAGTGAAGAGGTTCAGCACAAAGAAATCTATTTATCAGAATAAATAAGTCCTGTCATTTTCAGCTGTCATTGTGTTTTACAGAGTGTAGATGTTCTCCAAGTTTTCCCATGCCCTACGTTTTGATCACAGAATAAATGACTGAAAACATTCAGGCAGCAGGCAGGGTAGAAATATACCTTATAGACTAACTATCAGAGAAGTTTCCATATGCAACAGCTTACTTCCTGAAAAAAATTGGACAAATATGGCTTCTTATGTATTTGGACACAAAGGGTACTTTTACAAGAGTTTTGGGGGTGGAAGGGGCACTTTAATTAAAGCAGCTTCAAGAGCTACTTTAATTACAGTGCCACAGCGTCTTGCTCCCCCGCTTCAAAATGGTTCACCCACTTCAAAACCATGGTGGGGGCACTTGAACTAAAGACTGTTCGACAAGTTTAGTTCAAGAGCCCCCACTGCCATTTTGAGGCATAGGAACCCTGCCTGATACATGAGATACGGATACTGGGTGTAGCATGGTAATGACCACACTACATCAGACTCAATTAATCGAGCCTTCTCTGATGCACTGTAATTACAGAGCACTGGAGCAGCTTCTGTGCTCATGTATAGGTACCCAAATACATTAGAGTGGTTACCCTTGAAGAAAGAGTAAAAAATGAAAAAAATATGTAACAACCATTTATTCCAACTCCTGCACTAACCGATTCAACAGCAACTATAAACTAGAGGTACAGCAACAAAGCACATTTTGAATCCAGAGACAAGTACATATCCAAACAATCTGAGAGAAGAAAAATTGATACACAAAGACATTTTCTATTCTGAGGCCTGAAATATGAGGGAAGGTGAGAAGAACGCTTTCTCAGATATTGAAAAAAAATGGCTGAAGATTGCTCATGGGAAAGTAATGAGGTAAAACTATGTATCAGTCAAGGTAAAGAGAAAGATTATATCATGCTATACAGTAACACACGGAAACGATCCAGCTGAAATTAGATATGGTTTGACAGATACCCTAGATACCCCAGAGTTCCATCTCTTTCCATTTGACAACACGCATACAGCTGGTCATACAAATGAAGTGTTGTGTTATTTACACACTCACATTTATATACATATTAAACTGAAAAAAATTAAAATAACTTTCACTAAAATGCTGTGGCGAGACTTTATATAACACACCAGCAGATTGGACAACCCACTGGCTAAAG
This sequence comes from Crocodylus porosus, assembly GCF_001723895.1. NCBI lineage: Eukaryota > Metazoa > Chordata > Crocodylia > Crocodylidae > Crocodylus > Crocodylus porosus. The sequence goes on along the minus strand of NW_017728949.1, from coordinate 11,718,583 downwards.
AACTGTTATTTTTAACTGTTATTAGAGGAAAGAGATGAACTGTACAGTGTGCCTTGTACGTTCCTATTCACACTATTTTGAATCAAGGGATATCACTAAATTTGAAATATTTGTTTATTGAAATCACTGTTCAAAACCCAGGCAAAATGCAGAATTTAAGATTAAGATTTCACGTGGTCTTTTGGTACGGACTCATTTTTCACCATTTTCTACCTCTATGTACCTTCACCTGTGGGTATGCAACATAAAAGGAGGCCCTCTGAAGAAATTTCTGTTTAAAAGATGGCTGCATGCCAAACCAAACCATTGAAAGTTACTTATCAACATGCTAGCTCATAGCAAGTACATTTGCTCCTTCGTTACTAATTTAGTACGCATGAGAAGGACAGAAAAAGGGAGAGCATTATGTACCAGAGCTTCCAACAATACAGACAGAAGTCAGAAGCCACGTCCTTTGTTGTCTTAAAGCAAAGGTAATAGAAGAATGCTCTGGGAAAAAAAGCTAACCAATCTTCCCCTTTTCCTGTCCTCCTTCCCACCCCGACTTGTTTTTTTTTCTTTTAATGAATTATCTTTCCTTGTTCCCCCATTCTTGAATTGTATTTTTCTCTGCTCCATCTCCCTGGTCCATTCTCTATGTTCTGCATACATAATCAGCCAGTTATTACTCTTCTTCAAATCCCCTCACTCCAACTTCCCTGCATCAGTCCATTTTCAGAGATGCAAGTGATGATTTTCCCCTACAAGGAATGATCTTTCTGCAAGGTCATTGTGTATATATTGATTCCTCTGGGCCACTCAAATGAGCATTTGGCATCTTCTTGCATTGCTTATTGATATGGTAATGCTTAACAGAAGGAAATGCAGAGAATTCCTGATGGACAAATTTGCTGTATTGGTTATGGGGAGTCAATATGCTTGCACAGAACTTTCTGGGATAGCATTCTAGCACGCTAAAGCTAAAGAATATGGCTTCCCCACTCCTGTGTCATGCAGAAGAACTATGGCCTTGGAGTACATTGCTGAGACGTCTTGCAGGACAAGAAAATGGATATACCATGCTAAATCTGGTACACCTGTAAGATATATCAGAAAACATTTTCATATTTCATGCAAATTAAAACTTGTATATTCTGGCCAGTGTTCAGGGAATTCTAACATCTGTTGGGCTGTTGGGTCTGAAGGTGGGGGGAAGGGTGAAAGCGGGGGAGGTCAAGGGGCTACCAATAGCCCAATTGGGGGGTGGGAATAGCACAGTCCTGGAGATGGGATGAGTGGCTGGCCTTTCCCACCACTGGGGCTGCACTGCAAATGCATACAGGTGTTTGGGGGATTGGGTTAACCCTTTCTTAATGTAAGTTAGTGTACCTTCTGAGGTGCACTAACTTAAATCAGGCCCGCCATTTTTGGCCAAATTAACACCCCTGATTATGGGGCATTTATGATTGGGCATTTAGATTAACCTAACCCTGGTAGGTCAATGTAAATGTAACACTAGTACCTATCTTGAAAACTTCTGGAACTATTTCAGAAATGCAAAGTGGGCATAGGATAGTTGACTTACAGTGCCTTGGAGTTTGAGGTCATATATTGAATAAATACATAAACGACAGAAATAAATGATTCCATGAAAGCTTATTTCAGAGATTAATATTCAAAATGTTCTCTCTTTTAAGTCTATGAGAAGTAAGTATCATTTGAGTGTGTATTCCTGAAAAACATCACCTGTAAACAAAAATACATTTAACTAACTGCTAAGCGTCTAAGGTAGAAGAAAGGAAGAACACCACATTCTTATGTAAACCCTATTGACTAGAATTAAGGCACAAGGACAGTTCAAATGATGAACCATGTGAAACATACAATAAGATTGCTAAAAAAAAGTCTTTGGCACATATAAAGAAAAAAATCAGGGTAGTGAAAATGTTAGTGTTTATGGATGTTAGGGAATGAATGGGTAGTGGTCCAAGGTGCAGTACAGTAGGTTTGGAAAGACCCAGAGAGAGGAGCAGGGAAGCAGAAGGAAAACTTTAAAAATTTCATTAATGGCTGAGGAGGTGGGGAAATGGTATCTGACAAGACCTAGTGTCACTGATCAAAAATCAAAAGCCAACATTGTATTAATAGTTCTACAATAACTTCTACTAAAATACCTAGATATAAAAGAGCATTAATTCATGATGCATTACCAAATTTCAGGTTCAGATTTATGTTTCCAATCACTAAGGTACTGCATCCAGTACTCTGTCCAGTTTTGGGCACCACACTTTAAGGGCGATGTGGAGAATCTTGAGAGGGTTCAGTGGAGGGCCACTTGTATGGTTAGGGACCTGCAGACAAGACCCTCTGAGGAGAGACTGAGGGACTTAGATCTCTTCAGCCTTCGCAAAAGAAGGCTGAGAGGTGATCTTGTGGCTGCCTGTAAATTCATCAGGGGAGGGCAGCAGGGAATCAGAGATGCAGTACTTACTAGGGCACCCCCTGGAGTAACTAGAAATAATGGCCACAAATTGATGGACAGCAGATTTAAGTTGGACATTAGAAAGAACTTCTTCACAGTAAGTGTTTCTAGAATCTGGAATGGGCTCCCAAGGGAGGTTGTGCTCTCCCCTACTTTGGGGGTCTAGAAGAGGAGACTGGACAGGGGGTCAGACTTGATGACCTACTGATGTCCCTTCCAACCCTAACATCTATGAAGATGGACTAATGAATCATATTTTTAAATGACCTGTATGTTGTTATAATATAGTTATGCATTTTTATACATTTAAAATTATATTTAACATTTTTTTCTATTGTAACATTTTGCAGTAAGAATAGTTTCTGATATATTGTTAAAATAAGTTAGTGAAACATCAGTATTCCAAAACCTTATTATATACTTTATGTTCTTTTCAAATTGATTTTAAAGTTCCTTGTTTCTTTTTTGTAATACAAATGGTATAGCTAGGAACAGAGTTATTTTGATTTATACTTCTAGGTATTTTTCCATTTGAAAGGCTGTAGACAAATGTTGCCAATATTAACAGTCATATTTATGAAAAAGGGATTAAAAATTTAAACTGTATCAATATTACAAGTTCCAACAGCATTTAAAATTGATAGAGAAGGGAGTCTCCTGCAAACTGGTTAAGCCTTTGAAAAATAAGGATTTTTTTTTTTTAATATTGAGACATTTCCTATGCTCTCCTTCTCTCTGGTGCTACATTATGTAGCAGGGCCCCTAAGGAACAGTATGGCTCGCATAACTGGAGCACTGCATTCAAGCTACAACCTGAACTGATATTTTACAGATGGTATGCTTTTCATTTGATTGTTTGTAAAATGCTACAATAAACTTTTGGGGACATCCTGTGCTATATCTCTAAGAGGCCACAGCATGGCTCAGAATATTCACTCCACACTGTCCTAAGGGGATTCTGTATACAGGAGTTTGCCAAGAGGTCTTTGGGAAATTGTCCTACAGCTGCATACTGCTATAACTATATCAGCACAAACCTCATTCAAAATGAGCTGAGACATCAGAGCTTCTTTATGTTGTTCAGTGTTTTTATATAAGGTTTCATATGTCAACATACAGCATTCTTAAAGTACATTCCATCCATGATAAGGACAGAACTAGCCATAGGCGATGTGTGGAGAAGGTACGAGGGGGTATGTGCTCCCCCTGAGATTGGCCACCACTGAATCTGCCACCAGCTTCTGTGGGTGGTTGCAGCTAACACCCACCATCCCCTGGCCACTGACGCATCCAGCAGCATCTGTGGGTGGTCCCCTCTTGCCGCTCACTGACATGGTGCCCCCCAACCCCCATATTGCAAGAGACACCAGCCATTCATGCAACTAGCTGTTCAGATAGGTGATACAAAGCCACTCCATATTAGCTGAGAAATAAAGAAATTTTAGCCAGGATACTGGGGCAAACCTTACAGCTAACGCTATCCTATTTACATACCCCAATTTCTACCAGATCTCTGCTACTGCCACTTCATTTACATGAACTAAAAAAAAAATCCTTTCAATCGAGACAGATAAATGAAAAAGTTGGACATTATTTTCTTGTGAAAAAATAGTATGAACAGGGATTAACATGACTAATCTACTGCATAGTAAAGCATCATTATGTAACCATGTACTAGGCTATTGTGCAGTAAAATAAGACTGATGAGCAGTTATCTATTACCTGAAAATATAAGTAGCAGATTAACTGTGCATTAGCTACTGCACAGTAGGGCATGTGTAGATGCTGGCTGGGAGCAATTTGGGGGTCCACTGCTGCCTGGCTAAGCCCCATGTGGTTAGAGCTATGCTGCCTGCAGGGCAACTATTTCCCCACCAAGTGGGGATGGGAACATCCTGAAAGGTGGCAGCCAGGACTGCTGCATCCCAGCCAGGTGGGGATTCGGTGTGATGGCTGAAAGAGGCATCCCTGGCTGGCAGGGACAGCCATATGCGATTGGGAGGGTCCCAATCCCCATGTGGCTGGGAGAAACATCTGGGGATGATTCTGATCCCCATATAGATGTCCCCACAAGGTGAGAACTTCTCTCCCCACTATGTGGGACAATCAGGATTCTCCTATTCCTCATGTGGCTGCCAGGTAACATCCCCACAAGGACTTCTCTCCTAGCAATATGGGGATTGGGTCTGATCCCCAGGTGACTGGGACACAGCAGTCCACCAGCCCCCCACCCCTTGCCAGCCCTGGGCTGGCACCTGGGGGAGCCTGGAGCTCCCACTGGCTGCTACAATGGGGCAGAGCAAAGCAGGGGGGCAGGGACATCCTGGGTCTCATCTGCTCTGGTTGAGAGAAAATCTGCTCATGAAGTGGGGAACTTATAGACCCTTTCCTTTTTTAATGCACAGTAACTTTACTGTGTATTAAGAGCATGTGTAGATGCACCCACATACAGCATAAAACGCTCTCTATATAAGAACACTACTGGATCAAATGAGTTCATATCAAGGACTTATCATTTTATTGTAAACTAAATGCAACTACATTGAATACAGACAAACTTATTCCAGTATAAAATTAGATTCTGAGAGATCAGAATAAATCTCTATTAATTCACAAGATCACTGCGTACCAAAAACAGAGCTTTCATTACTTCCCTTTACAGATACAGAATCATCAAAAAATGGAGGGAAGAACCTCAGGGAGTCAAGTCCAACACCCTGCTGAAGGTAGGATCTTCCCCGTCTAAGCCACCCCACACAAGTCTAACCTATATTTAAATTCCAAGAATAGACACTTCACAACTTCTTTAGTTCAAGTACTTAACCACATCATTAGAAAGTTCTCCCTCAGATCTAACCCTCCCTTGTTGCTATTTAAGGCCATTACTTCATGCCGTGTCTCCTGTAAATAGAGAGAATTGTCTACAGACACCTTTTTTGTAGCAACTCCTTCTATATTTGAAGACTGTTATCAAATGCCTCCTTCGGTTTTCTCTTCTCCAGACTAAATATTCCCAATTCTTTCTTTCATTCTTTCCTTGTAAATCATGCTCTGTAGTTCAACAGATACTTCTGCTACATGGGAAAAAAGGCATTGACAAAAATGTCTGAAGTGTTACATAAATTTTGATCTGTATTTGTCTTAGTACATTTTAAGGGAAATAAAAGGGCAAGAATTCTCAGCAAGTTTTAAAAAATGTTATAGTCAGTCAAGTTAAAATTAGTTCTTCTTGTTTCCCTTTTTTGACTTTTAAAAATCTTGTTGGATATAATTAGCAGCTGGTTAATAACAGTGGTTTAAAAAGATGACAAAATGTGAACTTTAAAAACTGCTTAAATAGATAGCAACTGCAATAGCTTTATCACAAATAGCACTGCATTGAATTGTCTTGAGAAAGAGTATTCCACCTCTGGATCAATAGTTCAAGCCCATATCAGACACTAAATTTTGCTCTCCCTGGGCATGTCCAGAGGAGCGTGGTATGTGGTGCCGCAAACACATTTGCAGCACCACATACCGTACAGTCCAGTGTTCTCCGTGCTTCAAGGGTGTGCTGCCCAAGAGTGCACTATGCCAGGTTTTTTTCCCCATGTGATTTTTGGATATCCAGGAGTAAAAAAAAAAAAAACAACATGGAGAAAAAAACTTGGCACAGCACAAGCTTGTGCAGCGCATGCTGCTGAAAAGTGGAGCCAGGCAAACAAACTGCTGGGGCCAGCACACTGCTGGCTCCAGACTTCCCTAACCCAGCTGGGGAACTTGCCTTACACCAAAACGCATGTGGCACAGACGTTCCCCAAGGACAAGCAGCTGTGGCACAAGGTACACTGCTGCTACTTGTCCCTGGGGAACCAAACACCCACACACATCTGGATGCACCCCCTGTGGCCAACTTGAGTCACATGTACATACCAGGAGGTAGATTTTTGTCCCAGGCTAACAGTAACTGAACCCAGTATTATATCATGACTGATTACTTTTTATGAGATAAACTGAACATTGTGCTACAGTTCCCAGTCATCATAAAAGAGACCACTGAAATGGGCAAAGCTATTGCCAGTTTCAGAAGGGCTAACTGCCCTTTCATCTTAAAGACAGTCCCTCCAGAACAGAATTGAATTTGATATAACTGTATGAAGACATTTCCATTTTCACTACCTATACTGCACCTGTCCTATGATTAGAGGACTTCAGCTTCTAGTGCTCTTAATCAAGCACCTTTTACAAGCACATTTGAAGTAACTTACCGATAAAAGCATATTTATTATATCGAACATGCCAAGAATTAAAAAGGGAGATGGGTGTGATCCTCTCCACTTGACACACAGATAATTAGAAAAAGGGAGATTCAATGGGCACATCTACGTATTCATTAATGTACCATAATTACAGCATATTAAGCATATTAATACCTGTAATAACATGTATTAACTTAATGTGCCATAATCAGCCATACTGCGCATTAGCGCAGATGAATGCTTCTTAAGTGATCTTAATGTGCATTAGACTAAATCTACTGCTCTTTAGCAGGGCTTTTGCCAGCTGTGCTAATGCACAGTAGAATTAGTTTTCTACACATTAAGCATCTTGTGTAGATGCACCCAACAGGACTGAATCTGGGGTATCTTTATATGTATTTTTCTACTATTATTCAACAATAACCGGTAGGGCCATGTCTTAAGAGAATGGTTGTTTAGGCTGTATGTCCCTGCCTGCAAAGTCTGTGGATGCTACTGGCAGTCCTTTTTGTAATGTGTTAAATCTATCAAGCACATCAGGGGTTAAGTTTCATAGGGCAAAACTGAATTTTATGCTCATGCTTTTGTCTTTCCTGTTTTTAAGGGTGGGTAGGAAAAGCATATGCAACCCCGCACAAAACACAATGCTCTCCTTTCATATGAAATAGAGTTGTAATGGTTATAGCTTCCCCCAGCTTCTGGCCTGAACTACTGCAGGCTGCATTTCCAAAATCAAAAGTGAATGTCTGCTCACTTGCTCACACTAACCTGCAAAGATTGAATCGATTCAGCCTTGGGCTTCTTGACTGTCAGTACTTAGCCATAAAGGCTAAAAACCTTCTCTAACTGTCCCCAACCTGCACAGCTGTGACTCGCTGGTGAGCAGGGCCCTGACTAGGAACTGTCACTACAGGGACCATGAGCCACAACAGGCTTCTTTCCCTGCTCTAGGTGGGGCTGTATGGGAGATGAGTTGCGGGGGGCAGGAACATGAAGCTGGCAGGTGGAGAGTTAATAGGATGGGTGGGTAATGCAATGGTCAATGGAAAGGAAATGGGCATGGGGAACAGGTGGTGAAATGAAGGAAGTTAGCTACTGAAAAATAATAATAAAAAAATTAAAAGAAATAGGAAGTAAAGCAAAGAAGGTCTCATATTTTAATATATTGGGATGGGAAATGGGTATGGGGATGTGGATGGTGACTGGGATGTGGAGGATTCTAATTGTGCTTCCCAGGATGGTTGGGAGCTGTGAGCAGTGGGGGAAGGCTCTTTTGTGGGAGCTACTACCCCTGCCCTGAGAGGGAAGACTGAGCTCATGAGAACCCAATCTGTTCTCCTACCTTGCTCTCCTCCCCTCCCTAGACCCCACTCCCAGACTCATCTGTGCCTTAGACCTAGCTAGCCGGCATGTGCTCTTCAGGCTACTTGCATGGGGTTGCACCTCTGGGGGTAGGAGAGGGAGTTGTTTTGGGGCCAGAACCACCCCTGCGCAGTAGAATTTAGGAGGTAGAAAGTATGTCCACACAGAACAGGAGGGTGGGGGAAGGGACACTTCATCCTGGGATGATGGAGGACTGCAACTTGGGTGACTCATCTGAGGCAGGTGGCCATACATTAATGGAACACAAAGTAGGTAACATAGATCAGAGATAAACTTGCCCCTGTGTGGTGTAAACTGCCTAACAGTTACTTTAAACAAATATCAGAGGCTGATACGTGAAAAATCCAGGGGTTAACAGCTCTAGCAGCTGCCTAAAATTAATGTGTTACAAGGACCCGCAATGCGATGCTGCGGCTAATAAAGCGACCAAAACGCTGGTTTGCATCCATAGATGCTTCTCGAGCAAATCCTGGGACGCCATTCTCCCCTTGTACT
>NW_017728949.1:11684387-11709576 GCF_001723895.1 Crocodylus porosus | reverse complement strand
TTGGGCAGGGGGCTGGACTCGATGATCTCCCGAGGTCCCTTCCAGCCCTGATGTCTATGAAATCTATGAAATGATGTCTATGACCTAACGGGTCCTAGTGGCTGCTGCTGTGAAACTGCCAATCAAGCTCTGGATGTTCTAGTTTTTCTATTTGTAACATGGGATAACACTGCCTTTCTAAACCTTTTTGAGATCATAAGGTAATAAGAACTAGGTAAAGTGTTAACAGTACTCTACTTTTCCCTAACATTAATTACTGAAGAATAGATTACCATTTATCATCTTCGGGGCAAATGAGGAAGTTAAGATAGCTGTATGCTTCAACATTGTTGTCTGGAAATATTCAGAAACTAGCAGTATTATTGCCCTAAATTTACTGCTGAAACACTCTTACTTCAAATTAACTTAGCGACTAAACACTTTATCAGAAATTTTTTCCCTGTATGTCCACAGGTGCAAGAGAGATAATCTCCTAGTTAAATCTGGGAAGGAGATTTATGAACGCTTTACACATTCTGACTCCTAAAGAGCTAATGAAGGGGGAGGGGGAGGAAACTTTCAAGCCATTAATGAAGCTCTTTCTGGAGAGGAGAATAGGTATGAGAATATTAAAGAAAGAAGGGGCAGAGAAATCAAGGGCCAAATCCATCCTAGTGCCAACAATGGATTTATACGTGCATAATTATAGCCAGGAGACTCAAGTATTTATAATGCGGTTCATCCATTCAAAAAGGATTTTTGAATGTAATCTCTCCCCCACAATACTGGCAGGATTTCAGTTTTGCTTAAAGCCAACTTTGTTATAGAATAGCTCATCCTAGCACATAAGTATTCAGCAATGGAATTGTGGTTTGTTGCATATTACAGAATAACAGAAGAATGCAATCTGATTACTGGGAGACTGCTGAATCAATTTAAAAATGTTACACATGAAGAGTTGGGGTTTAATTAACTAGAATATGCCTCTATTTCAATACTGCTAATAATAAAATTATTAACAATAGTAACCAGATATTAATGCAGAAGGCCAGAAAAAATAAACTATTATTTACTCATGCTAAACAAATCAGGATGTAGAGATGTGCATATGCTATTTAATTGGCTGGTAACAGGTAAAAATTTTCACTGAACTCAGAGGTATGGAATTGGGTAGAACTTATTTACATATGCAATATTATCTCTTATGATTGTTCCCAACCTCAATACTGTTCTTCTCCAAAGACATACAGTATTTTGTGCTTGTCTCAAGATTATCTTCAACCCATTATAAAATAGGATTACTCTCTTGCGTATAGAAATCACAATTTTTAAAAAAAAATTCAGATTCTTTCAGTGATATTTCCCTAGTTACAATTTTCCAAAGGTGACTATATTTTGTATGCTTTAGTTTTCAGGCATCCATCTTGAAACACCTCAAAGAAGCCTTGAAGCACCTCAAAGTACTAGTTCTCTAAATATCAGACCCAACTTAATTTGCAGTCTGTTCTGAAAAGGCATCAATATTTTTAATTTTTTTATATTAATACCAACAGAAGAGAGAAAAGAGGGGCATCCCAAGGCTGCCCCACCTGCCCCACCTCCAGCCCTTGAAGGAAAAAAAAAAACCCCAGGCTCACCAGTTCCTGCCCAGCAGGGGGAAATCCCTGCTGCCCCATGCCATATGGGGGGGGTCTTCCACAAGCACCCCAAAGCCCCAAGGCCACTACAAAAGCTGGTGAGTACTGGGACCAGGGGATTTTTAGGGGGGGGTGTTTCTTAAACAACCAGAGCTGGGGCGGACGGAGCAGCCATGGGGGGCTGGGACAGTAGGGGGGGACAGGGGGCTTGTGCAGAGTCCCTCATGCAGTGAGGGGCAGTGGGGGGCAGCAGGAATTGCCCCCCTGCCCGGCAGCACCTGGTGAGTAGGGGCTTTTTGTTAAAGCTCCAGAAGCTCGGGCAGACAGGGCAGCCATGGGGAGGCTGGGGGAGCAGGTGCAGGTTGGGGGGGCTGGAGAAGCAGGCAAGGGATGGGGCCTGGCAGGGGTCCCACCATGGTCCCCTCCTGCCTCCTCCAACCCCCCCCCACACGCTACTTACCAGCTCCAAGATCAGCTCCAGCTCCCTGCTGCAGCAAGTGGGCACCGCCAAAATCATCGAAGCTCTCTGAATCTTTTTCCGAAGATTCAGAGAGCTTTGAATTGATTTGGACCTTTTCATGGGTCCCCTAATTCAATTCAGATTTGCCACTGAATCGGGCCGAAACTCCTCCTGGTCGAATCAGCACCCGAAGCTTCTCACACCCCTAATCGTTACCCTTTGCCCTTTGATAACTGTGCACATTTCAAGAAAGATTTTAAGTAGGAGTATCAAAGTATTAGCATATAATAATAGTGCTAATATTCACATTAAGTTTCTGAACCTGCCCATTGTGACTGAACAGTTTTCCAAAGATGCAACACTGAATGAACTGCATGGGGGGACTGACAGGGAGACCCTATGGTGGGGGCAGTGCATAGAAAAGAGCATGTGATGGGGTGGAATGGCACAGTGGGAAGAACCCGCACTGGGGTGGTGAATGCAGGGAGACTGTGTGATGGAGGTGGGTGGTACATTGGGGAAACATGCAACCTGCTCCCCCACCACTACTCTCCAACCCTCCTGCCACCCCCACCTTACCTTCTGTTCCTACTCTGGCCCTTTTGGCCCTTACCCGGCCAGGTTCGAACTGCCACAACTGCTTCTGCCTTGATGGGACCAGGGCTGCCAATGCTCACAGCCCTGGGGCCACAGCTGGAGCCACCACAAAATGTCAGTGGTGGGAGGCTGCAGGCAGTGGGGAGAGTATGAGATGGGAGGGGCAGATGATGATGGGGAATATGTGGTGGGGGTGGAGGGAAGTGGCAGAGAGGGTAGGCATGAGCAGGGAGTAGCAGGGCACAGGCACAGGCTTGGGTGGGGCCAGGGGCTGGGGATGCAGATGTAGGGGCAAGGTGATCTCTTGCCACTGCTTTCCCTATTACAGTGATGGATGGGAGAAATTTAAGATAACTCTGCAGTAATCAGATACTATACATGGTAAATTATAATAAAATGTATATATTTCTATGTGTAGAATCTAATTATTGGGGCGTTATCTTAAATTTGATGTTAGCTTAGATTCAGGTAAATAAAATAATATCCCATCGTTACCCTGCCCATGGATTTTTGATCAATACAAAGGGGACATCCAGGTACTACCATTATCAGTGTTATGAAAATTGTTATAGATGCTCCTAATTTTAATGAACAAAATACTTATCTAAGTCATCCTTAAGCATAGAGAGAACTTTTTTATGAAAACAAGGTAAATACTCAGCTAGAACATATATAAATATCATATAACATATATTAATACTCAACTACTAAATACAGGTGTTTCATTTTTCCTAGTACAACGAACTGCAGAATCTATAAAACAATTAGAATTACATATACAAAGAAAAGGAACTTCTACTTTAACAGTAGCTATAAGAGAATATTACAGTATTGCAGGGCACATCTACATATTCAATAAATGTGACTGAATAAACTGCAGAGCAATTTGCGCTGCAGTGAACTGCTCTCGGGCACAGCACCTACACATGCACCTGGGATTGCAGCAAATTGAGCTGGGGAGAAGCACTTAAGGCCAGGGCTGTTCCTGCCCTGCTCTGGACCACCTGAAGCAGCCAGAGGGAGCTTCAGGCTCCAGTTGCAGGTATCCAGGTGCTAGCCCTGGGCTGGCAGACAGTGTAGCGGTCAGCCCTGGGCAGTGGGTGGCTGCATTAGGTGGCAGAGGAGCTGGCTGAGCTATGAGGCTCCTACAGATGCTGAATAATATTTTCTTAATTCAGGCAGCAGGCCCCCTTCTTTGCCTCAGAGTGCTAGCCAGGGACCAAGTTCTGGCAATACTTCCACCCCTTGAGCAACAGCGGGGTGGGGAGACGGGGAGGGAGAGAAAGCCTAGCAAGGGCTGCTTCCCCCTACCCCTTTGGGCACACCTTGGTTGGGGATTTTGCAGGCCAGTGTTGGGGTGTGGGCCCCTTCCTAATCATGGCATCCTGCTGGGGCCTGGCCACACCCCCACCTTAGCTGAGGGTTCACTCTAGCACCCCCCTTCTTCTAGCCTGAGCCCCTGCGGGCATGTGCCCACATTTCCTGAATCAAAAGTGAATGTCTGTTCACTTGGAAATTGATTCAAACTCTACAGGCTAGATTAACCTGCAAAGAATGAATTAATTCTGGCTTGGGCTTTTTGAGTATTTGTCCTTAGCCTCAAAGAGGTTGGGACTAGACATGTAAAGTGAAAGAACAGTGTAGGATGAATGTTTAGCAAGCACAAATAATTAAGCAAGAAGAAACCACCACTTCTTTAAGGAAATTATGTTGCTGAAGGGGATGTGAAAATATGTTTTGTCTTTTAAAGAATATTGTGTGTCAAGGAATAGATTTTATCTTTTTTCCTGGAAGGTAGAACAGTGCTTCCAGCCCTAAACAAAGCCTGCAGCAATATTACCAGATTACTTTAAACTATCATCTCAACCAGCATTTTAACATTAATATATTAGGGGAAACAGGTAAACAAGAGAATGAATATTAAGAACAATATGAGATAAGTAAAGTTGTAGTCTGCACTGCCATAGAGAATCAAAATTCGCACCCTTGCGAAAAGAAGTTGCATTGTTTGGAAACATCCATAATTAACATTCTGTTCAAATCACCTAGGAGAGTCAAGACGTTTAGATTCCAAAAGAGGCTTTTTAAAGAGTCTCATAGGTAACTATCAGGTTTTCACATGCATTTCAATGTAGGTATTCCCAGTATTGGGTTTTCAGAGCCTCGCCCTACCCCCAAACACACAAACTGTTTAAGGTTGAGGAATTTAAATAAGTCAAATTCTAATAAACTCTTCTAGGGAGATGACTGTACTTTACTATATATATACTTACACAGCAACTAGTACAACATAGCTGTGACCCAACTAAGACCTCAAGACACCACCACAATATAAATATTAAATAACAATAATACTTTATAATAATTTCTTACTGGAGGTGAGCTACTTATTTCATGTGCTATGTGATGGATGCTGAAATTATAATGAAATTTAGCTTTGCATTTTTGCCCTAACTTGCCTCTTTATTTAAAAAGCAAAGGCAGGCTAGGTAATCCCTTCCAGTAATAACATAATAATCACCACATTTGGAAGTTCTATACTCATTTGCACTCTCAGTGACTTTTCCCTGATTAAAAGCCAAAGTCAGTCTTCCTAGTTACAAATTGTTTCTCATCTGCAGTTCTGCTTTCTGTTGTCGGTATCTTTTTTTCCCTCCAAAATGTAGTGTTATTACAACACTATTTTCCAAATATTACAACTCCCAGATAATTTGCTACAATACATATGCCTTCCCTGGTCCCTGAGAGTGAACTCCTGAAGCTGATTTAGGCATAGCTTCCAGAGCTGGGAAATGGGGCTGGGGGAGGCCTGGCTCCTTTCCACTCTAAGAACCTAATCCTGATTCAAGGAGCTAGCATCCCAGTCCATTCCTGAGAAAGGGAGTTTACCTCTTGTTGGGATAAGTTCAACCTGAAGTTCCAAGCAACAACCACGCAATTCAACTTCAATAAAGACATTTATTGGGCAAAGACCACTCAGCCAGAGATTCTCTGCCCCCCTCCAAAGGATTGACTGTACCCAGTCTAGCCCACACAACCCAGAGCATGCCCATAGATTGCAGATCTGCCCTACTTCCAAGCTCCAAAGCTGCTCTGCTGACCTCTCTGCTGACTTTCTCCTTCAGACTTTCTCCTACTTGTCCACAATCCCTTGTTCACTGTTATGCATATCTTCTTTGGCTTTCTCCAGAATCTTTCTCTATGATAGATGTGTCTTCTGTCATGCAGGCTATAAACTCTGGCTTCCCTGGCTCTAACCCTTTCCTCCCACTCCATACATTAGCTAGGCACACACCCTTATTACAAAATGAGCACAGTTAACACAAAAATATTACAAAAAACCCTCACAGTCCAACACATTTTTCTGTGTGCTGCTACCTAATTCCCAATGTATAGTAAACAGATAGGAAAGTGGACCTAACTCAAGCAGACAAAACTAGGAAAGCAGTCTGGAAATTAGCTGCTTGGAAAGTAGAGGCTTGGAAAGTCCATTCCTCCCTTTTATCATACAGGATAAAGGAGAGTAAAAAATAAAATTGGACTATGGCAAAAATGATCAACATTAAATGAAATAATTATTTTCATACTTGCTGGAGATAGTGTGCTCCTGCATCTTGTATAATAAGCTGTGATATTGTAACAATGTTGCTCCACCATGGAGCAACTGAGATTTTCTTATGGTTTTCACTTTGAAATCACATGCAAAAGTTGAGTCTTTCTTTGGCTGGATTATAGAAAACAAATATTATACTATACCATTAGATGGTATTATTACTATTTTCATGTTGATTAAGGAATATACAGTGAACAGGAAGAAGCAAACAGGACAGTTTGCAAGCAGTTCCCTAGTTAGTTTGCAGGTCAGTTTGCCATCCCTCTGTTTGAAAAGGAGCCCGAAAAAATAAGATTTTTTTTTATATGCAATTAGGACCGACTAACCTACATAGTTTTATTTTAGAAGCTAAAACTGAGCAGCTAGACCAAGATTTAAGTCCCTTGTTTAACTAGAGTCCAGAGCGAGGGGGTGTGAGAGGCAGTAGATTAGAAGACCCAGAGATATGGCTGGAGGACATTGCAATCGCAGAGACACTCCTACTTCCAGCTCTTCCTCCACTTCCACCTGTCCAGGCAGGACCAAACACCAGTGAAGCTTCCACCCAGGTTCTGGTTTGGTGCTGTGCAGATTGTGGCTTGCAGATTACTTCCAGTGTCAGCCAGGTTGAGGAGTGCCTGCAATGTGAGTGGCACCTTCCAGTGGTGTCCCTCAGGGAGAAGGCAAGAGAGCTACAGGAGGAGGTAACAAGGCTCTGAAGCATCATCCACCTTTAGGACTTTATTTATTTCATGCTGGAAGAAACCGCTAGGACTGTGAAGGAAGGACTGCCAGAGATGGTGCTAGGAAGGGAAGAGGGCATGGGCTCTGAGGAAGATGGAAGCTGGAAGCTTGTATCTTTTGGCACCAGGTAGTCGTCATCCCCATGTGCAGTGGTTTGCCTGGAGAACAGATATGGAGCACTAGCAATACAGGAGGAGAAGCGCATTCCATGAGTGGAAGAGGCCAGGCCAGGAATCCCCAAGTTGGGGAGGATCAAGACTACTGACACAATGAGGAAGTGACAGGTGGTGCTGGTTGGGGACACCTTTCTGTGGGGGATGGAGGGATCCATCTGCCAGCCTGACCTGTTGTCCTGGGAGGTCTGATGCTTACCTGGAGCCCAGATCTGAGATGTCATGAAAGGATTACTGAGACTCATCCCACCTTCTGACTACTACCCCATGCTGCTCATCCATGTGGGCACCAATGATACTGCCAGGGGTGACCCTGAGCAGATCAAGAATGACTACAGGAGCTGGGTGCAAGGGTGAAGGCTGACAGGAGCACAAGTGGCGTTCCAAATCCTTCTGGCCAAGGGGGTGAGCCCTGGAAGGAGCGGACACATCCTGCAGATCAATACATAGCTGCACATGTGGTGCCATGCCTTTTTTACCTCTGTCTTCACAGGCAAAGTCAGCTCCCAGACTACTGCACCTGGCAGCACAGCTTGGGGAGGAGGTGAGCACTGCAGCCCTCAGTGGTAAAAGAAAAGGTTAGGGACTATTTAGAAAAGCTGGATGTGTACAAGTCCATTGGGGCCATATGCTATGCATCTGAGGGTGCTGAGGGAGCTGGTTGATGTGATTACCGCTGGCCATTATCTTTGAAAACTCATGATGATTAGGGATGACTGGAAAAGAGCAAATACAGTGCCCATATTTAAGAAAGGGATGAAGGAGAATCCAGGGAGCTACAGACAAGTCAGTCTCACCTCAGTTGCCAGAAAAATCAATGAGCAGGTCCTCAAAGAATCCATTTCTAAGCACTTGGAAAAGAAGAATGTGATTACGAACAGTCAGCATGGATTTACCAAGGGTATATCATACCTGACCAACCTGATTGCCTTCCATGATGAGATAACTGGCTCTGTGGATATGGGGAAAGCAGCGGACACTAATATACCTTGACTTTAGCAAAGCTTTTGATACCATCTCCCACAGCATTCTGACAAGCAAGCTGAGGAAGCATGGGTTGGATTAATGGACTGTAGGGTAGATAGAAAGTTAGCTGAATTTGTCAGGCTCAGTGGGTAGTAATCAATGCCTCAATGTCTAGTTGGCAACTGGTATCAAATGGAGTGCTCCAGGGGTTGGTCCTGGGGCTGTTTTTGTTTAATATCTTCATTAATGATCTGGAAGATAGGATGAAGTGCACACTCAGCAAGTTTAACACTAAGCTGGGAGGTGTAGTAGATACACTAGACAGTAGGGCTAAGAGTCATAGTGACCTAGACAATTTTGAGGATTGGGTCAAAAGAAATCTCATGAGATTCAACAAAGACATGTGCAAAGTCCTGCACTTAGGACGGAAAAAATCCCATGCACTGCTACAGAATGGGGACTGACTGGCTAAACAGCAGCTCTGCAGAAAAGGGCCTGGGAATTACAGTGGACAATAAAATAGATATGGGTGAGCAGTGTGCCCTTGTTGCCAAGAAAGCTAGCAGCATACCGGGCTGCATTAGTAGGAGCATTGCCAGCAGATCGAGGGAAGTAATTATTCCGTTCTATTCTGCGTTGGTGAGGCCACATCTGGAGTACTGTGTCCTGTTTTGGGCCCTCCACTATAGAAAGGATGTGGACAAGTTGGAGGGAGTCTAGCAGAGGGCAATGGAAATGGTTTGGGGGCTAGGGCACATGACTTATGAGGAGAGGCTGAGGAAATTCTGTTTATTTAGTTTGGAGAAGAGAAGACTAAGAGGGGATTTGATAGCAGCCTTTAACTACCTGAAGGGAGGTTCATAATAGGATGGATCTACACTGTTTTCAGTGGTGACAGATGACAGAACAAGGAGCAATGGTCTCAAGTTGTAGCATGGGGGGTTTAGGCTGGATATTAGGAAAAACTTTCTCACTAGGAGGGTGGTGAAGCATTGGGACAGGTTACCCAGAGAGGCGTTGTAATCTCCATCCTTTGAGATTTTTAAGGCCATGCTCAAGAAAGCCCTGGCTGGAATGATCTAGTTGGGGATGGTCCTGCTGTGAATAGGGGGCTGGAGTAAATGACCTCCTGAAATCCCTTCCAACCCTAATTTTCTATGATTCTATAAATGTCTTGGCATACAAACTTCCACACAGCAAAACAAACTTGCTTGAAGCCGTTTAATGAAGGTTCTTGTTGAGAATGGAGAATATAGATTTCATGGAAGCCAGTAAAAATATTAATGTCATGGACTGTAGCATGGGTGCTCTGAGCAGAAGGAAGTCTGGAACAGGAATCCTGGACAGGACCTTAGGGTAAGGCTAGTCAGAAGCAGTGTTGTTCAAAGTCTGGAGAAGATGCTTTAAGCAGATACTTGTCAGTCCTCAATCGTTTTACAGATGACTGTAAGGAAAATACCAGGTCATAGTTTCTAAGGTCGGAAGGGACCTGAGCAGATCATGGAGTCTGCCCCCCTGCCATGGCAAGAAAGAGTACTGGGGTCAACCCCCACAGCAAGATGTTCATCCAGCCTCCTCTTAAAGACCCCAGGGTAGGAGCCAGCACCACTTCTCTTGGAAGCTGGTTCCAGATCCTAGCCGCCCTGACAGTGAAGTAGCAACTCCTCATATCTAACCTAAACCTACCCTCTGCCAGCTTGTGACCATTATTCCTGGTCACTCCTGGCAGTGCTGGGGGGAACAGGGACTTCCCCAGTGTCTGCTGGTCCCCCCTGACTAGTTTGTAATGGGCCACTAGATCCCCCCTCAGCCTTCTCATGTGGAGGCTGAATAGGTTCAGGTCCCATAGCCTCTCCTCATAGGGCCTGCCCTGCTGCCTCCTGATCATGCGAGTGGCCCTCCTCTGGACCCTCTCCATGTTGTCCACATCCCTCCTGAAGTGCGGCGCCCAGAACTGGATGCAGTACTCCAACTGCGGCCTGACCAGTGCCGCACAGAGGGGGAGGATCACCTCCTTGGACCTGCTTGAGATGCATCTGTGGATGCATGACAAGGTGCGGTTGGCCTTCCTGACTGCATCCCCACACTGCTGGCCCATGTTCATCTTGGCATCAATGATGACTCCAAGATCCTTTTCTGAAAACACAGTGGCCCCTTTCCGCTGCAAGAAGATTCGCTTCTTTTTATCTCACTCACCACAAGTCACCCCAGCTGGGACTTAAACTCAGATCTCCCATGTGGTAGGCAGGCAGGCACACAGCCACCACAGGTCAAGAGGTACCAGGTTGTATGATGGTTACATTATGCTGAGAGCATGTGTATATATATTTGCTGGCTTGCTGACCCATCACCATTATTTCTCACACATAGTAGCTCGGATCAATAAAGGTCTGAACTTTTTTTCAATATTTCTATTATTCTTTGAAAGCAACTTCTAAAAAGAGTATCTATCTTGTCTTGGTTTTGCCCTCCTGTTTTTTCTTTCCTCCTTTAAGCCAGAAATGTATTACATTTCTCTTTGTATAAAAAGGCATCCTACACACTGCTTGGCAGGGAATTTTCTCCAACAGACAGACTAGAATGGCACTAACCAGAAGGCTACTCATTTAAAGCATTTGACCCCTCTTAGCACTACAAGAAGCCCATTATTTTCCTGGTGTGTTACACTATTTCATTTGAAGGGAATACCATTATTGCCAATGCCTGAAAATCCTAATCACTGTGGTTTCCCTTAGTTTCTCTCCATGTCCCCCATTTATTTTTTTTTGGGGGGGTGGGGATCCTAGTATTCACATCAAGAAGCATCTAGGACAGAAAATCCTTGCACATGAATTTCTTTACTCTTCCTAAATGCATGGCATTTCAGCTTTTTCAGGAAATTTCAAGAAATGGGCTGTTACTCTCTGGTTCTTTCAAAGGTACAGCATGAATAAGGCCATCATATACTCTCAATGAGACAAAAAGATCTCAGTGAAAAAGCTCTTTAGCAGAGTCTAAAGAAAACCTTTTATGTGATGACCTCCTCTCCTATCCTTTTAGAATCTCAAATTGGAGCAGCAGCCATGGTTTCTTTTCCAGGTCAACAACCTTTTTGATTAAGTATTAAATGGACCTTCTCATCTCTTTCAGAGTACTGGATTTCTTCAAGGTTTATTCCTCTAAATTACCATTTGTGTTTCTCCCTTTTGCAAGCTGCAATTTTATGTCTCCATTTTCTGAACTCATAACTACTACAGGTGCTTTAATTCCTTTAATCTTATTGTTAGTCACAACGGTCTATACCAGGACCTCCTCTAAAACTTCAGGCAATGTCAAGTATTTGATGAAATTGGCAAATCATAAGGCAAGAGATTATGATTAGCTTCAAAGCCATGTCTTTGATAGAATCTTTTGTTTCAATACAAAAATGCATCTTTTCTTCTGTCTTTGGGGATTCATCTGCATTCTTATTTTACTAAAACTAGCAATCACAGTAAGAGGATTGCATAAATTATAAAATTACATTTTAAAAGCAGAAAGATATATAGCAGAAAAATAGAACATTAGCACAGACAGGACATTCAAATTAAAGAATGCATCAGAAGGGAAAGGAAAACAATATTCAAATATGAGAAGAATGCATTTGAAAGGAAAAAACAAAAAAGGAGAAAAATAATAACGCTGAGGAAAAATAGTTTTTCTTCTTATCTTTCTCTCTTACAAACATCACATTTCTTATCTTTCTCTATTACAAACATCACATTCCTTCCTTTGGCTTGAAAACATGTATTTGGAAATGTCACTATATATTAAGAAATGATTTCACTACCTATATGTGATAGGTATCACTACTAGTAGCGTAACTAGGCATAGGAGAAAGGGGTACCCACCCTGGGTGCCATGTTAGGAGGGACACTGGAATTGTCCCCTAGCCCTTCAGATTTCATGCCTGGGCAGCACTGCCATGCCATGAACTCCAAAAGAGTTTGCAGCTCCTGCTGCTTTATGAGCAACAGCTGGGGAGGGCATACTCTTTAGCCCACAACCCCTGGACCTTGTTCTCAGAACCGACATGCCCCTGATCCATACTCTAAGCCACAGCGACGGGCACTAAAATGAACCAACAATATGCCAACGTTTTTATGGCTGACCTGGAAAAAGAATTCCTCAAGAACTGCACCAAACGTCTACTATACCTAAGATATATAGATGACATCTTCTTAATCTGGACTGAAAACCTACAGCCTCTGATTGATTTCTATCACAAATTCAATAATCATCACCTCTCCATCAGACTCTCTCTTGAATACCCCAGCACCAACATTTCCTTTTTAGACTCTATGATCAATAAATAAAATGGTAAAATATAAACCACCACATACAAGAACCCCATGGACCAACATACATATCTGCACAGAACCAGCAATCACCCTAAACACAGCAAGAAAGCTATATTACACAGCCAAGTCCTCTTGATACCATCGAATTTGCACTGAGGAGAATACCCACGATTGTTACCTCGTAAATCTCAAAACAGCTTTTGCCCTTCAGAGAGATAGGCTGCACTTTTGAAAGAGCCACCTGGATACCACATGAAGAACTGCTGCAGTATAAACAGAAAATACCCATGAATCACACACCAATAGTTATGACATAACATCCTTCCCTGGAACCTATATGGAAAATCCTCAAACAATTGCAACCTATACTAGAAGGTGACCCATTTATTAAAATGATCTTTCCAGAACCACCCATCCTAGCCTTTAAGCAAGCACCAAACCTCACCAACCTTATCACCAGAAGCAAACTTCTTATGGCTCAAAGCACAACAAATGGATCCAGACCATGCTGGAACGAGAAATATAAAACCTGCCAACATATCTCCACCGGTCCCACAATTACTACACCCCACAACAGAACCATCACCATTCCTGGATCTTACAGCTGCACCTCCAGAAATGTAATATATCTCATCCAATGCACCAAATGACCTGATGGAAAATATGTAGGAGAAACCAAAGAACAACTGCATAGCAGAATGAACGCACGCCGAAAACCTATTAAAGACAAAAAAATCCAATTACCTGTGGGTACACATTTCTCACAAGACAACCACTATCTCCAGACTCCCTGTTCTAATCCTCAAAGGGAATGTATGGAACACCTTTCAGAGACAAGCCTATGAACTTCACTTCATAAATCTACTGGATCCAAAACACAGTGGACTAAATATAGACAGTGGATTTGTGGCACATTATAACCTGCCTGACATCTGATAACCCCAGGTAACCTGTCAGCATTTTACCAGCTACATGCTATCAGCAGCTCAACATTTACCCCTTCCCCTGCCCACATCATCCTGTCTCACACCTATTGTCTTCCATTCCCTCTGATCCTCACTGCCATGCATTTGCATTTTCACAGACCTGCATTTCACATTTTGGCTTCTATTCCACCCAGGAGAGCACATAAAACTCCAGCAGACTCTCTTTATGCCTGAAGAAGGGGGTTTGTGCCTCAAAGCTTACAAAGAACAATTTTCCCAACTATTTAGTTGGTCTAATAAAAGATTTACCCAAAGAACCTGATCTGCCTATGCCCTTTGACCAACACGGCTACAACCGACAACCCTGAAGCATATCCATAAACATATTCCCCTGGATACTGGCTTTTTATTTTAAATACAGAGTGGTAGTCTTACTACTGCTAGGTGCAAACTGTAAAGAACACTAATATAGTTTCTTTGCATTTGAGTCATCAGCTGTCTGATATGGTTGGCATGGATATATTTGTGATAGTACAGGAAAAGCCATTTACTTGTCTTACAGAAGTTACTATGCGATCAGAATAGTGGGGTTTGTCCTGAGGAATGTGACTAAGTAGGCTAGATTAAGTGAAGATCTCAGTACTAAGGCTGTGTGAATTTTCCACAACCATTTCATTTCGGAGGTGTTTCAGGCCATTTTGGCACCCAAAGCACTGAATCTGAATGAAAACAAAAGGCTCAGAAATATCTCTGAAATGAAACAAGGCATCCGAAACATTTCAGAAAATTTTTCAGACTATGATGGCATTTTGGAGCTGGACTTGCAGGGAAACAGATGTATGCTGCTACCCTGCTGCATGACTTGGCTCTGCAGGGAGCAGAGGTCCACACCAGGGGTCTCCTCACTGCTGCCATCCACCCCATGCTATCCCCATGATGCGGGGCTGCACAGGGTGGGCAGCAGTGGTGAGGAAACCACAGCGTGGATCCCTGCTCCCTGTGGAGCCAGGTTGCATAGCAAGGCAGTGCTGGTCCCTGCTGTCTGACCTGGCTCCACAGGGAGAAGAGATCTGGGGCAGCGTGGGATGGGCAGCAGTCGTAAGGAGACCCCTGGCATGGATCTCTGCTCCCTGCAGAGCCAGGTCACGTGGGACAGCAGTGCTGGTCACTGCCATGCAACCTGGCTCCTCCGGGAGCAGAGATCCGTGCTTGGGGTCTCCTCACCACTGCTGCCTGCCCTGAGCAGCCCCACGTTGCCAGGGCAGTGTGGGGTGGGCAATGGCGGTGAGGAGACCCCTGGCATGGATCTCTGCTCCCTGCAGAGCTGAGTCACTTCACACAGCAGTCTTACTCGCTGCTCCGTGCTGCTTCCCTGCCCTGCAACCCCCGTGCAGATCTCTGATCCCTGTCACTCACACTTCGATTCTCATCTAAGAAACCGATTACCTGCTTGAGAAATAGTATAGGGGACTGTGTGCGTGAGAAAAGGAGTGAGAATCTAAGTGTGAGTGACAGGGATCAGACTTCCGCCCGGGGGTCTCCTCACCTGCATGGAGGGCAGCGGGCCTCCCCCAGATGAGTCACCCATGGCCCCGTCCTGCTCCCACTGGGGCCCCAAGCCCCCAACACTAATCTCTGCCCCTCTGGGTAGGGTTGTGCGAAGCTTGCAGCCCATTCGAAACACATTCAGAGGAGATTCGGCTGAAACAAAACAGGACAATGATCCAAAACACTGAAACAAATCACTATCCTCCGAAACAGCTGAATCCGAAACCAAACTGAAACAGCCATGTTGCACAGCCCTACTTAGTACAAGAAAGGTAAACAGGCAAAATGAAACAAGGTATATTTAACAAGTTAAACAACATCTGACTTGTACTTCACGGAAGCTTCCATTTGACCTTGAAGTCAAGCTGTGTCTTGAAGGAGACTTGCAAGAGGACTTTGCATCAGCACAATGGAGCCCCTATACTCTCACATTTCTTATTTAAGTGATGCTGTGGAAATGCTACTACAGGAGCCTTGCTTGCACCTCATTTTTTTGGGAAATAACCTAGGGTTTTTTTGAGAAACTGATTACCTCCTTGAGAAACAGTATAGTGGACTGTGTGTATGAGGAAAGGAGTGAGAATCTAAGTGTGAGTGCACAAGCAGATGTATTTTTATTGTATAGGTGGAGAGGTTTAGGCCTTGCTAGTTTTTCTGAAAGAAATCAGTTAGCTTTTTGCTTTGGCTATTGTATTTTCTTGAGCATTTTGTAAGCTTGTGCTAAATGATCACCTAAGGCAAATATGACCTAAATCATGTAACTCCAATACAGTAACACCCTGACTCTCAGCAAGCATATTTCTTAAATTATGTTTGAAAATGTAGTTTTCAAAGTTTATGTACAGCTTCAAAAGAATCCAGATACACTTTCCCTGGGATCTGAAGTTTCAAATAAGGTATCCTTGTGTGGATATTGCAGCCAGATGCAGCTTCACTCACTTCAAGAGAGCAAACTGTGACTCTCTGCTCACAAAAGATGAACAGCTCTTGAATACACTTCAGACACCATTTCATAAAACACCATGATGCTTATCTAACAGCTGTTAAAAAATAAGCCTTCACACTGAAGCGTGATAAGAAATCCAGAATTTCTCCACTGCTCCTACTCAAGTTCCCCCCTAGAATATTTTACACGATTACTCAAAGGCTTTCACTGAGTAAATCTGTGAGATGCCAAAAGACCATCAAGACACAAATATATATGTGTAATTGCAAAACTTTACTGATTAGCTAAAAGACATACAGAAACAAAAGCAGGAATAGTTGTAAATATAGTTCCTTGAACTGTAACAGAGAAGGAGAATATTGGTATTATTGAAACTGATTGCTATATCACAAAGGAGACAAGGTAAAGACTCAGAAAGGAGGACTGTCATAGTGCTGCCAGAATCACAGGCTGGGAGAACAGCTCAAGAGTAGAAACATTGAGAATACTTATATTTGGAGAGTCGCATAAGGGGGTCAAACAGCTATCTGCCCCTTGAGTCAAAAGAATTGGAGTTTTAAGCAAATGAAGTGTAAAAGGATAGATTTGGAACACGTGAAAGAACAGACATCCCAGAGACATATTTAAATATTCCATTTTAATGGCTTAGCGTATTGGAATTTTCCACCTTAAATGCCCAAGCAGATGGTGGGAAATTGCACTGACATGGGTATATTTTTGATGATTTGTAAATTTTTTGTATTGAATATATTCACCAAGGAAATGTTTTATTTCTCTCTTCTGTTGTTCTGCAGATTCTCACTAAGATTGGTCATGAATATGTATTAACTTGCAGTTGTTTAAAAAACACAGGAGGCTTTTTCCATTTATACTAAGCTCTTCTGGGAGGTAGTATCCCAATTCCCACCCCCAGAACACCCTGTCATGGATTATTTTTAAGAGCTTTCATTATGCAGAAGTAAATTCACAGTTGAAGATGTCTATAATTACAAAAGAGTACTGAAAATGTAGCAAGGCAGAAAAGGAATTATCCCATCTTCAGATTTGCCTCTGAACATTAGCTATATAACTATATAAAGAAAGAACAAGCATTTAGCAATCAGTATCTGCCACCATCAGCTGGAAAGTTTATTCCACTTACCTAAGCTGCTCCTAAGAGACTAACATTTGAAGGAACCTATGAGAGTTCTGCATCTTGCCTTTATTTCCGTTTCTGCAGAACATTTTTCTTATGACCTCTGGCATACCTGAAAGCCACTTCAACAAACATACTATCAATATCACTTGGTGAAATGTACTGGTTTGAAAACATCACAGCAAGCTTAAAATGTAATATTAAAACATGATTTATTTTTTTTAAAAATGTTAATTGGTGGGAATAGTCTTAATAGATAGCTGAATACATATGTGGAAAAAGAGGCAAGAACCAAAAGAGGGACATCAGGAGGACAGTTTAGGAGTTTTCACTTCCCTGACTTAGTCTTTGTGCTGGCAGGGTCCCAAATGAACACTGCAATAAATAGCATCATACATAAGAGACTGTGAAACACTCGCATCCTGTGGACTGGGCAGGGATTTTATTCATAATTTCATACACAGTTTACAACTTGCCGCAGAGGTTCCACGCTATTATCAGTGCATGTTCTTAGCATAAAAGAGAAATAAATTCTGCCAGTTAGCTGAATTTCCATCACAATATCTGGATGAAATACCATTAAGATTTAACTCAAGAGAAAATGCTATGAATTATCCTAAAACGCTGTATCAGTGAGCCATCTTTGCTAAACACAGCAGTTATGCACAGCCATGTGTCATGAAATCTGAACAAAAATCATAGAAGATTCTACAGTACATTTGAAATTTACCTATGTTGTCATTATATAGCTGCATCATTTTTTGTTTCTCATATACTGGCACTAGTTTTCAAAGACTGATCATACCAGCCACTGCACTCGTAGGAAAATAGTCACTCATCAATAACACAGACTATAAAAGACAGCAAAAACACATTCCTAAGGTGCCCAATTCTTTTCTTTAGAATACTGAATCCTTTGTAAATGGATTACGTTCTCTTTACTCGTAGCTAGAGCTATCAATCACTGGCAGGAGGTTGAAATGACTTACCAATCAACCCTTTTTCTAGAATTTGTACTTCCCACAGCTGAGTGCCACAAACTTTTTATTAGTTCAAACTAATATTTAAGCAAAACTATTTCAACATCCAGCCATGTGATAATTAAAATATACCCTTCAAAAGAGTGATTTTGAAACAAGTGCTTTAGCTAGTTAGAGTGCTACAGATTCTGGTATGAAAATGTGTGGATCCAGATTTTGAAAAGGGCGGAGGGGGATGGCCACCACAAAGAGCCAGATTAACCATCCCTTGGCCCTGCAATCACCATAGTTTCATATGGCCAGTGAGGATCTAAATTCTTAAATTTGGCTGTGGCTGCAGAGCCAGGGAAAGGTTAACTTGGCTCTTGGCAGCAACACCTAATACCTCCTCTCACACCAACGGTGTCTCTCCTGGTGAAGGGAGGTGGGGAAGAGATAGAGGGAGCCAAAGAGTGAACTCCTGATGTGGCTCCATGTGGTTGGAACCCACTGGCCTCTACCACAGTGGTCCTCTTTACTGAGCATCCTGGGGCCTGTGTCCCGGTTGTCCGCTCACACATACACAACTGGAAGGAGAAACTGAAGGGGGAGCAACATACCCTCCCCCCCATCCTCCCTGGTCCCTGGGAAGATCAGTGCTTTCCTTTCTGAACTGGGCCTCTTATGAGTATTTTTGAGCTTTTTCTGAACTGGGCCTCTCCTCTGAGAAAGTGGAGTTAGGAAGAAGGAGTAATGCTGGCTTTCAGGATTTCAGGAAAATGTTGAGGTAAAGGGCTGGTGGCAGAGCAGTTATCTTGCTAGTGCTCCAGAGTTTAAACCTCATCTCTGACTTGGGCTGAAAGCTACTCCTAGCAGACCCATCTGTCTAATGGGTACTTCGTCATTTGAGCAAGAGAAACAGAGGCTGATATATGTGAAAGCTAGTTACATTTCTTTCTCAGGCTTTCTAGGCTTAGGCTGACCATGTCTGACTAGATCTACATAAACTGGGACCAGAATTTAATTTATATATAGAAAGCAATTCAAAGACAAGAAAACTGTTGATTATTTCTGACACTCTTATTTCTCTCTTCTTTTGCTATTCAGCAATCTAGCTGTAGGTGATTAGTGCATGCTAGATCATGGCTGAGTCGATAAGATTATTCAACTTTTATATAAATCACACTTGGTTGGAAGGATACTGAGTGACATTATATTGAAATTTTTGTGATCACAGCTGCAGCACAAAAGTGACCACTGGGTTCATTTATTGGGCTCCCTGGAAAAGTAGAACGGTCTTTGAAATTTTCTATGGAGTCTTCGAGTGCCAAGTGATCTTACCACCCATTTAAACACTTTCTGGTTCAGTAACAATCCCCTTGGCTGCAAGGACTTCCTGCTCAGCAAATGTGCCATTGTACTGGTGTTTCTTTTACATGGATGGCCTTAAAGGACACAATGTTCTTTGTGCCTGTTAACTATATGGAGAGGTTTCCATTGACACTTTAGTTCCTTTGTTCTTCATTGCCAGTTCAGTTAACAAGACTATGATTACACACTGTCTATCATGTTGCACTTTCCAATCTCTCTAAAAGAGTTTGTCACTGTGCTCTGTTTCAGGAAATGTATGCTACTTTCCCCCTCTTTCATCCAAATTCTGTGGACAATGTATTCTGCTCAATAGGCTACCTTCTCATATACTGGCATCTGAAGTCAGGACACTTGTTTTCCCCTTAACATGGCAAATTAAAAGGAACAGAGATCCTCTGTTACCAGAGCCAAGGATTCCCATACCTGCTGTGGTCTTGGGGTTCGCAACCTTTTAGAAGTGATGGATCCCCTGCCACTACCAACTCTCCCAGTCACTGAATTGCCAGCATCCCAATGCACATGCAACCTATCCAACCACTGACATCCCAATGCATGTGCAACCCAAGTGACAACTTTCCCAACACATACGCAACTCAGCAGCTGAACTGCTGTCAGTGTCCCAGCTTTCTGAGCCAGATGCAATGCTTGGCAGGCCAAATTTGACCTGCAGGATACAAGTTGCCAACCCTTGCTCTAGTCCTCTGAACTTTTTGATTCATCAAAGAATACCCTGGAGTTCTTTTGGCGAAGAATAGACATTTGAAAGATTATCTTTTTAAGACTCAGAAAAAGCTTACCATGCAATTACTGCAGCCATCCATATTAAGTGAAGCACTGGCCAAACAGGTGAGGCCATTAGTTACAGTACTTTGGGCAAAACTCCAAACTGCTGGCTTTGCTCACCCCCTCCAAGTCACCCATCATATGAGGAAAATCAATACTGAGCTTTAAGAAATTAAAAAAAAAGCTCCCCCCCAATCAAGCAACCTCCTGCGGAGATTATGACATAAATTTGGAGTGTGCCTTAAACAGCAGTAAGAGTAACTACGATACCACAGTACTAGTACAACACACTAGAGAAGAACAGAAAACATATACTACACTTTGGACATCACTGGGCTTCTTATGTGGTAACTGCACTATTAAAAATGAATAAGGATAAAAGGATAGGATCAATATACTTGACATGTAATGTGAATGTGAGAATAATCCTAACCCAATTAATTGCAGGATAAGATGTATTAAATACCACTTAAATTAGAAGGTTCCAAATCACTGAACATCTTACCAGATTAGGTACTGTATGAATATTTAGAAATTGTAGAACTAGATCATGTAGAAACAGTGACCGAAATGACCATTTTGAATGAGAGCATATTTGTTGCATTTATTTTATGATCTCAGTTCTTTGGTAGAATGGAAAAAAATCTTTAGGTCTTTGATTTTCATCTTCACAAATGTAATTTAAAACAAAATAGTAGAAGCAAGGAGCAAGTGAGGAGTCAATTTCCTTATCCAATTGGATACAGCGAAATTCCTGAAACATAGTACTTGTGCTACAAACTGAAATCTATATTACCAATAACAATGTATTCACTATCAAAAACAGCTGGGACACCGGGAACTTTTTGAAGCAGGACTTCTTCACGAAATCACAAGCTGTAATTTGCATTTGATTTACAATGAGAAATAAAAACATCCTTTCATTGCTTTGATGTGTTAAACAAGAAATTAGCAGGATAGGCTCTTCAAAGATACCCTGTTCCACTCGGGGACCTAGGTTATGTTTTGAATCAGAGAGTGATTCCTCCTTTCCAGCAGTTTCAGGCTATTGCATGGTAAACTCTTTAAACCATCTGTGTTAATGAAAGGCACAGAGTCCTTTGTGTAAAACTTTTGCAGGAAAAGCATGCAGCTATAGGTAAAACATGCTCTTGCTGTTCTATCTCTAAAACATGCTTTTTGAGTAGTGTATTTGAGCAGACTTATGGCTTCTTTTCCCTGAGGCAACTGCAGTAGTTGCCCAATCTTGGTTGTTTTGACTTATGGCCCTAATACATAAAAAAGCACAGCAGACTTCTGTCCCTAAATCATTTGGACACATTTAAAATCTCCTCTACTCCAATTCTGATAATTTTGAAACTTATAAACTGTACAGAATTTCTGTAAGACATACACCAATACATGGTTTAACTGTGAAGTATGATTAAGTGGCATAATCAAATATATGCAAGTTTACATTTTAGTTCTATAAACTAAACTTGGTTTTAGAGCATCCAATAATAATTTCACCATCCACTATTTCCTATGTATTAAAGTAGCCAAGTATTTCAAGACTATGAAATCTGAATTCCCCCCATTTACTCTTCCATACCCTGCATAAAACTTACCCTAGCAAACTAGAGCTTGGTAACAATTTCCCCAGAATATCAAATTTAAATTTATAATACAAAATTCTATTAGAATGAGCATGTTACACTGGTGATATATTCATTCAGGCTTCAGGAAAGAGAGCCACACTCTGAAGCACACTATTGGTTTATGTAGTTTATGAAAAATGGCTTCAAATACAAAACAGAAAATCTATTTTTATTCCCTGGAAGCTCAGGAAACAGTACAGTTATAGCAATAGTAATCTGATCAAATCTAAGTGAAGAGAAACAACACTGGGCAAAAATGGGAGGGGGGATGAAGTCACCTAAAAACAAATAGTATTTTGTAGACAAAAATCTTGATGGATATGGACATCGATGCACATAAATCCATGTCACGAGGGATATGTTTGGAGGCAGATTTGCTTGTGTAATCCAGTTGTTTTGTGCTATTTTGACATAAAACGTGTATAAAACCATTCTAATTCCCAGGTTTGTAGGATTTAGGACTATGCTGTCATAACTATGAAAGCAATTAGAACCCCAGTCATATTGGCGAGTGGCTTATAACCACTGATATTAATTTTAGTTGGGATCTCATGTTAATTGATGTTTTTGTTTCAGACACATCTTAAAAGGAAAATGTCCACAAAGACAACCACAAATGTATTATGATAAAAAAACTTATAGTGTCTATGTTATTCTTACAGTTTTGAAGCCAAAGGTTTAGAATGTTTTGCAAAGGCAATACTGCATTCCAGTATAAATTTATTAAAAATATCTATTCAATGTTATATGCTGAATTAAATAAGGATAGCACGAATGAAAGTATGAATCTTTTCCTTAAGTTGTAAATAGGGCTGATGCTACCAAATGAGATAACGAGATAAAGTTGATGCTAACATGCCTGGCTTCACTAAACAAACATCGATTTTAAAGAAAAGGGATGTACTTGCTGTGTGATTTAACCTATGCCTTAGTACATTCTTTCTTAACGCAATCTACAAAACAACTCTTTTTATTAGAAGTGAGGCAAAGGAAGTGCCTCAAAACACATCCAAAAAAAATGTCCTTCCTTTCTTTTAAAATCCCAATCCATTTTACTCAATAAATAACACAATAGGATTCAGTTTTCCTTTAAAAAGTGAAGAAAGGAAACTAAAATGACATTTACAAGAAAATCACCTGTAAGTAATAAAAGAAATCCACAGGCTCTGAAACAGGATACTATTACATTTTCATCACATATTATGGTAATGTAAATCTAGGTGCTATAATTTAGCAAGCAGGAAGCTTTACATCAATTTGACAGTCTTATTAGCCTCAGTAGAAGGTGAAAACTCAGAGGAGGTAGTTATTGTTGATGCAAACAAACTTTTGGTATCTTCTCTTCTTCTAACTTTTAAAAGTTCACACAGAGATTATTTCTAGAAAGATCTTAATCCTTTAAAAGAAATGTAACAGCTGTTTAAACTTCACAGTTTGTTCCTTGTGTTTTTGACTAATTTTCTACCTGTATGCACTACTACTTCCAAACTTCCTTGAGATTTGTCTGTCCTGTCTGTACAGCTAATTGTCTTCTCCAGATTCTCATCTCTGATCT
The DNA here is from genome assembly GCF_001723895.1 of Crocodylus porosus. NCBI lineage: Eukaryota > Metazoa > Chordata > Crocodylia > Crocodylidae > Crocodylus > Crocodylus porosus. The sequence continues at coordinate 11,686,249 of NW_017728949.1, read as the reverse complement.
GGCCTTCCTGACATCTACCTTGACCCCTTACAAAAAGTGAAAAAAACATTAAACAGCCCCACAAATTAATCTGACCTCCTCTTCCTCCAGTGCTTCTGGGAATGTTAACATTAGGTGATCATCTTATAAGGTCCCTGCATTATTTTGCTCCTTCTTACCTATTCTTTTTTGCTCTCTCACCTCTGTTTTGTCATCAATATCATGCTGCTCTCAAGTTTCTTTGCACTAACTTCTGTGATGCACCCTATAGACAGAACATTTTTTCAGATAGTTCCCAAGGTCCATATCAGGGGTGGGCAATTATTCGGGCTGCAGGGCCACTTAAGGAGTTTTGGTGAGCTGTTGTGGGTTGGGCAAAAAATGCACCTCCATCCCTCCCGCCCTGCAACAGCTTACGAAAGCTCCCTACGTGGTAGATTATTAGATTGTTCAGGAGGTGCTGGACAGAGCAAGAGGCAGGGTCTCCATGGAGACCAACCTGGGAGCCGTATAGGCAGGATGTGCTTGACTGGGCAGATGGGATGGGTAGGAGCCACTGCTGCTGGGACTTCTGGAAAGTGGAGTCCAGCCGTTGCACCACCCTTCCCGTCACACACCCAGGGGTGCCGAGACCAGCTACATGTGCCACATCCTGGGCTGCCCCCCATGCCTGGACTGGGTGGGGCTGAGGGACCTGCTGCAGACCATATAAAATCCCTTGGTGGGTTAGATTTGGCCTGCAGGCTATATTTTGCCCACCCCAATCTACATCCACCTACATTTACATACTTCTTAAATAAAGCCTGACTTTTGCTTTGATGCCTCCATGAAACCAACTACTTAATTGTGGCTAAATTGGCACATGGAGTAAATGTCATATATCTTGCATATAGTCCTAAACCACCAGTTCCCAAAGGACATGTCCTAGCACAGTATTATACTATGACTGTGACAGAAGTATACTGTGAGATTCTCCTGTGTGAGGAGGTAAATTATCTCTGTCCCCCACCCACCACCCCTATCCGGCACCCTGAGCCTGCCCCATCCACTCTAGCAGTGCCTGAGGCTGCTCCTTTGGGGACTGCTGCTGACACCTTCCTCTGCCATGCCTCAAACCCAGGCAGCCCCCACTATTGGGGGTGGGAAGGGGAAGACAGTGGAAAGAGCAGGGCAGAGCAGGTTGAGGTCCTTAAGTGGCACAAGCTAGATCAGCAATTCTCAACCTGTTTTAGCTTTAAGGCCTCCCTCCACATTTTTTCTAAGTTTAGATCTATCTCAGTGATTTTCGGCTGGGATGCTGTGAAATTCAGAAAAGTTATGGAGGGATGCCCTGAGGCTAAAAAGATTGAGGAACCACTGATATAGAGACTAATTCTTTGATTAAAGAAAGATGTATTTAGTGTCATTTTTTTAACAGAACTTCTCAGCATTGGTCTGATTTCCTCTGGAAGGGTAATGGAATAGGTTATATATTTTGAGGGGAAAATAAACACACACACGGCATGTGTGAAGCGACTAATAATCACTTTGGATTTGGATTTGGCCAATTCAGGGGACAGTGATTCGATTCGGTGATTCGAGTCACTGTCCTGATTTGATTCAGCTGAATCTGATTCAGAGATTTGGCTGCTACTGAATCTCCAAATCATGCAGGTCCATCCCCCACCCACTCTCCCAGCCTGGAAATAGCTGCCCCACCCACCCCAACTCCCAGCACTTTGAAAAAAAAAGCCCTGACTCACCAGGTGCAGCTGGGCAGGAGGTAATCCCCACTGCCCCCCACTGGCCCTCCACGGCCCCATGCTGCATGGGGTACTCTGCATGAGCCCCCCAACCTCACCCCCTGCTGTCCCAGCCCCCCCCATAGCTGCCCCACCTGCCCC
>NW_017728949.1:11676374-11683941 GCF_001723895.1 Crocodylus porosus | reverse complement strand
GCTGGCGGGGACTGCCCAAATCATTGAAGCTCTTTGAACCTTTTCCGAAGATTCAGAGAGCTTTGAATCAATTTGGACCTTTTTATTAGTCCCCTGATTCAATTTAGATTTGGAGATCTGGTCACCGAATCGGGATGAATCTCCTCTGAATCAAATCACCACCTGAAGTTTCACACAGCCCTAACATACACACACACACACACACACACCCCCACACACACCCACACACATACCTTTTTGGGTGTAAGAGTCAAGTGTGCTGCCAATTTTAGTCCAGAAACAAGTGTGCCTGGGGGATCAAGTTTGGGAAACAGTGTCCTAAGCTAATATTAATCAGGTTAGATCCTGAGACATACTAATTATTTTTATGCTACTCTGGCAGTACAAAGAAGTTGTATAAGCTGGAAGTCCTGTGGTTAGAAGGTGACCTGCCTTGAGGTACTAATCTCTGTAGCAATTCTGGTCGCACACCAGTATGTTCCCTTTGTTTCTCAAGGCACCTCTGTACCATGATCTGAAAGGAAAGGGTCTTCCCACTAGTTCAGCACCAAGCAAGCAACTCATTTTTTCTGTTTATTTCACAGATCAGATGTATCAGCCTTTTGACATCACCAGGGCAGACTGAAATGATGGGAAGAAGAACTGGACCTCCCAGCATGGAAGGAGGAAGCATTAAATAAAATAAAACCAGATCAGAGCCCTAGAGCAAAGAACACTGATCAAAGAAAAATATTTCTAATTTCTTGGGATAAGCGAGGAAACCTAGATATAGAAACATCCATATCAACACTATGATCATATTCTGAGCTTCTTCCCTACTGTTTTAAAAAATATATACATGCACAAATCAGAACATATTCCACTTAAGATTTCAGATCCCAATTAATTTCCACGTGATATTTTAGTGCAATACTCACTGTTCCTTAAGCAACCTAATAATTTTTTAAAGGCTGGTCAGCCATTCTTTTTTTTTTCTTTTGGATAGGATCAAAATAATGGCACTTCTTAAATTTACAAAACCTTTAAGGAAGATTCCATCAGAGATCAGCCATTTATTTTCTTCGATTTGTCCTTGAAATTCTGAAAGACTCTCCGAAGTCATGATTTAAAGCACTAAGAACCTGCTCAGTTGGGGCCAATCTTCAGCTGGTGAAAATTATCATTGCTCCAGCAAAATCAGTAGAGTTATTTTGTCTTTATACTCCAAAGGAAATCAACATGAATAAGAGAAAGAAGAACTTGCATTTTTTGGAGAATAATCACTGAAAACAGCTAGTTTCATGCCCAATAGTTTAATATCACACAAATAGTCCCACTGAAATCCTATGGATTAAGGCAAGGTTCAGCAACTTTGGATCCAGCCTACAGAGCTGTGGCTTTAGTGGAGGGGGAGCTCTGTCTGTGCCATGCTGCAGTGGGGCAGTGGGAGTCCTGGAAGTGTGGGGTAGGGAGACGGGGAGAAGGTGGCCAGGTTCTACTGCTGGCCTGGCTTGCTGCAGCTTAAAGCTGGGTCATTTTGGCCCTTTCCCCACACACCCCCAGAAAATGTTGGGTTAATGTATTAGCCAACATGAAAAAAAAGTATTTGAAACTGACCCTAAATCTATAAACTGAACACAAGGGAAAAAGAGAGTCCAGAACTGAAATAACAGTAGCTGTATACTGGTGTAGCTCCACTAACAGGCTGGTACTGTTTTACAGTGCTAGAACTTGAAGTCCAGTTTCTTTTTTCTTCATTAGAATTTAAAATAAGGCCTAAGTCTGTTATATTTAGTGCAAATATACTTACTTGTTCTGTGAAAAATGACTCTCAGCTTCTGCGCTGTGATTCAAAACCACTTTGTCTTTTAAATGTAATTGTAATGTAATGCTTTGCCAAAATCTGAACTCTTTCTACTTACAAGTATAAGATGCATCATCTGAATTAAATGTCTTGCTAGAAAACCCTAAAAGGTCTATTGTAATACATCAAGTACACATCTCACAGTCAGTGAATTACAAAAATAATTAAACAAAAATCGTGAATCTTGAGCACAAGTTCATTGTTACAAAGGGACTGAGATCATTTACCCTGATATGCAGATTCTGTCTGACAGGAGGAATTCACAATGATCAAAATTAATTTCCTTAATATGGTCTTGTAATTTAAAAGAAATATTAAGAAGCCACATGGCATATAATGAAGCAAGGAAAAAAATAGCTAACTGATTGCTGCTGCTTTCGAAATTAGAGGGAATGATTGTTATAGTGAAGGATGGTTCTGCCATTCTGATCTGATACCCTGAAAGTAACTTACATCTTCTACATATGCATTATCATGGTTTCTATACACACAAAAAAGAATTATGATTTCCATGCCATGAATAATCTCCAAGGAATATAATGTTAGGATTTTAATCATGAACTCCTCATTGAAGATAGCTGTTTACTCATTAAGATTTAGAAATGAACCAAAAATCTTTTATCATAACCCCTTAATAAGTGGACGTATATCCCTTTTCAGAACAGTGTGTTCTTACGATGTTTAATATCTCTCTCTTATCTTGCAATCTTAGAAGCTTTACTTCCTTTATAAAGAAATGACATCTTTAGCTGAAGTGGTATGTATCTTTTTACAGATCCCAGCTGCAAGCATGGTTTAATATTTTAGAGTTTAATTCAAGTTTTTGCATCCTTAAACTATGCCTAAAACCCAGGAATGTTTGTGTCCTTGGAATGATACTGAAGATGACAATGATGATGAAGATTAATGGTATTCCAAGTTTCAGGACACGTGATAAACAGCAAGTGAAAACTAAGCTCTTGGCCCAGTGACAGCACAGGCAAACAACAGACGTAATAAAGCAAGAGCTATTTATGGAAGGAAATGCAAACAAGCCTCATGGAAGTGGGGGGGGGGGGAAATGAAAATGAAGGGAGGAAGAGTGATTGGCACACATTGATGAAGAGTATCAGAGAAACATGGAGAAAGGCACAGAATAAGAAAATCAGGAATACGTTTGGATAGAATAAATGAGGAAATTGAGTCATAAATCTACATAACAACTGTCTAGGCAGCTTTGCAAGAGAAAAGCATTCTTGGAATATCCCAGCATGAATTGATACAGGTAGGGAACAAACAAATGGATTCAAAAAAGAAGGTAATACGAAGCAAATGAATGATGTTCTGGGCCACAATGGGTGAATCTACGTGAGATGATTACAGTGGAGTTGTCTAATAACCTCCACAGTAAACATCTCAGTGTCTACATGTGCAGTGATATGCGGATGGAATAAACTAATTAATTCAGCCACAGGTTAGTATTTGTAAATACAAACACTATCCTGACTGGAGTTTTTTATTCCACCACAACACACATGGAGATGCTGACAGCACTGGCTGGGACATGACAGTGCTTCAGTGCAGGGGCTGTCTGCCAGCGTATTGAGCTGGGTCCGAGCAACCCTGGCTTGGCAGGCTGAGCCCCTGGACCGCTTGCCAGCCAGGGCTGCTCCAACCTGTCTCAGCATGCTGCAGTCCCAGATCCACAAGTAAACACAGTGCCCAGGAGCAATAAACTGATACGATATGCACCAGAGTTTATTGCTGCACATTAACTGCACATATAGATGCAAACAGTGTTTAGGATGACCTCCAATAAAGAGAGTAATGGGAGGATGGGAATATTTGGAAAATTGGATTAAAATAATCAAGAACATAAATTCTGAAAGGATTGGGCCACTCTTTTGACAATAGACAAAGAGAAAAAGGATGGATTTTAGAGATGTCATAGAAGAAAATGCTGTTGGTGTCAGTTTAAATGGAGAGAAAAGCAAAGATAACAAATGGAGAGGAAAGCAAAGGTGACAAAGACCACAAAGATTACTTGTGATCAGAGTCACAAGTCCACATCATAGGAAGGATGGTACTGATGTCAAAAAGACAGAGGAGATGAGATTCATTGTTTCAAACTTTTAGAAAGCATGAACATATAATGACTGCAGGAGATGAGGATGCTTTCAGCAGACACAAAGAATGTGAGAAGTGGAAAGAGAATAAAGGGGGCAGATAAGGAGCTCTTTTTAACTGTTAACAACAAGCTATCAAGACACGAATGCTGAAGTGACAGGTTGAAATGTATAGCTGCATCCAGTTCTGGGTGCTGCACTTCAGGAGGGATGTGGACAACATGGAGGGGGCCAGAGGAGGGCCACTCACATGATCAGGGGGCAGCAGGGCAGGCCCTGCGAGGAGAGGCTAAGGGACCTGCACCTATTCAAGCCTCCACAAGAGAAGGCTGAGGGGGGATCTAGTGGCCTGTTACAAACTAGTCAGAGGGGACCAGCAGGCATTGGGGGAGTCCCTGTTCCCCTGAGCACTACCAGGAGTAACAAGAAATAATGGTCACAAACTGGCAGAGGGTAGATTTAGACTAGATATCAGGAGGTACTACTTTACTGTCAGGGCAGCTAGGATCTAGAACCAACTTCCAAGAGAAGTGGTGAAGACTCCTACCCTGGAGGTCTTTAAAATGAGGCTTGATAAACACCTTGTCGGGACCCCAGTACTCTTTCCTGTACATGGCAGGGGGTCGGACTCCATGATCTGCTCAGGTCCCTTCCGACCCTACCAACTATGAAACTATGACATAGTTAAACAGGTTAGAAGTTGGGAGATTTGCAAATCACCAGTTTACATGTAACATCTGAATAACTATGAAAAGGGACAATCTCCCAGGGTGTCTACAGATATAGCATTTCTCTTGAGAAAAATTATTTTGTCCTGAGATCATAGGAAAGTAGGACTGGAAGGGACCTCACAAAGTCATCCACTCCAGCCCCCTGTTCAATTCAGGATCCTCCCTGACTAAACCATCCCAGCCAAGTGACTGTCAACTTGCCCTTGAAAACTACCAAGGATGGAGATTCCACAATTTCTTTAGGTAACCTGTTCCAGTGCTTGACCATCCTCATAGTCAGAAGATTCTTCCTAAACTCCAACCTAATTATTCTCCACTACCACTTGAGGTCATTGTTCTTAGTCCTGTCCCCTATGGCCACAGAAACCCCCCCCCTACCCCCATTCTCTTTGTAATTGCCCTTTAGATAGTTGAATACTATTAATAACTCCTTCCCTGCTCAGTCTTCTCTTCTCCAGACTAAATAACTCTAGTCTTGTCTCCCTTTTCTCATAAGTCTTTCTTCCCAAGATCCAGTAGCTCTGCACTGGACTCTATCCAAACTGTCCAAATCCTTCTTGAAGTGTGGGGCCCAAAACTGGATAGAGTAGTCCAGATGAGGCCTACAGATATATTAATCCATTGTCACACTTTATGTACCTGTGAAATATGCAAGATAAAATATGCTAACACTCCCTTTCCCTTTTGTGCCTATAAATTAATCACAGCTTATTCAGGTTAATTAACAATCATCCCAGGGCAAGACAGTCAGGCTGGTGCTCTCTGGCCAACTGAGAAGCAACATGTTCTTGGAAGGGCTACATGTGTAAAGGCCTGTGATGTTTCCATTTGGTCCTGCCTGGACTGAGATTTCTGCTTACAGCCCCAGTGAAAAAAAGTTTTAAAGAGGAAAGACAGGGCAAAGGATAACTCAGACAATTTTACAGAGTGTAAGAGAAGGAAAGATGATAAAATGTTTAAATTAATTAATTAAATGAGAGTGGCTGGAAAAGTGGCAATAGAAGCCTAAAAGGACAGTATTAGAAATACCAAGAATAAAAAGACATGAGAGAGGAGAGAGTGATATTGTGAAGAGGAGAGAGATCTGGGAGAATGATCATGGAGTCAAGGTCCTCTCCTTTGACCAAGGAAAGGCCACTGGAGATTAGCTGAGCAGTTAAAGTAGTTAGAAGACAAGAGAAAACAAAGTAAAATGCACCTGGGACTGAATTAGAGGAGAGGAAGTCAAAGCAATAGCTTTAAATTTAAATCATAAGGAAGTTCATTTGCAAATTTAATGAGTTTAGAGATGAAGGGAAATTAGAAAGTTCATGCAGAGACAGAGGAGACTTAACAGTCAGGATGTTTTTCAGATTTGGTTAATTAAAATATACTCTGAGTGGAAGAAACCCAAAGAGCAGAAAAGATGGAGGTATGAGAATGGGAACCAAGGGCAGTCCCCACTGGTTAACAGCCAGGAAGGGACAGAGATAAAGGGACAGGTGGAGAGGATGGAGATGCAGAGTAGGAGAGCAATTGCAAAGGAAAAGGAGAAGAAGTTTGGAAAGGACAGCAGAACATCTCCCTGAAGAAGTCAGTGAGGTCCTAATCAATGGGCAAAGAATTTAAGAATGGAACTGAGTTTGGAAGACTGGCTGTAGAACTTAGAAGTATGAAACTTAATCAAGGAAAAATAAAGCTGATTTGCAAGAAAGAGGACAATAGTGCAGGGAGAAAGGCTAAATTAGCAGTGAAGGAAATTGTGGCTTTTTGTTTTGTTTGAAATATTATTCATTTTCTGTGGAGATATTCAATAGTGCTAGAACAAGAGCTCGGGAAGTATATGAATAGTATGTGGCATCTGGCTGATGTTTACTTAAGACTGATGGCACAATGGGAGAGAAGCATCAGTAAAGAAATTGGAGTAGATGCCATTAACTATTGTATCAATGGTCCTAAGAGTATAAAAAGAGGAAGAAGGGTCTAAGGCCTACACAAAGTGAAGAAAATTAATGGGTTGGAGGTCTTAAAGAAAATTAGATGGATTAAATGGCAGTATCCACAGTTAAGGAAATACTGTGTTGGTCAGACAAAAGAAATGAGAGAGGAAGAGTGATCCTTTAGACATAAGACCAAGTGACCAAGTTCCTTTTTAGTGTAAAAAAGTGAAATTCCACTGAAATTAATGGAGCTTTATCATTTACACTGATAGAGAATTTGGTACAATGTCCATGGAGTGTATGGGGTTTGATTCTGGATTAAAAAGCCAAAGAAGGGGAAGGGTAGAAAGCTAAATGGTCAGACAGTCATCACCATGAAAAGTACAAGTTCAAGTTTGATAGTACGACTGCCTAATAGATTCCATATGAACTACTGCTGGTGGATCATGTTCATTCTGTGGTCAGCTCTTCAAGTTGCTATAGAACTAGAATTATACCATTAGAGCCCATGGTATAAGTGTAATGCTACTAATATCAGGCAGCTGTGTCAATTTATACCAGCCAGGAACCTGTCTCTCTTAATTGGCTGTCCTGTGTTCAAAACTTCTATCTGCATGCACTGTAATCATGTTCCCACATTGTGACCACAAAACCATCCTTCCTTCCTTAATACGGAACTCACTATGCATATTGTCACAAAAATAAATAATCTCCAAGGTCTCTGGCACATTACAATTTAAACATGATTAATTAGTTAATCACATTTTAAGATGTTACCTGGCCACACATTAATGCAATTAATGGTGTGATAAAGCAAGGAATAAGCCACAAAATTATTACACAACATTGTATAATAACTTTGTTTCTGGTTTCATAGTTTCATAGCTTCTAGGGTTGGAAGGGACCTGAGCAGATCATCTAGTCCGACCCCCTGCAATGGCAGGAAAGAATACTGGGGTCACATGACCC
>NW_017728949.1:11589121-11675309 GCF_001723895.1 Crocodylus porosus | reverse complement strand
AGCTTGCCTAGGATCGAGGTAAGACTAACCAGCCTATAGTTTCCCGGGTCCTCCTTCCTCCCTTTTTTGAAGATGGGGACCATGTTGGCCCTCTTTCAGTCCTACTGTTCCTATCACACCCTTAACTAAGCATGTGGCCAGGCTGGGACTCCCAGCTGTGGGGCTCATCATGCGTCCCCGAGATTAAGAACTGTCAGCTGATGGGGCTCCCAACCATGGCAGTGCATGGTGCACCCTTATGGCTGAGAGATCCATCAGCTGAGAGGGCTCGCAGTTGTGGAAGCCTGCAACTTGCTTGCTACTCATGATCCCAGGCACCCCCTTCACTGCCAACAAGGCATGATGGGATCTGATATTTTCTCGCACAATCATGCCTCCTGTCATACACATATGGCATAGCAGAAAGTGTGATTGTGGGGGTGGCATATTAGATCCCATGGCACCTTCACTTGTACATCTGCCAGGGGTCCAAGAGATGCAGATTCTTTGTTCCATGTACAGTTGTCTTTCCCTTTCTGTAGTCAATTCCTTTTCTTATTGTTTAAATAAGATTTACTATGGTTATTAATTCTAATGAACCTTAAAAAAGGAATACACCATAGCAAATATAAAAGCCCTAGTGTTACAGTTCAACACATTCACTTGAATGCCTTTTGTAGAAATCTTATTCAAAAACGTTTAATTGCATCAGGCCAGACTGTGCTACTTCTACCTAAATTAAGCAACACCTTACTCGGCATGTACCTGCAACCAGGCAGCTAATAAGGATTATTTAGATAAGGAAGATGACAAGCTGAGGGTTGAGATCATGAAAGGAACAGTCAGAGAGCTTTTGATCCATTTGAATGAATTCAAGTCAGGAGGACCTGATAAAACACATCCAGGGGTGCAGAAACAACTGACAGAGGGGATCTTGAAGCCCTTGGCAATAATATTTACCAAGTTGTGGAAGATAGGCAAGGCACCAGAGGACTAGAAATGGGCCAATGTAGTGTCCCTCTTTAAAAAAGGCAAAAAAGGAGGACCTGGGGAATTACTGACTGGTATGCTTGACCTCAATAACCAGGAAGTTATTGGAACATAAGGAAATCCATTTGGCAAACATCTGAATGAGGAAATACTAATTACCAACAGCCAGCATGGATTTGTCACAAAAAAGTCATAGATTCATAGATGTTAGGGGCTGGAAGGGACCTCATGAGATCATCGGGTCCAGTCCCCATGCACTTGGGCAGGGAAGATTGCTGTGGTCAGATGACCCCAGCAAGGTGCGTGTCAAGGTTTTTTTTAAATATCTCCAGGGTAGGTGATTGATTACCTCTGGGGGGAATCTGTTCCAGACCTTAGGCAGTGAAATTGTGCAGAAATTTCTCCTTATGTCCAATCTGAAGCAATTTTCAAGAAATTTGTGTCTGTTGTTTCTTGTCTTCTCCTGGGATGTCTTGGTGAACAGGTGCCCCGATGTATGCCCCTTACAAGCTGCCACCAAGTTCCCTTTAAGTCTACTTTTCTCCAGGCTAAACAGTCCCATGTCTGTTAGCCTCTCCTTGTATGACTTGCTCTCCAGATCTCTAATATTGTGTGTGACCCTACTTTGGACTCTCTCAAGCTTCTTCACATCCTTCCTGAAGTGCAGCGCCCAGAACTGGATGTAGTACTCCAGCTGCAGTTTCACAAGACTAAGTAAAGTGGGAGGATGACATCCTTGGTTTTGCTTGAGATGCATTGGTAGATGCATGCCAGAGTTTTATTTGCTCTGCCAGCTATGGCATCTCATTGGTGGCTGTCGCAGGGCACTTAAGTGCCCTCCGCCTAAAATGGAAGCAATCCGTGAGAGACCCCTAGTGGTGAGAAAGGGGAGGCTCAGCTGCCAGTCACCAGGGCAGCACAGGTGTGGGTTGCCCGGACAACCAGTTTGGTCAGCTGACCAGAAGGGGGCGTGCCTGGCCTTTATAAACAAGTAAGGTTGAGGCTAGAGGGTCAGTTCCCCTCTGGCAGTCAAGGAAGTCGGAGCTCTGCAGGAGTAAGCAGAGCGCAGAAGCCTGATGGCCTGAGCAGTGTCTGCTTGATGATATTGGGTGAAGGAAACCCTGGTAGGGATATGAATGATGGATAGCCAGTTGGCTTGGAATGTATGTAGTAACACAGGAGTGTGAATTTTCTGTTTTGTAGTTGTGTAAGACTGGAGGACTGGGTGAGGCTGTAGGGGTTGGAGGAGGCCTCATAGGAGCTCCCCAGTAGTGTGGGGGTTCCTGACACCAGAGAGGACGCCGCGTTTTGGGGTGTATCGACCCCGGCCCCAGTGTGGGCAGTATCGTGAATGGAAAGCCCCAGTGTGGGTGCAGGCGGGAAGCCCAGGGGGGCACAAGACCCAGAAAGGGGGTCTGGAGGGCAGGCATGGCTACAGCCACCTGAGCCTTGATTGTGGGAAGCCCCAGTAGGGTGTAAGACCTGAGAAGGGAGTGTGGGGGCCACGCATGGCTACGGCCACCTAAGCCTCGATTTGCGGGCTGCGAGAGCACGGGAGACAGGCCCCAGTGTGGGCTGCGAGAGCATGGGAGGGAAACTAGGGGAGTTCACGGCACCCCTAGGTTGCATCCTGCCACAGTGGCTCATATTCATTCTGTGGTCTATCACAAGCCCCATGTCTCTTTCAGTTGTGGTGCTCACAAGTGTAACACCACTGAGTCTGTAAATCATGACAAATAAATTTGATCTTCTTCAACAACCTAACTGTATGAGTGGATGAAGGTAATGCAGTGGATAAGTGGATATAGCATAACTGGACTTCAGTAAGGCTTTTAACAAATTCCTGTCTGGCTTTGTCATAAGCAAATTGCCAAAATGTGGGCTACACAAAAAGTACTACAACTGGCTCAATAGCCACAAACAAGGGGTAATTATAAACGGATCCATGCTAGAATTGCAGGAGGTTTTGAGCGGAGTCCGACAGGGGTCCGTGGTGGGACGGGTGCTGTTCAAAATGCTTAATGTTTTAGAATAGAGTGATTCCTAAAAAAACTTGCAGACAACAAAACCTGGGAAGGATTGCAGACATGTTAGAGGGTAGGAACACAATTCAGAAGGATTTTGAAAGATTGGGAAACTTGGGGTCAATAGGATGAAGTTCAATACTGACAAATACAAGGTGCTATACCTTGGGAAGAATAATCAAAAACACAAATACAAAATAGGTGACAACAGGATGTATGGCAGTACTACAGTGAAGGATCTTGTAGCCTCGTTGGAACACACACTCAATATAATCCTGTGGTGTGATCCAGCTGCAAAAAAAATCTAATACAGTTTTGAGCTGCACCAATAGGAGTATTAGGTGTAAACCATGGGACGTGATAGTGTCTTTATCCAAGTTTGTTAGGTCTCATTTTGAGTACTGTGAAGTTCTAGGTTCCACATTTTAAAAAGGATGTAGAAAAGATAGAGAGGGTCCATATGTGGGTGAGAGCATGAAAGAAATAGGTATATTCAGTATTGGAAAAGTGTTGAAGGGGTGATAACAGTCTTCAACTATCTGAAGGGTGGCAATAAATAAGAGGGAGAACACACTTTTTCCATGACTGCAGAGATGGATGCATAGCAATGGCTTGATATTGTAGCAAAGGTTTAGCTTGGATAGAAGGAAAGTTCTGGCAGGAAAGAAACAGAAGGACTAGAAAAGTTGTGGAATCCATCACTGGAGTTTTCAAAAAGAGGTTGGATAAATATTGGCCAGGGATGATCTAGAAGTAGCCATGCCTGGGGCATGCAGTAAAGGAGTTGGAAACCTAGGAATCCCCATAACATGGACTGCTGAGAAATCACAAGTAGAGTTCTGCAGCCCAGAGAAGGTACATATTAGAGAAGACAATGTTCAGCAGCAGAAGAATGAAGCAGAGCTACACATCTGGCTTAGTTGCAAAAAAAAAAATTAAAGGGGCTGGTATAAGTTTACGGAGAGAATAAGATGATAAAAACGTGCATTCTGGCTGTCCAGTTAGGGGGCTGTGAACTGTGGTTTTCTTTGCTATCCCCAGGTTGCAGAGCAGAATGGAGAGCACTGGGTTTCTCCCATGTTTTGGGACTATGGTAGTTGCCACTTGGAGTTGGAAAGGAACACTTTTCCTTTCTGTTGCTATAGGTGTCAGGGGAGTGCTTGCCTTCCAGAGAAGCATTGGGTGATGACAGCAGCCAAGGCTGGGGTTTTTGACTGCTGTCTGCTGACAGAACTAAAATCCATAATCTTCTGGTTAGGGGATCTTGCCCCTCTGCTCAGGATCAGACTGATCACCACATTTTGGGACAGGAAGATATTTTAACCCATAGTCAGATGTCAGACTGGCATGGACTGGAGGGATGGGGGGTTATCTTCCTCTGTAGGGCAGGGCATAGTTCACTGCTTTGGATCATTCCAGTGTATTTTAACAACCTTTGCAGTGGTGGGACAGTAACTGTGTTCTTGTCTCCCTGCATCACTGGTGGTAGGGTACAGTGTTCTCGGTCTTATTGGTCATGTGCTTTGTAGTTAGTTGACTGACAAGGTTATTTCTGTAATTTTAGCAAGACATCAGACACATACTTGTATGGGAATGTGTGGATAGGGAGCACAGGGTTGAACTAAATGTTTTCCTGAGGTCCTGCCCTACTTTTCTATTCTTTAAATCAACAGCCTCTATTCAGCATGACTTATTGGAATCTGGCCCATTATTATGCAGTACAGCCCTTGCATAAACTCTTTAGCATAAACTCTCCAACCTTGTAGAAAGTCTTACAAAATAAAAAGATAAACACAGTTTAGAAAGAAGAGACAAAATATTTTCAAATTAGTCAAGACTGAAAAAGAAAACAATACAGGTAGTAACTGTTGGGGGGGTGTTTCAATGAAAAATGTATATTCTGCTTATCAATAGGAAAAGGTTCATAATAATATTGAAAGATAAAACCTGCTACTCTCCCAGCTTGCTGACTGGCACTGTTCTTGTCATTGTCTTTTGAATAAAGTGTGAAACTAATGTCCTAAAAGCTTGCATATAAGCTGATACACAAACTTAGTATGCCCCAAGCAAGCTTCTAAATAGTATCCCAGGGTTATCCCCCACACCTTGTCCCAGTACCCCAAGCGCTGAACATTCATTTCTAAAATCAGATACATAATTATCTACAACATGTAGAAAAAGTGATTACACATGCACAATAATGGATATCTGGAAAAGGAGAACAGTATGATATGTACTGTGTGTCAGGTTAGAATTCAGCTAGTAGGGCTACAGAAAAAATTCTAAATCATTTAAGGTACTTCAGTCAATTAAAATACAGCTTTGGTTGCATACAATATTGATCTGAATCAGGATTAATGCATTAGGTATTTCCTAATGAAACGGGTTTTAAAATCAGATGTTGCCCATTTGACAAAGGGGAAACTTTTCATCCGATGTAAAACAGATTCAGGTCTTTACTGTTTCTATTTAGGGACTTGAATCTTGATCTCTACCTACCAGCTGATGATCCTACTTACAAAGCTATTTGATATTCTGGGGAAGGCCTCTGCCTCTTTTTCTGCCCCCACTCTCCCCTAAAAGCTCTCAAACCAATCAGGAAATACGAAATCTTGAAAATTTTCACAAGATAGAAAATCTTTTTCCATCTAGCCCCAGTCATAATATCCCACTTTTAGGAGCAAACCCTTGTAGAAAGTCTATATCCTTCTACCTGCAATTCTGCACTAATGTTTAGGGAAGCATTTTCTATCCTTCTGGAATGGGAACTAAAATGGAATAGGGAGGATTACAGAAAAGTGGAGGAAGACTCTGACTACCTGATAGAGTAGATGATGTGAAGGCAAAGCAGATAAGTGGAGCTACTGGAGAGGCAGAGACTGGAAAGAGACTGAAAAGGGAAGAATACTCATAAGCCTGACTATAGAATTCAAAGTATCAGCCTAAGGGCCTACGTGATCCAACAGTAAGAGCCTTCACTCTTTAATCAAAAATATTTTTTCCCTGTAAGTAGTTAAGCAGCCTGCAATAACAGTGTTACAATCGGTGGGATGCACTCAGTGGCCAATGATCTCTTCTCTTTAAACTTGTAAAGCATGTGTTCCCCTCTGCACCCAGCTCTGCTCTTATGGCTTTTCCCCTCCACTGTTTTATGCCTTCATTAGAAAGACTAGCTCCATCCTTGTCACTTGTATGGCTCTATAGCTCAGCATCAATGACCCTGATGGTAGCCTGTATTCATGAAGTGCAATACAGAGGAAGTTCCTTGTAATATTTTCCTCTCTATGTCTAGACAGCCTGATCTCACAGGTCTAGAGAGAGATTCTGATTTCAGATCCATGTAGCATCCACTCTGGCACTAGTGAAGTTACTTTGGATTCACATTAGCATAATTAGTCTGGCGACCTGTTGTCAGTAGCCTGGTTCAAATCATTTAGCCATATGTCAGAACTTGCTGCTTTTCACTAATTTGAGTGAGAGAATAATTGAGATTTTTGAATGAATGATCAAATGAACAATTTAAAAAGCAAGTTAAAGCATCACAAAATGTATTGGACCAGATTCCTTGATACACTGACATATCTCAGATTCTTTGCTCTGTTTCTATGACACAACGCAGCCATAAATTCAACTTCACTGGCTTCTTTAAACTAGGCAAGACACAAAACAACTAGATCACATGGAGCAGTCACATGGATCTGACTCACTTGGGTCATTTACTTTCAGCACTATAATTTGTTTTTTATCACATTTCTGGTATTTTGACATTCTGAAGTAAGTGAAATTAAGTATATGGAGTAAGGCAATGAAGTCAAATGAAATACAATACCTCAGTATTGCTGTTAAATCTTTGTTGAGCATATGGAAGAGAAAACCATTTTTTCTGTGTGATAATGGTAAGTGGGAGGACCAGCAAGGTGCTGCTGTAACAAGCATGCCAAACATAGTACTGCCTTTGTATCCATTTCCAACTTGAAAAGAGTTCTTTCACAGGTTTCTCTTAGTGTTCAAGAAGCCAATTTTTATCCTTTTTTGCCCCATACTTGACTCTTCATTTCAGTCCAAGTTGTTAAAAATCCATAACCCCTCCACTGCTTTTCTTTTATCTCTTATGGCAATGACGTTTTCAAAGATTCCCACAGAGTTAAACATTTCTTGCTCTGCATGCATCTCAGCTGGCTGTTCCTAATCATACTACTTTTCCAAGTGTCCAACCCCATGCCTTGAGATCACTACTACGATTTTCCTCTCAACTGATATTAAGCTCATTGATTTAGGCAGACAGCCTACAGGAGCTCAGGAAGAAAAGGGCTTGAGCGCCCACAACTCCAGTAAAGTTAGTGAAAAGCTGTAGGTGATCATTACTTTTGAAAACTCAAGCCTGGAATGCTTCTTGGTTCATCCTTTTAATTCTTACACACAATGGAAGAAAGCTTCAAAAGTTGCATAGTAACATCAGTTAAAAGGGTTGAACTGGGGGATTTTTTTTGGACAAAATTTTCTTGCCTAAAAAAAACATAAACAAACCCAAACAATTCTGAACAAGTAAAAATATTTTTTCAACATTTTTTAAATGAAAATTTAACAGTATTATTTAAAATGATGTTTTGAAATTTGCTGCAGTTTATATATTTTTTTTTTTACGTCCTGGAAATGAAATATTTGGTTTGACACAAACCTTTTTTAGGGCTTTTGGAATAAGAGAAACAACATTAAAATCAGTTATTTGCATGGTTTGAATGAACTCTTTATTCTTTTTACTAGAGGTACACCAATACAGATTTTCAGGCTGGTACCAATAGCTGATTTTTAAGGAGGTATATCAACTGATACCAATCTGATTTCTGATCTGATTTCTGGCAGTTTGAAGAGCTGCATGCATCTGGTAAGTCTGCTAAGGTGGAAGGGGAGGGGGAAGGGAAGGGGCATGGGAGGGGCAGATCAAGGCCCCCACTGTGAGGGAGGAGTGGGGCTGGGGCAAATGCTGCCCAGCTGGGATGGAGCAGGCATGGGGCAGGGGAAGGGGGGGAAGCTTCCGCCACTGCACTGCACTTGTGTGGGAGTTGCTGTTCCAGTGGCTCGTCTGGTGCTCACCCATTTATCTGGAGGCTCCCGCCACTCCTCCAGGAGAGCATGGGGGGAGGGGGGCATGTGCCCCATGATCTGCACAGGGTGGAGCGGGCTTTTTCCAGTAGGGTGGGACTGCACTCAGTGATGGTAGTGCTGGGAGAGGACTATGGGGGGGGGGGTGTTGCAACCACCTCAAAATTTGCTGTAGCCCCCCCAGCCCTCCTCCCGGCACTGCCACTGCCCGCCCCAAGCACAGCCCCGTCCCACTGGGAAGAGCTTGGTGCAGCCCTAGCCCCAGCCCACCCTGAACAGATCCAGGTGCTCATGCTCTCCCCTGTGCCATCATGGACGAGCGGCAGGAGCCACCAGGTGGGCAGGCGAGCACCACATGAGCTGCCAAACCAGTGGCTCCTGCACCAGCAGCGTTCAGCAAAGGGAGCTTCTCCTCCCTGTACCCCCCAGACAAGCTGTGGCTCCATCCCATGCCCACCCCACCCTAGCTGGGCATCACTTGCCCCAGCCTCACTTGATCTGCTCCCCCACATCCTTTCCCTTCCCCCTTTCCCTCCCCTTTTCCATTCCCTTCTTTCCTTGCACCACACCAGACTTACCAGCTGCACGCAGCTCTCCAAGGTGCCAGACTGTGCTCTTCGCTGCCTGCATGCTGCTCTGTGGTTGTGCACACGCACAGGCCATTTATCAGCCAAATTATTGGCCATATCAGGCCGATTTCTGATAGACACAATTTTCTTTATACTGGTGCTGATCTGATATTAGACCAATGTATTGGTGCACCTCTACTTTTTACTAAGTGTCTCACCATATTAATATTGATGGAAAGAAGAGTATTTAAATCTGGTCCAGCATTAGCAGGTCAAGGTCAAGAGACTAGCTAGCAAGCAAAAGCCTTACAGACACTCCTGCTCCAAGAGAGACACAGCTCACAGAAGGCGCAGATAACTTCAGACACAGCTTTATATGTTGTTTCTACGTCCATCTCCCAGAGCACTGTGATTGGAAGGGAACTCAGAGAAAGATTGCAAGTCACTGGCCAGCTACAGATGTCAATTTTAGAGCAGTCTTTCCCCTCCCCCCCGTCTCAGCCTTTCCATATATGGAAAATCAGCCCTGCTCCCCTTTTCAGTTTCTGTTTGCTGCAAGCCTTCCGAATCTCTGAATCTCTCTGAACCAATTTGGAGGTTTCCGACTCAATTTGGACCTTTTAATGGGTCTCCCAATTCAATTCAGATTCAGTCAGGGCCATGATGGTGAAAACCCTCATTGAGGTGAGATATCCAATTAAAAGAAGAGCCACATTTTAAAGATACAGGAGACCAATTATAATAATTAGGGGAAATGCTATAACATCACTGAGGAAGACAGAACATTAAAGGTTCAGACCACACAGGCTCCCATCACTTTATTCACAAGCCTGACTCATGTTTACTCCACCCTGGCTGGTTCCAGAGGTGGGCTCTGGATCTAGCAGACTACTCTCTAGTCTCCTTTCTGAGTTCCTCTGGGTCCCTATCAGGCAAGAATCATCATCATCTCTCCAGTGAAACTTCTCCCCATCCCCAGGATTGACTCTGCCCCACAATTCCAGCTGTTTAGCCAGTCCCCAAGTGACAGGCTCCCTCTGTCTCCATGCTCTGGGGTTCAACCATGTGCTCTTCAATGGGAGCATAGGCTGGTAGGCACACATCCTCTCCCTGACCTCCCAGGCTCTCCTGCTTATATCTTCTTCCCCAGTTTCTAGAAAGATCCAGCATTCTTAGGAAATGGTCCTTTCCAAAGATATCTGGGAAGCAGGGAAGGGAAGGAAGAGGAGGAGGGAATGGAATGGAATAATTTTCAATGTGGAACATCAAAACAAACAACATAAGTACATGATTGTCACAAAAGGTAAATGTATAATGATTTCAGATACTAATTTGATAAATACTAGGAAAGTGGCTTTAATATTTACCATAAAAAGTAAAATGTTTGGCAGGATGTAATGATTCTTTGAAACCACAGGAAATGTTGCACAGTTGCTGTAGTCACAGGGAAACACATAAACTTTCTAGGGTTAGCAGCCCCCTGGATACACAAATTCACCAGAAAAACAGCTGTGCTGCACTGTGAGATTTTCCATAGCAAACACACAGCAAATATGATTTTGGAAGCAAATGTTATATATACTTGATATGCAATAGATTGTCATCAGTGGAGTCCATATGCCCCCAAAAAACAATAGATTTAATACTACGCATTTTTCCTCACTCATATATATAGTTTGGACTCTTCTTACAGCTTTGCACCAAACGTCACGTACTAGAAAAACCCTCCATGGGGAACTTTATTACAGTCAGGTAGAAGTTTGTGAGACATTTTAAACATTCTTGTTTTCCTGTCTCTAAGTTATACCACCAGGAAAGTGAATTAAGCCTGGTGGAAATCCACTTTACTAAAGACATCATGACCAGTTGGAACGCCAGTTACAATTTGCTTAGATGCCTGCTGGAAAATAAGCAATATCTCATTTTCTTTTTCTCCAGAGATCTTTGTATCAGTTCACTGACTACATCTAAGTATAGTATTATAATAGCTATAATTCAAGGAATTAATCCACAAGATAAACCATGTTCAAGCTGTTATTTTTTAAAGGATCTTTGTTGTTAGAGTACTACCAGCCAGTCCAAAAGGCAAAAGTTCCAGATAAAGGTTGCAAAATCATGTGACCAAAACTCTCAAGCCATTTCAAATGGGCTAAGTCACACTAAATAAGAATGCACTCCCCGTTTCCATGATTGTCATTTTAATATACATCCACTGAGTTCCAATAGTGACTCATGCTTCTCCACATTTTGCTGAAGAAACTTGGGGCAGCGGGCAGAGAACAAACCTGGAGACAGTCAAATGAAGCCACAATAAAAGAGATAAATGAAATCTTTTGCCCATCGTTGCCAAATAAAGCTCTGCTCTGAGGGTTGGACCTGGAGCAGCTGATAGAAAATATTTTGGAATTCTTAATTCATATTGCTCGTATTCTATCCAGTTTCTCTTATACATTTTATTGTTAGACAATCTTTGATCTTTCAATTTGTCTATTCTTCAGTAAATTAAATTAAAAGTGCTTTGATCAATGTTTCAGCACTAACAGATACTGCATATAATCCTTTACAGTATACCGAGTGATATATTTTTCCCTCAATTCTTTGCAGTTTTCATTGTGCTTTATTGCAGGTTATGAAACAGTGGCAGTGTCTACACGAGACACTACTGTGCAGTGGTTACTGAGCATTTATTTAGTACTTGTATAAATGAGTACTAAATAAATGTGCAGTAACCCGAGTTACTACACAGAAGCACCAGTGAATACCTCTTTTGTAACACTACTGTGCAGTAGGATTGCATCACAGTTTTTGCCATGTGACACAACTGCACAGTAGTTTTAGGCCACTGCACAGTCAGCATCTAATCTAAACATGCCCTGTATAATGTGCATTGAGTTGATAAATGTGGCTTTTAAAACAATAACAGACTACTGAGACAATTATTTAACTCTAGTAATATGCAGATCCCAATGCTTTCTCCCAGTACAAAGATACAGAATAACTCTAGAACAGAATTACCCCTAGTTACTAGAATTAGATGACATATTCAACCTGATATTTGATCAAGCACTTTATATTTGTCTGTATTATGGAATATTTTAAGAAAGAGGGTCAAGAAAAATACACATGCCTTCTGCAGTTCAGAGGCCAGAAATATATTTTGTTTGACTGGACCTTATAGGCCATATTCTAGTCTTGTTCACACACATAATACTTAGGGAGTTCCGTGCAAGCAGTGCCACACTTGCAAGAGCAGAATTATAATGAAAATGACTAACTCCAATTGTTATTAACACCACAGTCGCAATCCATGCACTGCAGCTTGTCTATACTAAAATATGTCTTATTTATACATCATTTTGAATAGAAATCAGAATATTATGATGGCATCAAAGAGGAGGGGTGTAGAATAATGTCATCAACCTTGCCTTTACATATAAAAAGAGCAGAAAAAAGTCAAATTGATAAAATCATATGGCTTGGAGCCGTTATTGTAATGTGAATGTAAGACTCAGTTTTCCTATCTTTCTGTATGCTGTTGCAAAGTAGGGTTGGAAGGGTTAAATTCTATCCTGGATAGGGTACTGTGGTGAATGTAGGAATTTACCTACAGCTCTATGGAAATGAATGTGGCCATTCACTCACCAATGGAAGGAACCACCTTGGAGAAAAAACAGTGGATTCCCCAACAACTAGAGATTAAGTGTTAACAGCACACACAGAATCAGGAGCAAACATGAATAGTTGGAATACAGGGTACGAGAAAAACAAGAGTAGCAGGAGAAAAGAAAAGCAAGAGGGAGAAGAGAAACTCTCCTGAGAGGTGGCTTCTTATACTGGTAAGGACCCAATGGGGGCCATGAATGGGACCCTTTGAAAACTCCTTGGGGCCTTGATCCCTTCTCATGGAAGAAGGAAAACAGACTATCCTGCAGTGTCTACTGTCATGGGGGCACTAGGGTGTCCCATGCCTGGAGAGAAATTAAGGAGAGCTGCCAATCATCAGGGCAGCTCAGGTGCTGGTTGCTGGGGCAACCAGGCAGGTCATGTGGCCAGAAGGGGGCAGGGCCGGGCCTTTATAAACAGCCCAGGCTGGAGCCTAGCGAGCAGTTCCTTTCTGGCAGCCGCAGGAGCAGGAGCTCTGCAGGAGAGCTGAGCAGGCCGAGTTGAGGGTGCTGGATCACCTTAATTGACATGGCAGGGGGTGCTAGCAAGCTCATGGCCGCTCCTAGGCCCCACTCCGTGACAACTGGTGCATTGGCCGGGAAGCCGGCCGTGCACGGGGATAGAACCCGTGGTCCTGTAGAAGGAAAACAAACCCGAGGGCTTGAGCAAAAAGAAGGACGGTATCGGAAACCATTTCACCGCTTGGTAGAGGATGGATGCCCATTACTCAGCCTGCTGCAGCAAGGTCGAGGCCATAGGGAAAATGGAGGAGGCTGGCAAGGATTCAGCCCTAGAAGGGCTTGGGGAAAGCCAGGAAGACCTCATATGTTGGCTGAGGATTGGGGAACTGGAGAAACAAGTGGTCCAGCTCAAGCAGGAGTTGGAAATGGTAAAAGTCCTGACAGAAAGTGCGGAGGCAAAATCCGCTGCCCTAGAGTGACACTGGTCGCCGGGTAAAAAGAGCAGGGCGGCAAAAGAAATTAGGTGCCTCATAGCAGAGGAGGCAGAGCGGACGGAAAGAGTGGAGCAACTAATAGCTCGTGAAATAAAAGGGAGTCAGGAGCGAGAATATCAGTTGTGTGTGATGCAGGCAGACCTGGGGTGCTGGAGGGACCAGGCTCTTAAGGCCAGCAGAACCCCAACAAATGAACAACGGGGGTTGCAACAGAAATTAGAAGTATCTAGGGATCTTATAACAACCTTGCAACGAGAGATCCAGGCTCTCGAGGAGCAGATACAGGACCTCCATGAGGACCGGGAGCGTTGGAAAGAAAGGTGCTTAGAGGCTGAATGCCTCGGCAATATGCTCCAGAAGGAATTAAATGATGACCGTATCCAGACAGAACGGAACACAAGAATTTTAGCAAGAGAGATGGATAGGGTAACGGTCATTATGGCAGATAAAGAGAAAGAAGCAGCGAGACATAAGATGGAGAGTGAGGAACTCAAAGGGCTAGTGCAGAGTCTGCAAGTAGAAAAAGAGCAATTGAGGGAGCAGACTCAAACATTGGAGACTCTCCTATCAGAGAGCCGGGGTAAAGAAACAAGCCTCATGGCAGAACAAGGGCAGTTCCAACAGGAATTGCAAACCCTAAGAGAGGAGCTACAGGGGCTAGAGAATGGAAATCAGGACTTCTCCAAGGTAAGCAGCCAAACGACTGAGGAACTTGTGCAGTTCCAGGAGTTCGGGAAGAAAGAGGAGAAGGACCTCGTAGATCAGGGAGTACCAACCCCAAAGAAGACAGACAGCCTAGAGAGAGAACTAGAGGCTTGGGAAAGGCAGTTAATGGGCTTCGTGGAGGGTGCTCAGTTGGAGCTACAGGAAAGCGGGTCACTTATGGAGGTGCTGAGACAGACGGAGGCGCAAGTAGTGGGTCTCCAGTCTGTACTTGTACAAGGTCGGGAGAAGGGGGAGCCTCCTAGGATCAACGGTCCAGGATACCCGCGAGAGACGGATGGACCCAAGCAGTTAGGAAGGAAAGCCCAGGAGGGGAATCCCAATGAGAGGAGACCGGAGGCCTTACAAAAGGAGACCCAGTCAGCCCTCTTAGCGTTCTGGGAGCTAAGGAGGAACCAGTGGCAGAAACTCCACTTGCAGGGTCTGGGTCAGCTAGAGCGCCAGTTGGGGAAGATAGCCCGGTTACATGACAAGGGTTGTGTACAAGGGGGCTCGACTATGAGAACAGGCAAGCGAAAGACTGGGGTTAGGGCCAGGGGAGTGAGGCCACCCCAAAAGGAAAAGGGAGCACAGGCACATGAGGTGAGGTGTGCCAGGCACCCAGCGGGGTATAAACCAGTGCCTGAGAAAAGGCCATGTTTATACACAGCCAGGATACCCAAACAGGTCACGTGGAGGCTCCTCAGAAAGAGCATCAAGGAGAACGTAGGAAAGGTGGCCTTCATGCAGATCTATAAAGGGCCTCAAGGAAGATACACGGGCCAGGGCCGGGTGGAATTCTGGAGAAGAGAAGATGCCCAAAAGGCACGGAGGTGCCAGTGGGAAATATGGGGCAAACTCCAGGATGTCCAGGCGGCACAGCGTGAAAGATCAGAAACCCGAAGGACCATCGGGCAGGAAGGACCCAGGAGAGGGGCAAGAGAATGGAGACCACGAAGAGCAGGCGGAAGAGCAGCTGGCGAAACTAGATGCTGCTGAGTGCCTGGGAGAAGGAAGAGTCAACAAGAACATCCTCTGGCAGTAGCACATCTCGCGGAGAAGCAGGGTGGCCTCCCCCAGTGAGTTGAACTTAAGTGGGGAGGTATGTCACAGGGGCACTAGGGTGCCCCATGCCTGGAGAGAAATTAAAGAGAGCTGCCAATCATCAGGGCAGCTCAGGTGCCGGTTGCTGGGGCAACCAGGCAGGTCATGTGGCCAGAAGGGGGCAGGGCCGGGCCTTTATAAACAGCCCAGGCCAGAGCCTAGCGAGCAGTTCCCTTCTGGCAGCCGCTGGAGCAGGAGCTCTGTGGGAGAGCTGAGCAGGCCAAGTTGAGGGTGCTGGATCACCTTAATTGACAGGGCAGGGGGCGCTAGCAAGCTCATGGCTGCTCCTAGGCCCCACTCCGTGACATCTACCTACCATGGTAAAGGCACCTGTTAGGTCCTGTATACCACTGATCTCCCTCCAAACAACTACACTAAAGAAGCAGCTTTGAGGTAGAGGCTGAGACCTAGTGAAGTGGTGGTGGAGAAAAAGGAGATGGGGATGGCTGGGTCTGCAGCCCCTGAGAATAGAGCAACAGCGAAACCAGGCTCCAGGAGGGACAAAGCAATAATTGCACCATTTGAGTAGGAATCAGAATATCATGCTGACACTAAAGAGGCAGGGTATAGAAAAATATCATCAACTTTGTTTTTATATGTCAAAATAACTAAAAAATCAACTTGATGAGAGGTTTTATTAAAACATATAGCTGCTGTTGTCCCCTTGATTTACCTGTGGCATTTTAGGTTGTTTATGTCTCATGGTCGTGTCAAACTTGACTGCAATTTTACTAATAGGTTAGGCAATGGATTTGTATAGGATGGTTTGGATAGGGATGATTCTATCTCTGGCAGGAGGTTGGGACTAGACCTCTGAAATCCCTTCCAGCCCTGCTGCTCTATGATTCTATGACTTGGTTTAGATACTAGAGCCCGCAGGCGTGAGAAAACAACCTGCCTGCAACTTAGACTCTACTAAGAGTAAACTATGGGTGGGATATAACAAAGAGAAGAGAATGCTGCTTAGCTACTTCACCAGTTGTCACTGTTGTTGGAACAGGTTTGACAAGTGCCAAAAAAACCTGGCGTATCTTTACCTCCTTTTAATTGTTCAGTTGGGTTTTGGATTGTTCCTTTTTTAATTATATGTTTTCCCTTTCTCTTTGTTGAAGTCCTGTTTTGGTTAACGCCTCATTTCTTGCAAACAGAAAAGTTCTCTCAGAATGACTCCCCAGATTTATTTCAATGTATTCATAAAAATCTCTAAAAATTGAACCCAGGCACTGTTACTGCCAAATGGTGCCTGGCAGAAGGCAGTGTGGATTCACTCAATAAAAGATTTTGTGAATTTGGAGGGAGAAAATGAACTTGGCAACTTATCTTTATTATCTAAAGAGATATGGAAAGAAATTTAAATAAAAAATAGGGCATTAGGGCAATGAATTTAAGGCTGACAATGTCCCTGGAAAATGGCTTCTCTTTCTCCATATTCTAGGGGGAAGTCGAAACAACTGCCATATCAAAGCTTTCAAAACAACGGCAGAGCTTATGTACTTTTCATAACATTTATGTTGAAAACACTGTTTCCTTATTAGTTTTAATAGGCATCAACAGCTTTATGAAATTCCCTGGATAGTTTCACTGTGAGACAGGAACAGTTCCAGAAAGTCCTTATTATAAGCAAGCAATAAGAAGAAAATCCCGAATGAATTATTTTAAAACACTGGTGATTATAAAACACAATGTATACAGTGCCTTTCAGCCACGGGATCTAAAGGCACTTTATGCACATACAAACATACATGTCAGATTAGATCACTGCAATGATAATTTTGCTTTTATAATACATTAATTTATTGACTATATGCAACAGCCCTGGAATGCTACTACCAGCACACTGGACAAAGGAAGGGGAGGGTACACTTTTTTCCAAGGGCACTGTAATAAATGTTCCTATAAAGTATGTAATGAGATCTTTCATGTGCAGGCACAGTAGACTTTGTTTCTCAGGGTCTTATCTCAGCAATGTTAATGCAAATGTATTAGGATACCAAACTAAGAGAAAACAGTGACATTGTCTTTTTGTTAAGATACAACAAGGTCAAATAAAATCCAATTGTTGATGCAAGCTCAGGAGATGATGATATCAAGAGGAAATAAAACAATTGCATTGCAATTCCACAGCAGCAACATTACAATGTTAACAAGGTGACAGTGTGTTCCTGAACACAGTTGCAAGACTTAAGTTGGTGCCCTGGCTATTCAATTTCACCCTGGTATCCTCTGGAGATATTAGGTACTGGCTCAAAGAGTGAAATTGGTAACATACGGATTGAGCACATGCGAACCTCAGGGACTATTCTTTATCAGGCTGCCATATGTTGACGTACTATCCCTACTTATGCTTCTAGTGAACCCCACAGTCACTTAGCACAACTCCTTTAAATGCCAATGTTTTCCGACATATTCCCCTATGATACCCCATCAAAACTTTCCTTTACATTGTTCCCAATCCTACAACTACTGTGCCAATATTTCACTTTTACAAATATCAAGACAACAAGCTAAGAATATCAATATAAATTTATGGAGATAGCACTGCACAAGGCCGTGATATCAAGATGAAATACATCCGTGTCAGGATAAATCTATGGAGTAGACAGTGTAAAAAGTCAGAATGGAGTGATGTCACTATAAGTCTATAGAAACAACATTAATCTGTCAAAATAAAAGTATGTCACTATAAATTGTAAAATTCCTTACACAAACTTTAAATGCAGAAACATTAAGTAGATTTAAGAAAAATCCATTTACTCACTCAAACCAGAAAGTAAATTCATAGTTGTTTTGTGTTCTGTTCCAGTAAATGTTGTGCCAGCATTAATACAATTTAGTACAAGCCTCATTAAGAGGGAAACCTTGTACCTACCTCTCTCCTGTATAAGCAGAATTGGACTACAGAAGGTAAGCAGAAGAATTGGAAGGCTACATGTATTGGGTATATACCTCTCCCATGGCTTCCTGGGTAGCAGTATAAAGGTGGTGAAAGGACAGGATCACACAGGGGCTAAGCTAAAGGATGCATTGCTACCAGGAACTATCCATGGAAGGTCCCATGAGAATGACTACAACTACAAAGTAATAATCTCCATATCCAGCACTTCAGGGCTTGGAGGAAAGGATATTTCTTAGACATTCATCTGCTCAGCACCCAACCAGCAGTTCATGTTCTGCATCAGAGGTATCATACTCTTTTGGCTCTACTGGTCAGATGAGTGGTGCCGGGCAAGTCCATGGGCCAGATCAGGCTCAGGGACCCATCTCTCCCACCCACAAGCCTGATCCAGCACAGGTGGCATCCAAACAGGCCAGTCCAGAACACCAGCCCAAGCAGACACTACAGCCCAGAACTGGCCCCAGTGAGTCCCATGGGTGGCACAGCCTGGGACCAGCCCCACCAAGCACTGAAATTGATGCACATCCCAGCCACTGTGTCATGGGGATGGTCTGATACAGAAAAGGGGCAGGACCAGGGGTCAGATTATGGTGCTCTGCAGGGTGAATGAGGCCCATGGGCTGAATGTTTGACACCCCGGTCGACATTACAATTTTCATGGGTTCAAGATAATAATTCATGAGTTCTAGATTGTTAACTTCCTCCCAAACACCACATTTCTTCTTTATGATGAGAGGCAAGATGTCACCAAAAAAGGGGGGGGGGGGGAAGCCCAGACACACTGGCTAGAAAGATCACACTTTTAGGAAGAGTATTGTGCATGTGAAGCAGCATGCTGTGCACATGCTCAGAAGATCCATTTTGGAGATCAAGAATGACATCTGCATCAGGCACATCACTACTGAGCCCAAGAAGGTAATGTTTACTAGGGCTGTGCAAAACAGACCGTATTTGATTCTGATTTGGATTCAGCCCAAATCGAGGGACAGTGATTTGATTAGCTGATTCAAGATCACTGTCCCATTTTGATTCGGCTGAATCCAAATCCAAAGATTCGATGCTGATTCGGAGAATCAGCGAATCAGCCACAGACATAGCTTTAAATGTTTTTTCTACATACCTTAAGGTAAAAGGCACAACTCGTAAATACTGCTATGGTAGGATAGATGGAACATCCCACAGGAGCATGGGGGTGGGGAGGGGCCCACGTGCTCAGCAGCAGACCTAGAAGTGGACCAGAAGTACCCTCCCCCAGTCTGTCATCAAATCTCTCTGAATCGATTCAGGGTTCCGATTTCATTTAGAGAGATTAAAGGGTCTCCTGGTTAAATTTGGATTTGGAGATTTGGCTGCCAAATTGGGCTGAATCTCTGCTGAATCGAATCAGTGACCGAAGCTTCATAAAGCCCTAATTCTTGCTGTGCTGTATTCAGAAAGACTGCAATACAAAGATATTAGCACAGAAAGGTGTAGGCATAATAAGAGTAAATGGGAACATGCAGGAGCATACCCCCAAATAAACTGATGTTCTGTGGCATGTATGCAAATAAACTAGACAAAATGCAGGGTACTGTAGCATGCCCACAGTTAAAAAGAAAAAAAAAACCCTTAGTATAAGGAGAAGGAAGGATGATTTGTCACGAAAACATTGAACAGGGACTTGAGACATCTGGTTTCAATTTATGACTTTATCACAGACTTCCAATGTATTCCTTGAAAAAGTCACTTTGGTTTTGATTCTGGAAGGCTGAGTATTCTGCCTCTAATCCAGCAAAGGATTTAAGTAAATGTTAAACTTCAAGCATACACATATTGTCCAACGGTAGTACCTCAGTTCCCAGTCTGTAATTTGGGGTTGATAGTGTATTTTTTCTCCCAGCCTTGTCTATTTAAATATCAAGACTACTTCTCTTTGTGTTTCCATAGTGTGTAGCTTAATGAAGCCCCCATTCTCAGCTGATGGTAATAATTCTGATTTGGTGGATATGCATGTACAAAAATACAAGCAAGTGAAATGCAATTTCCCAGACTGTTTATATCTTTGATAGATGGGGGAAATGTATTTAATATGACCTTTTATTACATTTAAATAAAAAGAAAGCATCTTTATGTTCCTAAAGAGAGGTGCTGGGTAGAGACATGCACAAGGATGTTTTTTGTTTCATGTAGAAAACTCTAATAAAGATGCTTACTCCAGTTCTTTTTGTGATACTAAGTTAAAATATCTGTGCTTTTGACGCTTCCAGCAAGAAAGCACTCTTTTGTCATTTGGTTATGTTTTTCCTTTCATATATCACTTTTCTGAAATATCCTATGGCCAAACAGCTAGATCTCTGGCCTCTGTTTCATTCTGCAGACAAAGACAAGAGGGTAAAAATCTGATCAACTGAGGAACAAGCATTAAGCACAATTTAATGAGCAAATCCTTAACAGACTCACGGGAATAAAAACACAAGGTGATTCTACAAAATCAATTCACTGAGAAAGCCTCACAGACATTAGCTGTTACTTACAGCCAGCGTCCATGAGGCATAGATCTGGTATGGTCTTTCAGTGATAAACAATCACATATCCAAAACCTTAAGAATCAAACAAATTATGTAGAATTAATAATCTTATTAAATGACATGCCTGCCTCACTCAAGTGCATGCTTAATATGGTGTAAACAAAAAGGACATTTTGCAATATACACCTTTAAACATCTATGCAGGAAGAAAACAATTTGTTGGGTATTTTCTGTGAGGGGATTTAAGACTTTACAGGATTCAAAAGGAGTTGCAGACACTAGGTCTGTGCAAAGCAGCTAGTATTTGCTTCGGATACAGATTTGGCCAAATCACTGTCCCGAATTGATTCGGCCAAATCTGATTCAGAGATTCAGCTCTGGCCAAATCAGCCAAACCTCTGAATCACATAGGCCCACCCCCCGCTTTCTCTCCCAGCTCAGCAATGGCTGCTCCACCCGCCCCAGCTCCCCGCACTTTGAAAAAAAAGCCCTGACTCACTGGGTGCTGCCAGGTAGGGTGGTAATCCCTGCTGCCCACACTGTCCCATGCTGCATGGGGGGCTCTGCATGAGCCCGCTGACCTTCCCTGCCACTGTCCCAGCTCCCCCTCCCCATGGCTGCCCCACCCGCCGCAGGTCCAGAGCTTTAAGGAAAAAAAACAATAAGAACCCCGGTCTCATTGGTAGCTGCCTGGCAGGGGGCGATTCCTGCTGCCCTGTGCTATATGGGGGGGCTCTTCCATGGGTCCCTCGAAGTCCCAAGGCTGCTGCAGAAGCTGATGAGACTGGTTTTTTTTCATTTTTTTTTCTTAAAGGGCTAGAGCTGGGGAGGGCAGGGCAGCTATGGCAGGGCAGCCTTGATGGGGGGGGTCAGGGGGCTTGTGGCAGAGCCCCCCATGCAGCGCGGGGCAGTGAGGGGCAGAGGGGATCACCTCCCTGCCTGGCAGCACCCAGTGAGTTGGGGCTTTTTTTTAAAGCACTAAGAGGAGCTGGGGCAGGTGGGTCAGCCATGGGAAGGGGGCTGGGGGAGCAGGCAGGGACTGGAGCCTGGCAGGGGTCCCTCTCTGGTCCCCCGTCCCCCCACTGTCTACTTACCAGCTCCGAGTCCAGCTCCAGCTCCCTGCTGCAGCGGGCAGGTACTATCTGAATCATCAAAACTCTCTGAATCTTTTCCAAAGATTCGGAAAGCTTCAAATTGATTTAGACCTTTTTATTGGTCCCCTGATTAGATTTAGATTTGGGGATTCAGCCACTGAATTGGGCCAAATCTCCTCCACATCAGATCAGCACCCAAAACTTCACACAGCCCTAGAAGACATCCAGAATTTCACTTAGATGGACCCTGTGGTGGTTATGAATATGTGGAAAAGTGTGGAAGGCAAAGTGCTTTAGTTGACCTATACTATCAGCAGGAACTAGAACTCTACCCAAAGCTGCTGTCTTATTTTGGCAGGTACAAATCATATTAACTGGACATGGACTATAAAGGGTATATATAAAATGTCCTTAAAGTAGACACATATTACATTTAAACCCACTTTGAGGCATGTCTACACTGACTGAGTGATTTCAAGTGATCTTGTTTTAAACTGCATCGAGTCCATTGGGTTAAAAAGATACAATGAAGTGACCTTCCTAACACTTTGTTAGCATGGCAATTACATGGCCAGAATTGCTTTGCCTGATAACTAATAAAGTTGTGCAAGGATGAATCTCTTCCCTTCTGCCCTCAGATAACGAAACAGTTTCCTTCTGAACACATGAGCCTTTGAAGGCAGAAATTCTTTCCCATTTGCCTGGATTCCATGGTGGTGCAGAGGTGAAGAGGAAGGATTACAAACCTATTTCTTAGGGTTCAGACACACAAAACAATTGAAGCATTCTGACATGTCACTGGTCGGGAACAAGGTTCACAATTCTGTGAAGTTGTGTGGCTCAGAGATCAGGGGTGAGACTCAGCTCAGCACATCTTGAGCATGCAAGTTGGGGAAGGGCGGTACCTGCACCCAGAACATGGGTGTCATTTGGCTAGGGGCATTTTCATATTTCTGCTTTCCCTTCTCTCAATAAACTTCAATAGCCTCCATTTGATCAGTCTGCAGTATGCTTACCTGATGGTGGTGGGGCAAGTGCTTGGTCCCACACTTTTTGGTTTCATTTGGGGGAGGAGGGAATAATGAGGAGCTGTGGTCAAGAAGGGAGTGAGGACACACGTGTCTGTTAGAAAGATAGCTTTTATTGAACAAATAGTGAAAAGGGGAGCTCTTTGAAAACCAATAAAGGGAATAAAAAGAGGGGAGAAGGCATTAGACTTTGGACTGAGTACTAGAAATTAGAACGGCTAGTTGCAGCAATGTGGAATCCCTGGAGGATACAGCATATCCATGTCACAGATTACATGAAGTGCAGACAGAAGTTCATTTCCTGGGTCTGACTGATGGCGCTTGACAGAAAGTGTCATGAGTTAGACCAATTCTCCCACCCCAACAGACATTAGCTGTTGGGGTGGGAGATAGAGCTACAATTTAGAGCTGATCTAGGGAGAGAGCTGCATACCTGCACCTTCTTCCCTTAATTTCATCACCCAGCTCCTGTTCTGTCTCAGGATGGGAGGGGGAGAAGGCAAGGGAGGGAGGTCTATTCTGGGGTTTCCCTTGCTGTGCTGGAATTTGGGGGTGGGGGGTGGATTGGAGACCCCACACCTGAGGGTAGGGCTCCAATCCACCCAACGCACCCTCCAGCACCAGCTAGGCAGCCCCCAAAATGAGCTCCCTCTGCTTCCTTCTCCTCCGACCCTTCTGAAAACAGTACTGGCAGCAGTGCTGGGCTGCATCAGCCAAGCTCTGCTCCTGGTATACACAGATAGAAGTTCATGAAGGTGCTCCACTTTAGAAAGCCTTCATGTGAACCCTCATATAATGAAGATTTAGTTTGTCACAGGCTCAGGCCTTTTTAAAGTGCTCTACAGCTGTGCACTTGTTTTTGGTCATGGCTGTAGAGTGCTTTCTGGGGCCAGTTCAGGCAAATATTGTCACTTACATCTGCACCCTTGGTGTCCACACATAACAGTGAGCCAGTTCAAATAGAACTTGATTTCCCAGGTACATTTCTGAATCATTCTAGGTGTATTTGACAGTTTTAACAGATTTAACTGGTTTAACAGGCATGTATGTGGCTAAAAATAAATGTTACCTAATGAAGTGGATCAAGTATTCGGCCTGTGCGAAGTGGATGTATTTGCTTTGGATTCAGATTCGGCTGATTCAGGGGACAGTGATTCGATTCAGTGATTCGAATCACTGTCCTGAATCAATTTGGTCGAATGTGATCTGGAGATTTGACAAAAGCACAGGCCCATCCCGCTCAGCCTGGCAATGGCTGCCCTGCCTGCCCCAGCTCCCTGCACTTGGAAAAAAAAAAGCCCCAACTCAGCAGGTGTTGCTGGGTGGAGGGTGATCCCTGCTGCCCCCCACTATCCTATGCTGCATGGGGGGGCTCTGCATGAGCCCCCTTCTCTGACTATCCCAGCCCCCCCATGGCTGCACCACGTGCTGTGGTTCCAGCCCATTAAGAAAAAAAAAAACCTGAGAAAATCCCCTTGACTCACCATTCCTGCTGGGTGGAGAGCAAACCCTACTGCCCCTGACTGCCTTGCACCACATGGGAGATTCTGCAGGGCCAGGCAGGGCACCTGTGGGGTCCTGGTGGAGCAAGGGGGGGAGGGTCAGGGGCTCATGGCAGATTTCCCCATGCAGATATCCTCTGAATCGAACCACCACCCAAAGCTTTGCACAGCCCTATCAGCTGTGCAGTGTGAAACAATGGTCACGCTTTGCCCTATCCCCCACCCCCTTGATGCTGCAGGACAAAGGACAATGTGATCTCCCTGCTTTCCCCACTCAGCCAGACCCTGTCCCCTGTGAATGCTGGAGGCAGGTCTGGCTGAGCGAGGAACCCCAACTAATCTGCTTATGGAGAGGCACCCCAGATTCTCTGATGTGCTCTTTGGTAAACAGGGAAAGTGAGCAGGTATTCCAGGGATTTGAGGGGCCCTCAAGCCCCCAGACCACCAGCCCAGGGTGGCTGGACAGACCTCAGGCTGCTTTCTTCTCCAACCACACAGCTAATAGATGCCTGCTACAATAAAGTGGCAGTCTATGCTTACATTTTGTTACACCACTGATTTTCCTTTGATGTGGCACAATAATGGGTAGTGATGTCTATTAGTTCATCATTTGCATCGCCATAAACATTTTTCTGGTGGCACAGATGAGATGTTAGGCGATACCCATTTCCACTTTATCTGTCCACTTCAGGTTTAAACTGCATTTTAATCATTAAATGCTATGTATGCCCATGTCCATAAATAACTTCTTCTGAGGTTCAACCACAGTAGACTAGGATGATGCATTTCAGAGTTGGGGCACTGGATTTTGGGAGGCAAGCTAATAATTGTAACTAGAAACTCTTGATTCCGTTTTAGACTGGATAGATCTGGCAGATATTTTCCTTTTGCTCTCAACTCCAGCTTACAGGACCCCTGGTTTTAGTAAATGAGGGATATAGACAGCCTGGATAGAGAGCTACACTATGGGGTGGAGAGAAAGCCAAAAGGATTTGCTGGGCCAGTTCAGAGAATGAGAAACTGAGCGCAGAAAGGAAAACTCCAAAAGGTTCTTAGAGGATTAGTTGAAGTCAGACAAATTATTGTATTTGTATGATCCAAAGGAAACAGTTCACTTAAATTCCAAGATTAGAACGGGTATCTTTGAAGAGACTGAAAAAAACTGCTCTTCAGGGGAGGTAAGGGGAAGCGAGGGATCATAGTACTTGGCAAGTGACAGACTAAGTCTGGTTCTACCCTCAAGCCTCCATGGAAACTGAAAAGTCATTGTGAGGCTCAGTGGAGCTGAAGATTATTCGGGTTTTTTTGGAAGGGTTTGTTTACTTGATACAGAGATGCATCAAATTAAAGAACACATGGAGGTAAACTATCTAAGATACTATGAAACAATATATCCGTGTGCTTTTTCCCATTACCTGAACTGGTAGAAAGATCAGCAGGGTGTTTTGAGAGTAAATAACTAAGTTTCTCATCAGTTGGCAGATGGTGTAATGATGAAACATCTTACCAACATAAATCTATACTATTTCAGCAGAATTAATCATGACCATAGAAACAGATAAAATCCCATTCTGATACAAGGCATTATTTTATTACTCCTACACATTTAACTACCTTTAACCAAAAAAACATGGAAATAAGCCTTTTAGTTATCATTTTTCTTATTAAATATTGAACAACATGAATTATTTGAAACAGCGCAAGATTATCCTTTCCACATGACCAAAGGCAATGTAAAACTGGTTGAGAGATACAGGGAATTTTCCTTTTTCTGGATAACCTCATTATGTAAATGTTTTTCATACTATGTAATTGATTTTCTAATACACTGTGCTCATTTTTGGCACTGAACTTGCTACATGACTATATCAGCAAGCACCCACAAGACAGTTGGCTAAATTGAGACAAAATTTTCAGCATACAGCTATAGCTATAGAAAACATTATCACATTCGGAATGAAATGGACACTTCAGAAACTATTTCTTTGGAATATAATGCATATGGACCACCTTTATGTTGAACTTCATTATTAAATGAACAGTAGGATGACAAAGCATGGTCCAAATATTTACCCCAGGATCATATCTTAGGATTCTTCTCACTTCCAAGATCTGTCCCAGTTTCTACAGTTTTGTTTTTACTAAGATCCATAGTGAGGCAAGAATCTATAAACCAAAGAGGAAGTACATAAAAAACAGGTAGAGAAAGAGAAGGTGGGGAAAAAGCAAGACCTTGAACTGAATTAGGCATCATTTTAATCACTCTTAAACATGAACCAACATGATGTTTACTGCCATTGCATTATTCACTCTATGCTTTATATCCCCTTTTTACCCCTTCCCCCAACCTCTCTGGTCTATTTAGATTACATATTCTTTAGGGCAGGTATCACAGTATTATTTTGCATATATAACTTGATAACACAGTGGGCCCTGTCCATGGGTGACCTTTGACACTACCATGACACGATTCATTCATTCAAGATGAACATTATTCCTCTCCCACAAAACCTATGGAAAAATCTAATGTAGAATTAACACAGATTGTTGCTGCATATCCCCTCCTCTATATTCCCAGCAAGAAGCCATGTAGAAAAATCTAATGCTATAAAACACTAAGGTGTGTGTGGGGGGGAGGGGGAACAATGCTAGTAGTGTTCTTTAATACTTCAGAAACAAAGATCACTTAAATGATTCATGCAGTCTTTTTTCAACAGCACATAAGCTGTTCCTTAGCACAATGAGAAAATCTCATGAGAGCAATAAACAATTTATAACATATTAAAATACTGACTGAGATTTTTAACCTGTACATAATATTTGAAGTGTCAGAAGTTTCCTGGACCACTGGTTCCCAAAGCTAAAACTGTACGCATTTTAGTGCTGCCTCAGATACAAGCAAATAAATTCACATTACTTAAGCTATTATTTAGGGAGTTATCAGATCTCAAAGTTTTTCATAGTTTTATAGTTGTTAGGGGCTGGAAGGGACCTTACAAATCATTAGGTCCAGCCACCTTGCATGTGGACAGAAAAGACTGCTCAGATTAAATGATCCCAGCGAGATGGGCATCAAGGTGTTTTTTGAAGATCGCCAGGGTGGATGACTGTACCACTTCTAGGGGTAGCCTGTTCAAAACCCTTGGCACTTGACTTGTAAAAAAGTTTTTCCTTGTGTCTAGCCTGAAGCGATCTTCAATCAGTTTGTGCCCATTATTTCTTGTCCTGCCCTGGAGGAGCCTTGGTGAATAGATGTTCTCCCTAACCCTGATGTATGCCCCTGATGTACTTACAGGCTGCAACCAAGTCCCCCCCGAGTCTTCTCTTTTCCAGGCTGAACAATCCCAATTCCCTCAGCCTCTCCTCATATGTCTTGGTCTCCCTTTAATCACAAGTGCGGCCCTCCTCTGGACTCTTTTGTATATTTGTCAGTAAGGTAAATGATGAATTACAAATAGATACATTATATATTAACCAAGTAATGTAGACTAACAATGCCTTTTTTTTTTTTTTTTTTTTGCTTTGCCTTGATACTGTGTAATACTGATAAGTTGCATAGTACCTATGATTTCCTAATATAGAATCAAAATAAAGCAAAAGGACCAAATTCTGCTACTCACATATACAACAGACCTTCCACTGGAGCAATGCAGTATGTTATCAAGTAAGAAACTCCCAGTTCCAGTGATTTTATGGGGGCACAGCTAAATAAACCTGGCCCCTCTTGCTGCTGGCAATGTATAGCAAAATGGTTACTTAGGTTAGAACTCTATTACATGTTTCACCTGCAATATCTTATTTAGAAGGTAGACCTAGACCTATTTGGAAGCCCATTTAGCCCTACTAACTCTTAGACAGGAAGGTATTTCTGGTGACCAGTTACTACAGAAGAAATGAATGAATGACTGAGAAGCCCCTAATCACTCTTCATAGCTTAGAAACACATTAAAAATGTCTTTACTGAGGTGTATATCATGATAAACAACCATGTTATATACCTCATGTTGCAAAATAATTGGCTGTAATTTTGATAGAGGTTTATAAAAATTAAGATTTATACTGCAGCAACAGATTTTTCCCTTGTACTTGTGGCAAGAATGAAAATAATTGTACTGTACTAACAAGCGCTTAATAAAAAAGAACATCTGTACAATTTGTAGTCACTACAGATACAAGTCCTTAATCTGAAGTGTTACTGCTACTCCTGTCATTAATGACTAGCATTGACCCTGCAGAGTTGCAGACTTAGTGATATTCTTTACACAAGGGAGGCAACAAAACATGAAAGGCCAAATGTTCATAAAATTATTGTCTTCACATTGTGGTCTGGCTGTCTACAATAATTACATAAACTTTGATATGCATCTCATATTTTCTTCTACTTTGCCTGAACTGTGAACAAGTAAGCAAATCTGAAAAGTGAGACTTAGTTAAGAACAATTTAAAATGTGTTAACAGTTGTAAATAGAATAGCTTGTTTTTTATTTCTCGCAAGAAGTCTCAAGAGCATCAGGTGTAAAAACCAGGGCCCACTAATATTTGAACTTCATTTGAAAAGCTGTTCCTTTGTTACTGCTAAGCCCTTAGCTAATCAGTATAAAGAGCTTTGGTAATGTTTTCATTTATAACATGAAAAAAATCTCGAAAACAGGTATCTAAGAATTAGTCTTACTCTGGCCACATCACATTACAGTTTATAAAATGTTTGTAACTTATTGAAAAGGGGACGATATTCCAAACTTAACAGAAAAATTAAACTAACTAAGGGATTGTGATTGGTAGGGGGGTGTGCAAGAACAAAGGTACAAAGAGGTTCCCTCAATGTTTGTACCACAGTTTTCACCAGAGTACAAGAACTACAAAAACACTGATGGAAAGTACCACAAAGGGAACAGAGAAGGGCCAAGAAAGATTATTTTGCATTTCTGTACCACAGGTTGGGAGATGGGTAGTCCCATGGAGTACTCCCCCATCCATACTGCCAACGCCCCCCCCCAGTTGGTGCCTGATATGGCGAGAGGGCACCC
Organism: Crocodylus porosus; assembly: GCF_001723895.1. Lineage (NCBI taxonomy): Eukaryota > Metazoa > Chordata > Crocodylia > Crocodylidae > Crocodylus > Crocodylus porosus. The sequence goes on along the minus strand of NW_017728949.1, from coordinate 11,646,166 downwards.
AGTGCTGGTGCAGTGCTGTTGTTACCATTGCTACAGTACTGAAGACATGCATGAAATCCCTCTCTCCTCTATGTAGGTATCATACCTATATAATCTTACTTTGTTCTTCAACAAACCTTTTAAAAATGAACCTTATACAAGGGGTTAGTGTTGTTTTCCATTCGGACAGTTGGCTACTATGATAAAAAAATCATATTCTTTTCACATATAGGGCATGGAAATAGAATTCGAAGATAATGACTTCAGGTCAATAGTTAGCTGGACCTCCTTTTAACCAAAGATCATGAGAAAATCTCTGAAACCCATTACTACTCCCTCAAGCTACACAGCGTTTGCACAGATATTTTAAATAATTTATAAATAATGAACACAGCCTGGTCTGTGCAACTGCAATGAAATCAATTAGGTTGTACAGAAAGCAAGTCAAGACAATATCCTGTGAAGTAACATATTCCATCCACAAACTTACTTCATAATCAATTGTCTACAATTTACCCCAGATACTGTATTGAATGAATATGATGTGCATCAGAAACAATATTCTGGAACACTACAAACTATGGACTATATGTTATTTTTTGTACTTATGCTGACAAAGTGGTATGCTATAAAAATACACAGTAGGGAGCACAATTAAACTGAAATAACACAATGGCTTGCACATTTTTGATCATTAATAATGAAAGGTGAGCAGCACTACTAAAATTTATAGACCAATCTGCAAATATTAGTGTCTAATCTCGACTAACCTAACTTTATCCTTTGACCTTTTATAGATTGAGGGTCTCAAAGTGCTTTCAAACATAACCCAGTAACATTCACAGCATTCCTGTGAGGTTTATAACCATTATCTTAATGTTATTTATGTGGAACCAAAGTCACAGAGAGGTTAGGTGATTTGCCAAGCACCACACAATAAAAGTCAGAGTCAGAAACAGAATTCAGATTCCTGAATCTCCATCCTGCACTTTAACAACTAAACAGCACTCACTTACAAAACTAACAAACAAAAAACACTGCAAAAATGTGAAACTTCTTTAAAGAAATAAAACAGTACATAATAAAAGTGTACGGGAATTTGAAACAGAATCAATGAGGCTAATTACACTGAATTTTTGCCCCCATTCTGACTTTGTTACTGGAAGGGAGCCAATCCCAGCAACTGTTATTAAAAGCCAGTTTGTTTGTTTGCTTTTTAAATATCATAATCAAATTTAAATGCATTTGAACACTGATACTGATTATGGTGTTTAAATGCTACCTCAGTACAAAGGGATAACACTTCTAACATTAATTAATGGATTGCATTAGGAGATTATTTCTCTGAATGGGCAGCACAGTCAAACAAAATGGGCAGACAGAGGTTAAATACTAAGATATTAGCTTTATCTATTGCTGTTTCGCATGAAAGAAAAGGGAAGAAGTAACAATAATTTGCTATAAAATTGATATTATATCAAAGAAATGAATTCAGAGTATAGCAAGTGACATGAAGGATGCCTTTGCTGGTCCTCCCAAAAAAATCTAACTGTATTGTACTTGAGGACAAGTTTTTTCCTCAGAGGCCATTAGCTGGCCACAGAAACTAGCCTATTTTGTGCCAGTGCACTGGTGCAATGTAGACTATGGTCCTGTATTAAGTGCATTTACTGTGTTCCTATTTTATTATAAACCAAACAGATGAAACAGAGTGACCTAATTGGCCAGGTATCTCAAGCATAAGCAGAATTACCACAATCGTCTATTCAAAATATGGAGCTCTGACTGTTATACTTGCACTTCTGAATTTATACTGCCTAGTTTAAAACCTTGTATTAACACAGTATGATTCCACCATGAGAACTGTTACACTAATTTGCACCTACTTGTGTTGACAGCATGAGGCAGCCTTGTGCCAGATAACAAAATAGGCAAAGGTTAATATAAGATGGTTTATACCCTGCCATGTTGTTGTTTTTTAAGAAACAATATGAAAATTGGCACAATATAAATTCTGAGATTCCCTAATCAGTTTTTATTCACACCATACACAAGCAAATTCCCATTGACTTGAATGGGAATTTGGCTTAAGGAGTGATTAAAAACAGATGAAGGTCCTCTATATTTTATCCGTATTTAATTTAATATATAACATAGGTGCAATGAGCACCAAGACAAAAATAAAGAATGACATACACTTTAAATGTTCTACCTGAAATACTAGATTACACGATATACCAACAAATCCTATTTAGTAAAAACAAATGCACTGATTTATGCTTACATATGTGTAAAGGTATGGCCAGACCCTCTCATCTGGGCTCATCACCAATTCTTCTTCCTGAGCATGGATGACTGGTGCCTCCCGAGTCTGGAGGGGTACCAGATCACCGAGGGGGGGGGGGTAGGAAGAGGGGTCCCCCAGCGGCCAATTACCGAGCCCAGAACCACCAGCAGTGAAACCGGCAAAACCGGAAGTGCACTTCCACTGGCACCTCTAGTTTCATACCTGGTGCTTCCAGGGGTGCACCCATGTGCACCCCCTATGTGTCACCAGTGTTTCTGAGTTTCTCAAGGAAGTGCAAAGCAAATAAAAACATGCCCTCATGTTTTTAGAAAAATATCCCCTTCTAAAGAGGAATCTCTTTGGAATGAAATACCTGCTGCTTCTAGCTGCCTTCCCCAGCACAGAAATGTAGCTGTTTAACAACTCCTGGCAACGTAATTTATGGCCCTTAAAATACACTGATTTACAGCAGAGCAGGGTGTCAAACATCTGACCCTGTGTTGGCTGGGCTCAATCCAGCCAGCAGAGCCACTTCAGCCCACCAGTCACCCAGTGGTCAGATACCAGAAGTGGGTGTGTGTGTGTGTGTGTGTGTGGGAGGGGTGTTTACAGGCTAGAGAATCTGGAGCCCTGGCAGACATGGCCATTGGCTGTGGGTGAATGAGAGCGGTGCTGACACACCCTTGCTTACCCAGTCCTTGCCTTACCACCATCGTCCCTGCTGCAAACGCCTCTAGTCCTACCATCCTGCCCGCTGCCACCTCATGTCCTGGACCATATTTGTCTCACAAAGGAGCCCTGCAATCTGGATCCAGCCCAGGACACAGGGGGAGTTTGACACCTCTGCAGAAGAAGCCAAAGCCCTAGGCTTCAGTCAGTCCAAGCATCAGAAGAATAAAAGGTAGCATGACGCCTCTATCTCTAATGTCTATTCCAGACACAAAGGCAAACCCTGGATCCTAAATTTCAATTACTATATGGGCAATATATGTCAAGAGCTATTAACTTAATTTCGTTAAACCCATGACTAAGTTGCATATCTTTATCTCATTTTTTCCTTTCATCTATGGCAATGAGACATCTGACAGGAAGGGAGAGAGAGACAATGTTTTTACACAAAGAGAAATATTTCAGTATACTGAAAGGAAAGCTTCAGGAAAGCTCTCTATTTTAGTAGCATGGAATTGCATTATAGCTGAAGTAATTTGCTTCACAGAGCTTTTGCTTGTGAGGCCAACTATTGTTAAGACCATTCAGCTAAGTATTTGCTGATCTGTACAAGAAGAGTTGCTTGAAAGGGAAGGATCCTGTCCCATTAGCTCATGAAGTGAATGCTCATTCCTTGCTTTTCAGATTTATAGTACTTAAGGAGATCTTAAAGAGCCTCCCCAAAACCCTGCTGCTATACAGAACCATCACATTACTTTCTTTACTGGGGGGGGGGGGCAGGATTTGACTAAAGAGGGAAGTTTCCCTAACCACAACTGAAATTTGCACACCAGGCTACAATGAAATAATAATTCCACTCTACTTCAGCATGAACCAAATTTCACTATAACCCAAAACTGATTTCATCACAAGTATATAGCAAGTCCCTCTCAATCCAATAATTCATCAAAGTTGCATCAAAATCTAAATGCATGGGGAGTGATATTAGCTATATTCATTTGCCAATATAGTTCCAGATATTTTCCTTCATTTATGGGTGGCTATTTTTATATATTCTTACACTGTTTCATTGCCTGAGTAAAAAAGTATACATAGAGATACTGATTTCTGTTACGTTATTGATTTTGGAGGTTTCGTCATATAGCAAACAAGATGCACTTATTCCACAGAATATAATAAACATACTTGCAAATATTTCTTGACACAAGAGACAGAACAGATACATGACACAGTAAATTACCACAGTGAAAACAAAAATCACACATGCTTCAATTTAATATAGAAATCACTTTATTAATATTTGCATTCTGATCTGTCACAGGAGACCAAGTTAGGTAGCTGCTGCATACTTGTTTTTTTTTACTATATTGCCTACACTACTAGGATTTGTATCATCTCAAAAGAACATGAACAACATAGATTTTAAAGGTCCAGGGCCTGAAACCAGGCTCTCAAAGTTTCTAATTCATCTGCCACATAGAAAATCAAACAAAAGCCTGGAAGGTAGTAAGAAGAAGTGGATGTACTATAGATCTTTGATTAGAGTCCAGTTACATGGAAGTAATCCAGGTTTTTTTTGCCATGACAGACTCCAACAAATACAAAGCAAGCAGCAATCCTCCAAGAGAAGGGTGAAGGTTCTTGTCAAAGAGGAGACTAAAGTGTTACCCTATCTACGAGTTACTTGAACTAAACTCACACATCGTCACAAATGAATGCAAAGTGAAAAAAAAAATGGCTGGCTGGTACCTAGCCACAAGAACAAGGATATGTATTAAGGAAGTATATTGTGAGCAATGAAACAAAACATTTTGTACAAAGAAGTGTACCTTAGAAAAGCGCTATTTGGGAAAGAGCTTTCCTATAAATCTACCTATCAAAACTTGGCACTGAATTTTTATTTTATTTTTTTTTCTCTCAGAGGTTAGGTCTATTCTAAGACACTGATATTTCTCTTCTAATATAAAGATATTTTCTATAATACTCCATGCATGGAAGATGCCCTTGAAGCAAGGAGGAAGAAGATGAAGTAAAATGTTTGCAATTCCCTTAACATGCTGGCTAAGGTGAATCACAGAGGTCTTCTTGAAAAGAAAAACACATCATCCATGGAAAAGGAAAGAACAGTCTGCCATCCAGAGAATTATGGAGAACAGTAAAGCTGCCCAATAAACTCTAATGTGGTGCAGAGCTGAATAGATAAGGACAAAGTCATTAGGAAAAAAAAAAAAGAAACAGAGGCTTGCTCCCATCCTAAACAGGTCCTTTCCTCTGACTGTATTTATACTAGGTAAAATTTTCATGCTTATAGTATATTCTGATTCAATTTTATGAAGAGCATAAATGCAGACCATAGGACTAGTATGCCAGTTCAGTAGTGTAACCTGGGGGAGAAGAGGGTAAGCAGAAGACCAGCCCCTGAGCTGACCTAGAAGGGGTGCCAGAATGGTGCCCCTCTACCTTCCCCTAATCTTTGCTGGGGCAGAAACAGACCTGCGCTGCCAGAGGAGACGAGCTAAACCAAACGTGCACCTGGCTGAAGAAGCTGGACTGGAGCAGTCCTGCACCACCTGGTCAGAGGTCTACCTTTACGATCTTCATAACATTTCATCAGAATATGCTATAAACATGAAAGTTTCACCTATATAAATAGATAGCCAGGGCAGGTTAGACCACCCTTCTTCCCTGCTCTCCCCACCCCCTTCAGCATGACTTTCTCCAGGACACAAAACTGATTAGGTCTGCCTCTGTGCTAACTAATTTACATTGAATAATTCTGTTGGGCACTGAGAGGCAAAGACAAGATGTGAAGGTATGCTTTAATTAGACTGCAAATTTATTAACTCATCTGACAATGCTGGCATGCAATAAATTACAGGCAGAGGTTACTATTATTTCTCCAATTGTCCCAGTATACTTTGGAAGGGCTGTCCTCAGGCCCCCCGCTGCTTTAATCAAATCCCGGCTCATTTTTGCTACCTTCCCACTACTACCTTCACATAAAATTCATAGGTATACTGAAACAAGGGTTATCTCTTTGCTGAACCAGCTGTTAGAAGAACCTAGTCTTCTCTTCCCAATTTCCTTATTGGCCTTTTGATAAGTTTCTTCCACATCTGGTTTATTAGGGAAGCTTGTCTCCTTATGAAATAAGTAACTGCCATGGACACCTGCCAAGCTATGACAGCATGTAAGCTGTGGGCGAAGGGAAGAAAAGCCACAATCACACCCTGCTTCAGCTCTTGGGAGGAAAATTGCTCTGGACTCCAGTAAAAATATGGTGACTAGAACAACAAACCAAACAACCCAGTGCAAGGAATGGTAAGATTTGGACCTATGATCAGGTACAAGTAGTTCTTGACTGGCAAGATAGGGGTATAAATGCATCGTTTCCACATCCCTCTTCAACCCCTTCATGTAACCAGGAGAACCCTATGGATATTTTTGGTCAGCCTCTACCTGCAGATATTTTTTTTCTGACACATTCCTCATAACTTGCAGTTGAGGAGCTCTGGAGCATTCTTATTCTTGTCAACAGACCCCCTCAATCTTCATATAACCTGAAATATTACACCAACTGAGAGCTGGAAAGGAAATCACATTTTATTAATTAAACTACCCCACCAGAAAACAACTTGGACCCACAACAAACATATCCTCTAAAAACATGAGACCAGAATGAGAATGAGAATTGAATTTCTTTCCTGGGAAGTGGGGAGCAGGGAACCCTCATGTTATTCATCCAGTTAAGAACAACGGCTATCAAACATCCTCACTGTATGTTATTTCAAAGATATAAAAGATAACATGTCAGGTATCAGACACAGGCCACGTCTACATGAGATGCGGACTGAGCAGTTGATACTACACAGTCATACACAAGTACTAAATGACTGTGCAGTAACTGGAGTTATTGAACAGTAGTGTTGCCAAACGGCTTTTAGGTGATGCTGGCTGTGCAATAGCTCACTACTACTGCACAGCAGCATCACGTCATACTTAGTGCCATGCAACACTACTTGCCAGTAGTAATGAGCAGCTGTGCAGTCAATGTCTTGTGTAGACACAGACACTAAAACTGTGCCATCAGCATCTTGTAACAAAAACTGTTGATAAATACCTCCCCTGTCTCTGAGCCTTTAAGTAATAATAATACTTGGCACATACATGGTGCTACATATCTTGAAATAATTGTAGAAATGTTAACTAATTAATCTTCTCAACACCTCAGTGAATAAAAACAAGCATATGCTCATTTGAGAGATAAGAAACTAAGACAAAAGATCATTAATTATTGTAATTTTATTTATTTGTCAAATTCTGACAGCCTACTTGGCCCTAAGCAAAAACAAAGATAAACGTGGTCCCTGCTTCCAGGACTTTATCATCTACATCAAAAGACTTGCCAAAGATAAACAGCAAGTTAGCAGCAGGACTGGAAATCAAAACTCAGCCGTTCTTAGATTATAGGCTTCATCTCAGATCTATGATCCAAAAATCAATGATCAAATTTATGGTGAAAATGTTTTCAGCATACAACAAAACTTTAGGCTGGAAACTTCCAATTGATGATTTCAATGCAGAAAGACTTTCGCAATACTTCATAACATTTATGTTTTGGGTCCCTTATCTCCCACTCCATTTTGGGAGGGAGGGGCAGGTAGGCTTCCAAGCTAGTCTATGACTCATGACTGATTTTTCAGGAATCATTGGGCTGCATAAATGTAATTGAATAAGCAGATGGATTTAAAGAAAATAAAGACCTAAATCTGAAGTATTATAGACATATGGGTACACAGGTGATAGTTTACCTATAGAGGTGAATAATATGTCACTCATTAAAACAGCCATAAATTTCTGAAGCTCAGCTCCCTGTCCCACCCCCATCCCAGATCATGGCACATAACATATGTAATATTATTTGCATGAAAATATAACCTTATCCTGGATTTGGACAGGAAACTAACTTATGTTTGTATTACCAGGTCTTTCAATGGACTTCAGTACAGTGCTGATGACACACCAAGCTTAGATACCTTCATTTACAGATATTGGTAAGGGAAACAAAACACTGGATAAATGTACAATCCCTGTCCTTCCTGTATCTCCCCAAAGCCATGAGAACAAAAGAGGGATAATGAAATTAATTCCTGATAAATACAGATTTAAATTGTCTTCCACACAAACATGTCATTCAATCACTGTTTTATGAAGGTGTTGACTGTATAAATGTATCTGATTTCTAAAAGAGTTGAATAAGTCTATAACTATTAATAATATATTATACAAAATCTGAATCAAGGCTAATTTAATGTCATACTTAATGACTAAAAAATTTTCATTTTTGACATTGTTAATTGTGCAATATGCTTGCAGAAGGTAAGATACTGAATGGCAGCCAGCATTGCTTTGTCTCAGGTAGGTCTTGTCTTACCCATCTCATCTCTTCCTACAACCAGGTCTCTTGCCCCCTGGACATAGGAGACGTTATATACCTAGACTTCAAAAAGGCTTTTGATCTAGTATTCCATGATATCCTTGTGGGAAAAGTAGAAGATTGTGGACACAGCTGCTCAACAGTTCAGTGAGTGGAAAAATGGCTACACAGTAGGACCCAGACAGTTCTCATGAACAGATCAGTGTCATCCTGGTGTGAAGTGGCCAGTGGTATCCTTCAAAGGCATGTGCTTGGACTGGTGCTTTTCAACATCTTTATCAATGATTTGAATGGGGGAGTGAAAAGCTTGCTGGCCAATTTCATGGATGGCACCAAATTATGGGGCAGTGTGGTCATGCCAGAAGAAAGGTTGCGGATCTAGGTGGAGCTGGACAGGCTCGAGAGTTGGGCAGACCAGAACCAAATGAAGTTTAACACTTCCAAGCGTAAGGTGCTCCATCTGGGGGCAAACAACCCTCAACATACATACAGGTTCAGTGGTGACAGCTTGACTAGCACCACGGCCGAAAGGGACCTAGAGATAATGATTGACCATCATATGAATATCAGCCATCAGTGCAAGGTGGTGGCCAGCAAGGCAAACAACACACCGGCATGCATCAGCCAATACATCTTGTGTAAAACTAAGTAAGTGATACTCCCACTGTACTCTGCACTGGTGAGACTGCAGTTGGAGCACTGCATCTAGTTCTGGGCACTGCACTTCAATAAGGACATGGAAAAACTTGAGAGAATCCAGAAAAGAGCCACCTGTACGATCATGGACTTGCAAGACAAGTCATACGAGGGTAGGCTGAGGGACCTGGGCCTCTTTAGCCTAAAGAAGAGAAGGTTGAGAGGGGACTTGATAGCAACTTACTGCTATATCAGAAGAGTGCATCAAACACTCAGTGAACAACTGTTCACTAGGGCATCCCTGGGGAAGACCAGGACCAATGGATACAAACTCCTGGAAGGCCACTTCAAGCTTAATACCAGGAAAAACTCCTTCATAGTCAGGGTGTCCAGACTGTGGAATAAACTCCCTCCAGAGGTTTTCAAGAGGAGACTGGACAGTCACCTTGCTGGAGTCACCTAACCCCAGTTGTCTTCCTGCCTAGAGCAGGGGGACTGGACCCAATGATCTGCAAGGTCCCTTCCATCCCCTAACAATCTATGAATCTGTCAATTGAGTATATATGGTGAGTCACCAATTAATACTGGAATTAGGTATTGAGGTCAATAAACTACTAGTTTTATGTGGTACATCACATCCTAGAGTCCTGCCTTGTAAATACAAAATTATCCTGCTTACTCTGGGGCAAAAATTGTCTTGTGTCTATTTTGAGGATTTTCATACTGCCAAAGGAAGTTATAACCCAGTCATATGGCCAACCGTAGAACTAAATAGGAGAAGCTTTGTGTTTGGAAAAGTTTGAAAACTCCTAATGTATGGTTTAATAGTAATTTCTTCACCCTTGCAATTTACATCAAGCAAATGTCTTTCAAAAAAGAAAAGGTAAGAGTTATTCAAGTGGACAAATTTTGCTCTTAACACAGCCAAGTTCTGAACTGTTTTCACCCTAAATCCAGTCATAGTGCATTCCACCCTGAAAATGATTAATTGTTGTAACATCTTCTGCAGAGGTGGAGCCATGGGGGATATGAAGAGAGATGTCCATATTTATAGGTGTGCGCGTGTGCACACACACCCACACCCCTATATATAGCTATATAAATATATATATACTCACAGAACATTACAAAGAATAGCAATCAAGAACTTCCAATAGACATTTCATGGAGAATGTATCACCCACCACCCCATGGATTCAAGTTGACAGTTTGTCAGAGACCAGATCCCAGGCATCTCATGTTAAAGTACAGGAAAATAAGTATTTGTGCTCCTAACATCAGCACTGCAATGTCAAGAGATTTACTTCTTAGTATGAAGACACTTGGTAACAGCAATGAAAAATATATGACTTCCTCCAAGGGAAATCCACACCTTGCTAAAGAGCCAGTTGGGAAGAGCAATCAGATAGGAATTGTAAATTATATGTGGATGACTGTGCTTTACACATAAACCCTGTAGTCTCCTCATGGCCTTATGTTATATGGATAGTGAGAAGTTTTCTTTTAGGTTCAGATATCTTTGAGTCCCATGATTGAACTTTTTGAAATATCCAACAAAACATTCACTGGTATAATTTTTAAAACCTAGCAGCCAGCACCTCCCACTAACAGTAGTAGCTGAACACTTACGAAAATATGTGGTGTGCGCCCCCTCTCCACACGCAGGTAAAGGTGCATTGGGATCTGATGTGCCATTCCCACAATTGCATCTCCTGCCATGCCACATGCGCACAGCAGGAGGTGCAATTGTAGGCTTGTGCATTAGATCTCATCATGCCTTACTGCTGGTGCAGGGGACTTCCCCTACACTGGTAATACTGCAGCTGGGAGCCCACCTCATTTGAGAGGCTCCCAGCTACAGGGGTTCTCCATGTACCTCTTGGGCTGGAGGACCCAGCTGCCCATAAGGTGGGGGTAGTGTCCCTTTGGTGATCCTTCAGCCCAGGGGGTTTCATGTATCCTGAAGCCCTAGCAATTGTATCAGTTGTGATACCCATGATCCAGAGGTTTCATGCAACCCTGGATCCTGGGGGTCATGGCTACCATGGTCCTTAGGATTCCAGAGTGCAGGAAACTCCCAGATACTTGGGATCATGGCTGCCACAATCCTTAGGGCTTCAGGCTGTAGGAAACTCCTGAACCCTGGGGATCATGGCTGATATGATCCCTAGGGCTTGGGGGTGCTTGTACATGTGATGGGTGTTTAGTCCCCTAAATTGAAGTAGTGGGTTTTTAGCTGTGATGATTAAAAACCTACCATTTCAATTTAGGAGCTTCCATCACTGTTATGGAAAGGGGCTTGATTCTTTATTTGTTTTTTGCAGAGCCTGCCTGTGTTCCCATGTCTGGGGGGCGATTTGCCGGTGGGCCAAGTGACCCCTGAGCTGCGGGAGGCCCCAGTCCATCCGTCCACAACAGTGGCGCCTCCTTACATGGGGAGCAGCACTTGATGGGGCTTCTAGTGTGTGACCTCGGGGAAGAGTTGGATCCAGTGGATGCTTCCTGTGAGCTGGAGAAGCACTCAGACAGCTAGCAACCTGCTCAGGGGGCACTGCCACCACAGAGGAAAGAACTGCCCCTCTCCCCGCCCCCGCAGCTCAGGGCCTGCATGGTCTAGCAGCAGCTCATGTGGGCAGACTCTGCTGAAAAAAAAGAACAAACAGAAAAAGGCCTGATGCTATTTTTTTTTCCTGCAGAGCCTGCCCACCTCCCTCTCAGCTGAGGGGCAAGCTTCCAGCATACCTTGAGTTGCAGGGGGCCCCAGACCTTTCTTCCATGGCGCTGGTGCTCCCTGGGTCTGCTCAGGCAGGCAGCTAGTGGGTGGGTGCTGTCCCAGCTCACAGAAAGCACCCAGCCTGATCCAATTGTTCCCTGAGCCCGAACTGAGACAGCATCCACCTGCTAGCAGCCCACCAGGGTGGTTCCAGGGGGTACCACCATGGTGGAAGGAAGGACTTAGACCCCCCCACAGCTCAGGGGCTGCTTGGCACACCAGCAACTCACACCCCGTCCAATGTGGGCAGGCTCTACAAAAAGAAAAAGAAAAAAGGATTGGGCCCCTTGCCACTTCTGCCTTCAGCCTGTCTCTCCCATGGTGGGAGTGAGATGTCAAAAGGCTGCAACAATACAGATAGATATGTTGAAAACTAAACTAACATGTGTACACCATGATGCAATTAAACCACAAAAACAGCCAATTTTCATCACGTGTATAAGTGCCCTGGGGATTTCTTACTGGTGCACCCTTGTGTCTGGGAGCCCCTGCAGGGGAGATCCCACCACATGTGCAAATTAAAGCTTGAAAGCAACTAGCTACAGTTAGTATGCATTTTCAAGGTCTAACTTTATAGCTGGTTGGAGCTTTTTATTGTGTGACAGCTACTTTGCATGAGTAGCTGGTGTCCAAATAGTTGCACAATTATCCAATTAATTGCATATTACCTGTAAAATGTAGAGGGGGCCTCTGCATTTTGGTGCATTCTTAGTGAAACTTCTACTTGATTTTTGTGCTGTTTTCCTGCTTAGCTGTTAGTGATGAAGAAAAAGAACCGATGGAAGAGACGATATATACGACACCTAATAATTTAGCATTTAGAAATACATGCTTAGGAAACAGGTTTTTGGGAAGTTACATAATCTGTACCCAGTATTTTACAGTAAAATAAAGGTTTTTATAATCAGAATTGATTATTCTATATGTGTTTGTAACACCTATCACTGTATCATCTGTCATTTGTCATTTGTACTTGATGAACTCGGAGAATCTGAAGAAGAAACAGAGGATGCTTTTTGGAAGTGAGGCAAACTGAGACATATCAGGTGAAAAGGATGGATTTCTTGTAGGAAAATTGTGAAAGGGCAAAAAGAAAAAATGAGAAAATAAATAAAACCTTCAAGGGAGAGGCAGTGGACAATTCCAAGTGGGATCCAGAAAAAGCCCCTGATGCAGAGAGATTTAGATGAGGATATTGGATGATCCTTAGCATGGTCAGCGAGCATTATATATGATCTGAAGAGAATTACAGCAACCCTTCAAAAAACAACAACAAACCAAACAAAAGCAAAAAAAAAAAGCCCTTTTGCTTTCTGTTGAAAACAAGCAACAACAAAGGATGACATATGTGTCCTTTGAAAGAAAAAAAATAAACATAATGTTATTGAGCATCTCTTAATGAAGTTACTGAGATTTGAAAATAATTTATACTTGCTGCCTTCTTTTCAAAAGAACATAATGGAAACAAGATAGGGTATCTCCTTAAATGAGATTTTTACCTTAAAAAAGCAATTCTTGCCCTCCTTCATATCACTTACTTATATAAAAAAACCAAAGGATAGCCTTTCAAGGTAAAATAGCATTTAAGGAAACAGTGTGACAGCTCTCTTATAGAGAAAGCAATTTGAGCCAAGCATGGGCACCTTGTAGCTATTCAGGAGAAAATGGGAACTGTGTGATAAATCAGATTCTTTTTTTTTTTTTTTTTTTTTTGAGTGAGATGGATGGTTTTCCTCCTCTCCTCCTTTTATTTCATTTTGCAGTTTGAACATGTTTCACTATTGAAAAAGTAAATTAACACATTAGCATTCAATCTGCTTAACAGAAGAAAGGGATTGTTTGGGAAAGCAATTAAAAAAAGAAAACTTGAAGGGATACCACACCACGTTCAACATACTCATATGAGCTTGTGAAAACAGTAGCATGCCAGTAACAAACCACTCCCTTTAATACATTTTTTCATTCTCACAGTGTCAAGTAAAACTCAAATTGGTATTCCTTGATCCTTTGTCTTGTCATCTCAGAATTCAAGTCATGAAACACTTGTGTAGAGAGCATATTCTCATGGCCTACTCTACTGGCAGTACAGGCTCCGCGGTGCAGCTTCTATCCTCCTAGTACTTGAAATTTAAGTTTGTTTGTAATCCCTGTCAGATTGCTGGTTAGGTTGATAACAGAACTGAAATATCATTTGCTTATTAAATGGTATGTCTCTGTAAAATGCCTAAAGCCAGACTTGTTTTTTAAGTGCATTGGAATTTTGTAGTTCATTTAAATTAAACTGGATTTGGTCCCTGACTTGGAAATCAATCTTTTCAACCTGCATCAATGCAGGTCCTGTTCTCCTCTGAACCCTTAGGGTATGTCCAGATAAGCCCACATGTGCCTCTTGCTGTGTCTCAAAGCAGTTTGAAGTCTAGTACCATGCCCTGAGGCAACCAGAGGCTTGAGTCCTCCAAAGAGATGCTCTGGTAGCTGGCCAGGGTGTCTTCATGGCTGCCCCTTGTCCTGGTTCTGAAGCACACTGCTTCCATGTGCAGGACAGCCTGGAGTGGTGAAGGCTGCAGCCTGATGGGACCCGGCTCCATCCCAGGTAAGTAAGGGACTGGGGGTGGGGGGACTGGAGCAGCGGGGCTGTAGGAATATGGGGGACTGTGGGTGTGTGGAGGGGGCTCATTAGGAGGGGTGGGTTGCCCATCTGCCCCCCGCATGGCCCACAGCCCCTCCCCGACAGCAGGAGCCCCCAATGGCACAGGGCAGTGCAGCTTGGCCCCAACTGCCTGGAATCTGGTGCTGCCCGTGCCACATTGCGTGGGCCCAGCCCAGCTTGGCATGGGGCCGTGAGCCTTCAGGCAGCTCTGGGCTGCTTGGATTGTCACCTGGGACCCTACACTGCTCACAGGGACTGTGCATCACACTGGGCCAGGTCCTGCCACCATGGAACTGGCTCAAATTGGCAGGACCTGGCAGTACACAGGACCCAGCCCAGCCCAGAGCCATGCATACAGGACCCAGGCCAGTGTGACGCATGGTCTATGAGCAGTGCAGGGCCTCGAGTGACAGCCTAGATGGCCAAGAGCTGTCCAAAGTTTCATGGCCCCACCCTGAGCTGAGCTGGGCCTGTGTGATGTGGCACAAGCAGTGCTGGGTGGGCTGAGGCCATGCTGCACTGGCCTGCACCACAGGGGGGTTGAGCCAAGAGGTCCCTGAGCACCCTGATGGCCACTACTCCTGGGGGGGGGGGACTGTGGGCCATGCAGGGGGGGCATGTGCCCTCTGGGGTAGGGGGGTGGTGTAGGCCATGTGGTGGGCACATAAGGACCCCACAGGGGGATATATGGGCCCTACAGGGGGGCATTTGGGATGTGCAGGGGATGTATGTGGGCCCTGTGGGGGGTATGTGTGCCATGTGGGGGGATATGTGGACTCCATGGGGGGATGTGGGCCATGCAGGGGGGTATGTGGGCCCTATGTGGGGGCTGTGGTCCTGTGGGCAGCGTGGCTCTGTGGGGGTAGCTGTGGGCTCTGTGGGAGGGTCATCTGTGTGCTGTGTGGGGGCGCTATATGCTGTGGGGGGGCAGGTGACCCATCCCTCCTGAGCAGCCCCCCCTCATAGAACCCCCCCACACAGTCTCCCCACAATCCACTCACAACACCTACATCCCCAAGAAACCCTCAGAAACCCCTCATCCACATACATAGCCACAAACCTCAAACCCCCGCACAAGCCCCATATACCCCAAATCTCACCCTATAAACCCTATAGCCACCCATAAACTCCCACAAGTCCCCCCTTCAAATTGCTTTACACTTGTAAATATATATCAATAAAATGTTGCCGAACTGATCTCTCAGTATATAGTGGTGTTCCATTTTAACAGTGGAAGAACACTATTTTGGGTATTTTAATGAGAGAATTTGGGTTTTTTATTAGAGTATTTGCCATTTTTAAACAGGAAACACCAGGATCTCTGCTGGTGAGACAAGTGGCAAGACCTACGCAGAGGAGCCTGTCCAGGGCCAGCACTGCAGACCCAGATGGAAGGCAGATGAGGTGGCTGACCTCTTGCCCGTTTGGGGCCAAGAGGACACACTTTGATAGATCAAAGCAGACCACCACAAAGAGAACATCTTGTGGGTAATAGCTGCCCAGATGGCAGAGAGGGGGTACCTTATCCAAATCTGGCAGGGCGCAGCCTTGGGGCTGCATGTCCAAAGGAGCAAATGCTGTTACAGGTGGGCAGCAGATCACAAGCAAGCAGCAACCCCACTGCCAGACTGCTGAAGTGGGTAGAGGGTGCAGGGGCCACTCCGGGTTAGGGCTGCTTCAGCAGTCCAGCTGGCACAAAGGGTAGTGTCCCCAGATACCAACTGGCTGGGCCTCAGAAGCTGCCAAGGGCAAGTAGCCCTGAGCTGCTCACCAGGGCAGGTTTTAAATTGCTGAGGATAGCACAGGGTAGGTTTTTATACTGCTGGGGTCAGCACAGGTGCTGTCCCCAGCCTTTAGCTTCCCCTAGCTGCAGATGTGGAAGGAGATGGACAAAATTTTTTTGTCCCAAGTGGCACAACTTGCTCCACACCAAAATGCATGTTCGGGCATGTACACTGAGGTGAAAATCTCCGGCACAAATTTGCGCTGCTCCTTTTTGAGCTGCTTCGAACGCATGTTCCTACATGTATAGATGGGCCCCTAGAATCCAGGAAAAAAGCTGGGCCTGGTTATCTGATCCAACAGCATGATTGTCAGATCCCATCTTCTGGCTGGAACTGCTGGATCAAAGTCTGTTCTTCAGCAAAAGACACTGCTATTGTTCTACAGGTTACCAAATGGGATACAGACAAATCATGGTTTCCTCTTCTTTATAACCAAGCTAAGCAAGTAATGTTTGTGAGGTTAAAACCATTGAGCCAGTTTCTAAGTTTATTTAACTTGACTGATGTTAAGTGCAGGGTCTTAACATCTGCCATAGGTGAGTCATCTGCCATAGGTGGGCTGCAGGAGCCAGGCTCTTAGCTGTATGAATCTATATAATTCTATTGACTTCGGCAAATGTATGTGGACTTGTATCAGCTAGCAGTCAGCCACCTCAGGATAAGCCTTGGTTTTCCTCACTTATTAGTAAGACACAGAGAAGATTTCTTTCATCTCACAAAAGAAAAGGACAGAACTTTGGATTATTACAGAAAATTGGAGTTCCACTCCTTAAAGCTTTATTTACTCTGTCATACATCTATTCCAGTGAACAGTCAGGCATCCTTTTCCCTTTTACTGAAAATATATTTTACCACAATTGACAAAACTTACACAGAACAATTAAGTAGTAACATATTGCTGTTTTAAATCTCATCCCTCCTCTCACCTATCTCTTCACATGGCTTGCTACTTTAACTTACTGAACTATGCCTAAACTTATAATGTAAGCTCATTAGCATGTGCTGTTTTTGATCTGTAATAGAACCAAGCACATTTTGAATGATATATTAAAAATACACGTTTCCTAGGCATGGACTACTAGTAAGGAGAGGAATGTATTGATTGATCTTGGAAACAGATTAGTAAGCAAAGTAAAATCAGATTTAATTAACAGCTACTCAAACATACATATTGATAGAAAAGCTTTAGTTACCCTAAGCCTGTGTCTTGTGGTTTAGCAGCTGACATTTTGACAGACAACACTGACAGAACTCTATTTTCAGCTGCCAGTCAAAGATTATCAGTCTGACACCAAGGGAATTCCTTGCTAGTCATTAGGCTACAGACTCAAACCTCTCCTGAGATAGGTTTTAGTTAGACATTCACGTTTCCTATACCTATGTCTAAAGATTCTATTCTCCTGACACTTTCAAGATAGATAGATGTCAGGAATACGCATTTATAAATAAGAACAAGTGAAATGAGTATGCACCTGGCTATTTGTCCAGATTGTAAGAAGAAATCTAATTGAAACAAATACTCATGTCCTATAATCATGTTAACAGTTGCCAGTCACTAAAAGTTGAAGTTAACATTGCCAATGTTTCTTACAGCTCTGCACTTTGCTATACTAAGCTCATATTTGGCACAGCAAAAAGGTCAGACAAAGTAGATATCTACACTGATTTTTAGGGTCAACTTGGAGGTTATTCTCAGCCAACCTGAGTCCAGGCCTTTCCCCTTGTACATTTACATTACGCCACATAACATTATTCTTCTATTTTTCAGACATGCTGTTAAAATGTATCCCAGGTTCTTTTGTGTCCTGCACAGTGGAGCCCTTTTAAGAAACTCGTTCGTGGACTCCTGTGTTTCTCCTTTTGGGCAACATGCTGGTGGGGGCAGGGAGAGCAAGGGCTGGAAGACAGGAGTTGTCGGACTGCTTAGGTCACACTTCTTGTACTCAAAGGCTAGGGACAGACACTACACATAAACCACTTTAAATGATCAGAAGCTGGCTAAAACCTGTAACAGAACAGATGTTCAGTGCACCTAAACCAGTTTGAAAATGGCTGAAATGGGTTTGAGATAAACCTGGCTGAATGTAGTATCAGATTTAACTGATTTGGGTTAAACCAGTTTATGCAATGTCTGTCCCAGACCACTTGCTGGTTTAAGTTAAAACAGACTTCCCCAGCACCCCAGCATGCTGTCTTGGCTGGGCAGAACTATCTGCTCCACAGCAGAGTTGGCCCCTCCCCTCCATTCCCTGGCTGCAGCTCTGGCAGAGACTGCAGGCATCTGCCTGGCTTCCCTCTGTTCCCCCACTCCCCTCCCCACTCCTTGCTAAGCAGGGAGTCCCAGTTCCTCTCTGCTTTACCCAGGCACCTCCCATCATTAGCCGGCAGACCACATGATGGCTATGGTCCACCTTGTGGCAGACAGGACAAAGGCAGAATCAACAGGTAGCTGATAATGTCCCGCTGTTGTTTTCTTAATGGGCTGGTAAACACTGAGTTAGGGGTGATAAACACTGTGTTACCAACTCCCTGCTGGCCTGGTCAGAGGGTGGGTGTACTCCTCCCTAATCAGAGCATCCTGCTGGGGCCGGGCCATGCCCCCTCAGCTCAGCACCTTGGAAGGGAAGGCAGGGCTGCTCTAGAACCGCCCCTCCCCCAGCCTCTAGCCTGAGCCATTGCAGGCATGTGCCTGCATGTCTGGGATGTCTGTGCAGTTACAAACTGATTCCACCTAGCCAGGTTAGACTAACCTGCAAAGACTGAATCAATTCAGGCTCAGGCTTTTTTAATGTCTGTCCCTAGCCAAGGTCTACAGCATGGAGTTGAGTTCTAAATACATTGTAGCAATGGGATTGATCTCATACCCAAAACATTAAAAGAGCTTCCAGGCTCAGGGAAGACTGATGTGAAGAAGGGGCAGGGTTAAATTTTGGAGTTTACAGTTTAGATGATCAACAGATATGGACTTGAAGATGGCATTAACACAATTAGCTGTGTAGACAGATCTTTATATAATACCAGTAAAGGTGTGGAGACAAAAACTGCTTCTATTATGGTTGGGCCAAAGATCATATTTACAATGGCAAGAGCTCTCCATTATAAACCTATTGCCTATACCTAGGAATTCCTTCTTTAAGGTACACTGGATCTTTAGCATCTGGCTGACAAACAGGTGTTGACAAAAAGACCATGTATTTACATAATAAAGTAAACAATAAAATAAAATAGAATAAAATAAATGAAATAATAGAAATTAAATAAAATAAGCCAAAGGTTCAACACTTAAAAGCAGGCCACAAAGTAAATGCATCTCAGACTTATAGAGTGACCAGCACCCTTAGGCTGCCACCTGCAGGCTGCCATTTAAGACTCAAGCAGTTTACATAGGGGGAGGATCTAGCTCGCCCAGGGGGAAGCAATTAGATGGAGCCCCAGCCAAACTCCTTTCTCTAGCACCTCCATTAACATCATGCTTAAATATTAGCATAGATGAAACCAGAGATAAAAGGCCCCATACTGCTTGCCTTCAATCCTGAGACCACAATGGCCCCTGAAACAGTTAAAACAACCGTAATTTCCAGAGTTCAGTGTATTCCAACTATGTTCCCTTCTGCTTCTAGCTCATGCCACAGTGCTCTCCTTGTGTGGGGGTAGGGTTAATGGATGAAATGGAGTTAGCTTTTTATACTTTGAGATTCATTCAGCTATGGCCATGGAACCACTAGCTACCCATTTTAGAATGATGCTTGGGAGACTTGATCTCAGTCAATAAGTTTTTTTTAGTAAATTGTAATTTACTAAATTACTATGCACTCTGCAGCTCTTGAGATCCTAGGACCAAGCATCACCAGACACTAAGACTGGTTTGATGAAAATGACAAAGAGACACAATGGCTGCTGGAAGAGAAACAACATCTCCACATCTCCACAGAGCCTACCTCTATGATAAGTCTGCATCAGCACAACATGCCTACAGCTCGATATGGAAGACCATCCAACACATATTGTGAGGTATGCAGGACATATGGTTAAAGAACAATGAAAAGTTCTTTGACACCCTAAAGGCTATCTATCATCTGCAAGTCCTCAGACCCTCCCCTCTGCTGTCTGCTGATGGGACCATACTGCTAACTGACAAGGCCCAGATCCTCCAAAGATGGGCTGAACCCTTCAGCATTGTCCTCAATCAGACCTCCTCCATTAACATGGACACCATATGCAAACTGCCTCAAATTACCATGGAGACCTCTGCCTACATTCAAGGAAGTTCAAAAGGCCATACAACAAATGTCTAGTGGTAAAGCTCCTGGAGCCAACATGATTCTAGCGGAGGTCTAAAATCAGGCGGTCACAACCTCACAGAGAAACTAATTAATATCTTCTGCAGCCTGAAGCAAATGGCAAGAGGGAGGGGGATTTAATCTCCCTCTCTGTCCCCTGCCCCACTGGCAGCTGGGGTCTGCCTGGCCAAGATGGGGTGGCTCCTGTCAGGTATCCCCCCCAACTCCAGCGGCAGGGGCAGGGCCATGGCCAGAGCTGGATGGCATGGCTGCTCCATCTTCCTCTCTCTACCATGGCTGGAGCTGTGAGGCTAAGCCAGGCTGTGGGCACTGTTGAGGGCAGACACAGAAGGGCCAACCTGGGTTGGCCCACGGGAGCCAGGCGCTTTCCAGCAGGCTGCAGCTTGGGCTGGGGCCATGGGAGCTGCATGGCCAGATTGTTCCCAGCTTCCCATACCCAGGCTGGGTGTCATGGAGTAGCAACCAGCTGGGAAGGACCTGCAGACAGAACCGGCACCCAGGCCAGGAGGCAGCGGTGGGCCTGGAGCCCAGCAGCTGCTGCCTTGCTCCCTGTCCTGTGCAACACCCAGAAGCTACAGCCACACTACAACCTGCATGCTGGTTGGGGCCAGTAGGGCTATTATGCCTCACTCACCTCCAGCTGCCACTGCCACCGCCACTCCTACCCCTGCCATGCCACTCTGGTTGGGCAAGCGGGAAGCTTGAGCCTGGTGGATTCTGCCCTGGTCATGGAGCTCTGGCTCCATCTCCTGGACACCTTCCATCCACTCTGCCCAGCCAGCGCGATGAGCCTCACCAGCTGTTTCCAGCCAGCTGCAGCTCCATGACAGCCCTGCCCAGCCTGGGCATGGGGAGCCAGGAGCAAGCTGGCCAAGCAGCTCCTGTGGCCCCAGCCTGAGCCACAGCCTGCTGGGAAGAGCCTAGCCCCGCAGCCCAGCCTGGGCGGGCTGCGTCTGCCCTCAGCAGCACCTGCAGGCCATCCCAGCTCAGCCCCACAGCCCCAGCCCCATAACTCCAGGCAGATGGCAGGGCCATGCCGGGGGGCTCTGGCCCAGCTCCTTGCCATGTAAGCAGCAAGCAGTGGGGAAAACCAAGTAGTCCCTGGCTGAGGTCCTCATGCCCATGCGTGAGAGGGGAAATGGTAGTTTAATCCTCTACCCACCCCGCTTTGCCTGAGGTGCTGCCCAGGCTGGGGTCTGGCCTTGGGTACAAGCCTAGCAAGGGCTATTTTCCCCTCGCCCTCTAGGCACACCCTGACTGGGGTCTCTACAGGCCACAGTGGGGGTTTAAACCCTTCCCCAGTCATACTTAGCTGCCTGCTGGGGGCCTGGCCACACCTCTCAGGTCAGCTTCCCTCCAGTCTTGCGGCTGCTGCTCTAGTACCCCCTGGCTGCTAGCCTGAGCCACTACAGGCATGTGCCTGCATTTCTGCAATCCAAAGTGAATGTCTATTCACTTGCAAATCAATTTAATCTACACACATTAGACTAACCTAGAAAGATTGAATCAATTCAGGCTCCAGCTTTTTGAATGTCTGTCCCTAGCCAAAAAGTGTATTTATTGGGACAGCACTGAAGACTTTAAATCTAAAATGGGGTAGGCAACCCCAGTATGGGTGCCAGAGCATGGCAAGCAAAGACATTTTGCTTGGCACATGAGCCTTGGGGTGGACAGTGGGAACCCTGTGCTGCCATAATAAAGATCAGGCCCTTCATGGTTCCCCCTCTGCCCAACTTGGCATACCAACATCTTACAAGTTGATGTTGCAGGTGTTTTTTGAACTCTGCCCAAACACATTTCTTATCCCTGATCCAAAATGTTACAATGAAAACAGAAGGGGAAAAATCATCATTTGCGTTGGATAAATTAAAGCTAACATTTTCTGCCAAATATGTTATTGTGTCTCCAAAGCCTCTTGGCACATCTTCTTTTCAGAAAAATTTCTAGAGAATTAAGAAGGAGTCTATTTTACACTGAACTAAGCAAACAAAATAAAAGCTAAATAAATGTGTAAGCAGTATCCATTCTTAGGGATTTTAAGTTATTATACAGTACATTATCAGTATTAGAATCTGAGCCTACATTAAAGAGTGGAAATTGTATGCAAATAAATATGTGAAAGCAAACACAATCAGTCCAAAACCTCATCACAGAAGAGCAAGCATGTACATATGTTCAAGAAATGGTTCTTAAGGTAGCTGGGAAAGCACCCATAATTAAAATTTCTAGTGCTGACCTGATGCAAGCTAGTACTGTTGTATCTGAAATAAGTGGTGATGCTAGAAATGAACTACTCTTGATGCAGCTACCCACCTTATCTATATGTGCAGTGTAAATCTATGTGCTTGATATCCTGGAAGATTAAAAAGAATTTTCCCACAATGCAAAAGATCTACTTAAACAACCAGTCCGACAATCTCTGTGTAAGATGCAACTAAAAACAATGGCTCATTAGTTAGGTAAATTCAGAAATGGACTCAAAGAGCTTTTTATATTAGTGTTCAAATAATTTTTTAAAATAGCATACATTTAAGCAGGCTACATCTGTCTAAGTATTGTTTACAGCATATATATTTGATAATGTTGCTGTAGTTTTTCAAAATTATTTTTATACAGCAATCAGATTGTGGATATTTTCAGTTTTTTTAATGCATGGAGAAAAACAATGAGCAAAAATAATGAGGACACTATACTTTTACTTTTCAAGGTTATCGTAACCAATTCCTCATACATGCTGAAATGGCAAGTCCATAAATCACCAAAACAATGGAGTATTATAAAATATATCTAGAGTTTAGAGATGAAATTTAAGTTCAGGACCATAACCTGCAGTGTATGATCTATGATCAATTAAATGTGACCTTAATTCAGCAAAATCTAATACAGACATATTGATTTTTCTGATTAACAGTTTTTGTAAACCTAGAGCTCTTCTAACCATTACACGGCCACATTAAATGAAATGATGGAATGGGTTAATCACTCATGAATAAAAGACAAATATACCTGCATGACTGAAGAAACTTAATTCATACACCTAGATACTGTGACTATTATCTATAGACGCTATACAATCCTATACACTGCCTCAAAATTAAGGCCCTCATTCAACAAACCACAAGACCGTATACTTTAAGTAGAGGTCTACATGTGTACACTTAAATTCAGTACATAGGAAAGTGGTCTAGAGTCTAAAAAATGTATTTACATTTAGCAACATTTTCTCTCATGTTAGTTGATTCTCTGTATTCTATAGATGCAAAAAACATCTTTCCAGGCACGGTCAAGATAGTACTATATGGACATGAATCGAAGACAACTTTGAATTCAAGAAGATCCCCAAATAATTAGAGTCTATCCACTGAAAATGTATATATTTCTTATAATTTTCCAACAATAGAAGCTAACGATTAGAGTGTCATCTTAAATTTGTACCCCTACCACAGTGGGGAAAAAATTAGTGAGGGGTGGGGGGAGAAAGCAATGGGTGGGAAGTAATGGCCTGACCCTCTCCTCTTGTCCCCTGACCTCTCACCATTTGGCCTTCCTGCTTCCTGCCCCACACCCCTCCCTGGTGCCTCTGCACTCTGGTGTCTGGCCTCCCCCACAGTGCCTGTACCCCCTGCTTTCTCTCTCTGCTATCTGCCCACCCTTCACCTGCTGCCCCCTGTGGTTCCTGCACTGCCTGCTCCCCCACCCCTTCATGCCTGCCCCACCAGACCATGCCTCCCCATAGTGATTACATCCCAACACCTTCCCCCATTCCTGTGCCCAAGAATCTGCCAATTAGTGCTTGGTAACAAACCTAAGTGTGCTCTAAAAGTGTCCACACAAGTTTACTTTTGTTTCCCCAGGGACATGAAGCCTTGTGCTGTGGCTACTTGTTCCTCAGAAACACCTGTGTCATATACCTTCTGGAGTACAGCAGGTTACCCTGGGTGGGATAGGGGTAGCCGGGATCCTGGGGGTCTTCTGGGGCTGCAGCAGTGGTGATCCTGCTGCTTGTAGTCTGGCTGGCAACCAGAGCATGGCTCCAGGTGGCCAAGCTCTGGTTTTGGGTGGCTCATGCTGTCCCCACATACTGCTCCCATGTACTCCCCGCACTCTGTTTTTTTTTCTGCACTGGTTTTTTGACCCCACGGACACCTAAGGTTAACCCCCCTCTCCCGTGTTACCTAGCAGCATGGAGAACAACTGAATGTGTGGTATGTGGCATCACAGATGTGTCTGCAGTGCCACATACTGCATGGTCCCACTCGTCTGGACATGGCCAGTGTCAAAACACCAGTTCTGGCAAGGATTATCTTTGAGCCATGATACCCAGCTCAAATTAGCTTAACATCAGGCTGCTCTGCTAGGCCAAAAAGGCCAATTTGCAGTCTTCCAGCATCCCACCTTCCCAGCCCTTCCTACTCCTGCTCCACGGACACACTTTTTGCCCTCCTGAACTCTACTGCCTGGGGTGGTACTGGCTTTAAGCCAATACCTCCATCCATCCACAATGCGTGTGACCCCAGACAACATAGCACCATACTACAAAGCCAGGTCCAAGGGCTCCAGAAGACCTGACCCCAAGCTTCCCTTTCCAGACATCCACATTCCTATCTGGAGGTGGGGGAAGGGTACAGAACTTGGGAGCCAGGAGCAAGGCAAGAGTATGGTGCCTGAGGAATCATGCTTCCTCGGGCATCACGGTCCTGCCACACAGTGGCTCCACTACCAGTGCAGAGCTGCCAGGTTAAATGCAGCGAGAGTATGCAGCTGGGGAAATCATGCTTCCCCTGGGCTGTGAGCTGCGAGTCACTTGCCCAGTAAGGTCAGTCAGGAGCTGGGCACATGCAGGTGGGTTCACACCAGTCCAGGACTTTTCCTTCAATTTTCTCCAGGGAGCCCAGCCAACAAGCTGCTGCCTCTTCCCAACTCTGCTGGGCTGTGAATGGAGTTGCTTGTGCAATAGAGTCAATCAGCAGCTGGGCACATGCAAGTGGGTTCCTGACAATCCAGGATTTTTGCTTCCATTTTCTCCAATAGTTGGGATGCTGAGATAGCTTATGAAATTTGGGATTGTCCCAGCCAATCTGGGATGTATGCTCACCTTATTTGTACTCCATGGGTGGCCAAAAGGGTGGCTGACAATCACAGCACTCCCGTCCCTTTCTGTAGTCATTTATATGACAGCCCAGTTTCTACCCTCTCTGTGTGAAACTTGCTGATGGGCAGTTGATGACAAGGAATATCAGCAGGAGACGCAGTGAAATGAAACTGCTACAAACTCTGCAGGTGCATCCATTTGACCAATAAGCCCCAGTGATCTGCTGGTTCGAGGTGGGTTTTGGATTGGATTACACTGGTTCAGCATATCACCACTACACCCCCCACCAGAAGGGTACCTAGGAAGTCCTTGAAGCTAGAATTACTTTAGGTAGGGGAATCACTGAAAATCCAGCCTACTTTGTAGACCTCCTTTCTCAGGTACCACAGAGAAGTGTTGTTTACAGCACTCTAAGACATCAGAAGAGAATCTGGTCTATATTTTTTTTTCCTTTTTAAACAGTAGTGTGGATTTATTTGCTTGCTCATTCAGAACACCACTGAAACTCTGTTGCCTTGTGTGCATTAGAATATCATAGGATGTCTGGGCCTAGTACAGGGTCAAAACTTCAGGGACATATTTCTTTGTTTATGTCCATGTGAGTACAGCACTTCAGATCAGGCCACATGGTGAGAGGCAGAGGGCCACACTGAAGAACTGGTAGTGCCACTGTCTAGGAACACAGGTCAAACCTAGTTATAGTATTCCAACTTTTGATTGTTGGCCATTTGAACATGAAGCAAACCACAACGTCACGACTTGTTTCTGTAGTCCTCACTGCAAAATCCCTGTTGAAGAAAAAATGCTTCTTTTATCTATCAAAGGATCACTGAAATTCAGAGCTCTGACAAAGAAAAATCCCCCGACTGACTGATACCCTTTATTCCTAAAAAAACCCCCGAGTCAGACAAGAATCAAAGCAAATACAGACAGTGTTATGACCAGACACCTGCAACCTGGAGCTCTGACAAATAATTTTTCAAACTAAGTGAGAGACGAATCTGCAAGAGCACAGAAAAAGTAGAAGCCCATAAAAAATGTAGTAAGGAAAACCACAAAAAGATAGTGTCATGGAGAAATGTTCAATTAATATTTTTCTCTTTTCAAATGAAGTTATGACAGATCATTTTATATAAGACACTGAATAGAAAGAAAATACGCAGAGGGAAGCAAGTATCTTTAATGGATGAGCCATCAGAAAGTTACCTAACCACATTCTAGCTCTTAAGAAGAAGAAAATAATCTGATCATAGCTGATGCAGAGGAGAGGCATGGGGAGGGCACATGCCCCCCCGACAGGGCCTCCACTTCTGCTGCAGGTGGTTCATGTGGGTGCTTGCCAGCTCTGCACCTGCTGCTGACACTGCTGGCAACACCTACAGGACCTTGCTAGCTCCAGCCCCACCACCAGTGCTGCTTGCAGGTGCCCCCCAGACTTGGGAGGCACCAGTCGCCTATGAATCTGACTGTGGAAAGTTAGAAGAGCTACACCTGCCTTAGACATAGAACTGTAGCTCTGAAGAGAGTTATCAATTCCTCATGTAACTGGGAGCCTCGTGTTACTTTAAAGGGAGAAACCGCAGCAGCTAGAGCCCAGGCAGCTAAACAGGGGCCAGCTCTAAAAGGGAAGATAGCAAGGAGGCACTGCTGCCTAGGAAAAGGGCACACCTGCAAGAAGTCACCTAACTGAAAAGGGGCTGGGCTTAGAGAACAGGGCCTGAAAGGTGGTCAGGCTGGACCTGCAAGGGAAGAGTCCTTCAGGAAAAGGATTATTGCTGAACAATTGGCTGGGATCCTGTTGTATGTGGGAGCTGCAAGCAAGGGGCTAAAGGCTTGCAGGGAGTTGAGACCCAGGATGAGGAAGGATTGGTAACAGAGCTGGTCGGCTTACAGCCAGTAGGTGTAGGCTTTGGTTATTGCCAGTTTGCTTATGTTTCTGCTTAAGTTTAAACTGGTGGATCAGATATGGGTAGCAAAGGGATGAGGAGGAGACTGGGGTAGGGTACCTGAGTTAAGCACAAGCCCAAGAGGAGCAGAAACCAGTGCCAGGGGTCAGTTTCTATAACAGGGTTGAAAGCTGGGCCAGAGAACCCAGAGCAGGGCGGAGACAGAACCAAAGGGCCCAGCACAGAGCAGAGGGAGAAAAGAGCTGGAGTCCAGAAGCCAGGTCCACCTTGGTAGATGGCCCAGTGAGAGAAAAGATGAGGAGGCGTTCACCCCAACAAGGGAGATTGATTGGACAGCAGCATCTGTGAGACATTGGCTTGGCTACAAGGGAGGTCAGACACCATGAAATTAGCCCACAAGGTAACTACCTGTTAGAGCCCAGCTTGTTACTCTGAAGGCTCACTCTGGGGACCCTTCCTTTCAAAAATACATATTTATATCAAGGCCTGGCAGGTGGAAAGAAGAGGAGGATATCCAGAGAGCCAGGGTAGAACAGGAACTGTGTGGCCACCATGGGGAATCATGGCCACCCCTGGGACCCAGTACATGTTACACATTGTAGTCTGCCAGTCTGTTTTTTTTTCAAAATGATTTACCATGTTTATGAAGAAATTAAACCAAAAGAAGCAAAGCATTTCATTCCTGAGTAAGACCTTCAATATCTGACGTATGAATCAGTTAAGTGGGGTGTGAGGTAGTTAATAAACTGGAGCTGTTCTGTCACAAATCTTGGATACCATTACACAATCTCAATATATCAAAACAGGTGGCACAAATAACTCCTCATGGAACAAATTAGATGGGCACAACTGCACCACAAAAACTATGAGGCCTGTACCCAGGCATGAACGCTCATGAATGCTCTAGATCTGGAAAACCATCAGTGAAAATGCTGCCTTCCCAGATGGTGTTCTCAAGAATGCCCAAGGCAGGTGTGCTCTTGAAGTGTCTCCATGAGCATAACCATGGAGCATGCATGCAAGAGTTGGAGCATGCATGCAGGAGCACATGGGCCAGGAATGACCCAGATGAGATGTTTTAGCTTCAGATATGCTACTTGAGTAGGTGCAGTAATCAACTCAGTTTAGCACCAATAATTAAAGCATTTGGTAAAAATCTATACTGAATATTATGGGCACCCACTCAAATTAAAAACGACTCAGATATTGTGGCCATGGGAGCCCTATAAATATAGGATGGTATAAAGAAGAAGATAGGATGTTATATAGAAGAAATCTCATCTATGTCCAGAGAATGGTCATCTTTTTACTTGTTTTTCATGACTTGCCTTAACGAGCCAATTGATCTCTAAATTTTGAAATTCAGAAGAATATCAACATTTTAAAAGAAACATCCAGAGAATGTTTTTGCTGATATTGCATCAATTCTAAACATCTTCAGCTCTGCAATCCAGGTTTCTTTCTTTCCTTAACCCACCCCCCCACCTTAAACACTTCATAAGCGACTGGGTCTGTGGATGTGGGGTACCTTGATTTTAGCAAAGCTTTTCATACAGTCTCCCATAGCATTCTTGCAGGGAAACTAAGGAAGTACGGGCTAGATGAATGGACTGTAAGGTGGATAGAAAACTTGCTGAAGCACTGGGCTTAGAGAGTAGTAATCAATGGCTCCATGTGTAGTTGGCAGCTGGTATCAAATGGAGTGCCCTAGAGCCAGCTTTGTTCGATGTCTTCATCAATGACTTGGAAGATGGCATAGAGTGCACCCTCAGCAAGTCTCCAGATGACACCAGGCTATGGGGAGTAGTAGATATGTTGGAATGTAGGACTAGGAATCAGAGTGACATAGACAAATTGGAGGATTGGGCCAAAAGAAATCTCATGAGGTTCAACAAGGACATGTGCAAAGTCCTGCACTTAGGATGGAAAAACCCCGTGCACTGCTACAGCCTGGGGACTGACTGACTAAACAGCAGCTCTGCAGAAAAGGGCCTGGGAATTACAGTGGACAATAAAATAGATATGGGTGAGCAGTGTGCCCTGGTTGACAAGAAAGCTAGCAGCATACCAGGCTGCATTAGTAGGAGCATTGCCAGCAGATCGAGGGAAGTAATTATTCTGCTCTATTTTGTGCTTGTGAGGCCACATCTGGAGTATTGTGACCTGTTTTGGGCCCTCCACTATAGAAAGGATGTGGACAAGTTGGATTGAGCCAAAAGGAATCTCATGAGGTTCAACAAGCACAAGTGCAAAGTCTTGCACTTAGGACGGAACAATCCCATGCACCTGTAGAGGCTGGGGGCTGACTGGCTGGGCAGCAGCTCTGCAGAAAAGGAACTGGGGGGTTACAGTGGACAATAAACTGAATGAGCCAGCATTGTGGCCTTGGTGCCAAGAAGGTTAATGGCATACTGGGCTGCATCAGTAAGTGTGTTACCAGTAGGTCAAGGGAAGTGATCATTCCGTTCTATCGCTGGTGAGGCCACATCTGGAGTAGTGTTCAGTTTTGGGGACCCCACTACAGAAAGGATGTGGACAGATTGGAGAGAGTCCAAAAATGGTGAGGGGTCTGGGCCACCTAATTTATGAGACAAGACTGAGGGAACTGGGCTTATTTAGTCTAGAAAAGAGAAGACCAAGGGAGGATTTAATAGCAGCCTTCAACTGCCTGAAGAGGAGTTTGAAAGAGGATGGAGCTAGACTGTTTTCAATGGTGGCAGATGACAGAACAAGGAGCAACAGTCTCAAGTTGCAGCAAGGGAAGTTTAGGTTAGATATTAGGAAGAATTTTCTCACTAGGAGGGTAGCAAAGCACTGGAACAGGTTACCCAGACAGGTGGAAGAAGCTCCATCCTTGGAGGTTTTCAAAACCTGGCTAGGCAAAGCTTTGGCTGTAATGATCTAGTTGGGGATGGTCCTGCCTCAGGCAGGGAGTTGGACTAGATAACTTCTTGAGGTCCCTTCCAACCCTAAATTACTATGATTGTTATTTTATTTCTGCAGTGCAGGCATGGTGTGTAGCACAGTGGAGGCATACCAGAGTTAACTTTAAACTACTTTGCACAGGTACTGGTAGCAATGTAGCCATGGCTGCATAAAATTCAGGGCAGGTTGCAAAACCCACTGAAATCACTGCTGCAATAGGTGTGTGAGTTACAACTTGCTATGGAAAAAACAACCTAAACATTCAAAAAAGCCATTAGAACTATAGTATATCAAGCTCAGAAGTTAATGAGAAAGATGTGACCCAGGCTATACAGTGTACTATAGAACCAATTTCCTTCAGTGTCACTGATGCAAGTGCATTTTCTTGAACAAGTAATTAAGAAAGTAACTTTTAAGTATGTATAGACTATCAAATTAAACAGCAGGATTTTTCTCAACTTACACTGCCATAACTGATTAGATTCTCAGATGTTTTGTGATTTTTACTATTCTTTTTGACAAAAATACTCATTAATAATGCAATATAGTATCACAACAGCTATACTAATATTAATTACATGAAAGCAAAAGGAAAACTTACTGTTCTAAAGGCATACTATAATCCAGTCTGTAACTAAAGCTGTATTACCCTGCTTTAATTAAGACATTATACACTAATTTTCCTTGGATGCTCACAATCATAATTACTGCATGCGTGGGTGAGCCCTTGAATTACTTTTAATAGAATTTAGCATGTGTGTTTGTGTCCCCAAAGGCAACAGCATATGAATAAAAGGCCTCCATCAATTGAATAAGGGGGAAACATTAACCACTTCTGCATAAAATCTACATCTAAGTTTGAGTTTTCCCTCCCCCAAAATACAGTCTAGGATACTTCTACCACAGATATTCTGTAGTTGTTTTATGTAAGACTTGAAGTTTTTCATGTATCTAGATAATTCAAGCTTGCCTTAGAAAGGACAAAAGAAAATCAAATACATTCAGTTATACTTGGTGGGGACTTTGTTCCTCTCATAGTCTGTAAAACAACAGTATGCTCAAACAACATCTCCCAGAAAGTGAGAAGCAAAAGAACTGTCAAGCACATGAGATGAGTCATGGAGCAGAATTCTATTATTCTAAATGTTATGTCAACCACAGAACAAAAAGATGGTGTTTCCTAGGGAGCTTGTCTAAACATAAGATGGTACATGCTTATACAGGAGGAGAACAAGGATACGACAATGGCTGGTATGACCAAGTCATAGCATATCAACAGCCTAATCATCTTGAAGACAAGAAATGAGGAAGCCTTCTGAATGCTTGCAATAAGCCCCTCCCAAGAGAGAAGGCAAACAAGCAGAGGTGAAAGCACAAGGGTGCCCACCTGAAAGTGTATCAAATAGGTGATGGAAACTGGCATCATGGGCCAGCAGCTGGAACCAGTTTTCAAATTCTGAATGAGTATATACTGAACAGCTCTGAAAACAAAAATGAGCAGCTTACAATTGCTACAAAGAAAGATGATCCAGGGGAGGCACGCACAGAGAAAATTAACCTGGCTAAAGCAACTTCAAGGTAAACAATTTTTATAGCAGCATTCTTAACAGGTATCAGTGGATCCTGACTACACTTTTACATGGACAAGACCAGAGAAAAGACTGTTGAAGTAGATGAGAGCAGGAAGACATAAAATGAGAGTCTGGATTTTGGCTCTGTAAGAATGTGCCACTTTCAGAGGTCTGAAACCATGTGGGCAGCAATTCATAGACTGGTTGGCTGGAAGGCTAGTAAATGACTGGTAAATGAGGGTGGAGCCAAAAAAGGGTGAAAAGCTTCAGAAGCAGAGTACAGAGGGGGAGTCCAAAGGCTGTGATCCTAAAGGAGAAATACAAAGACTGGGTTGCTCTGAGGGCATGCACATAGGTGCAGTTTGTGATGCCACAAACTACATGCACCACACATGCAGGCATTTGTCATTCTGCTAATTTGCAGTGTGATGGGTTTTTTTGACACTGGGAGATCCTGGTATCAAAAAAACTTGCAGCAGAAAAAAGTGAGGCAGCAGCGTGCACTGCCTGAAACCACAGCCTGGCAAGCCAGATCCACACTACGGCTGCTATCCAGGCTCTGTGCATCTGGATTACTGCTGCTGCAATCCCAGGAGATGCCGAGAACCCCAGCAGCACAACTTATAGTTTCATAATTTCATAGTTGCTAGGGACTGAAAAGGGCCTTACAGATCGTCGGATCCATTGGCAGAAAACACTGCTGGGGCAGATGACCCTAGCAAGATGGGTGTCAAGACACTTTTTGAAGATCGCCAGGGTGGGTGACTGTACCACCTCTGCAGGCAGCCTGTTCCAAATGGTCAACACTCGACTTGTAAAGTTTTTTCTTATGTCTAGTATAAAACAATCTTCCATCAGTTTGTGTCCATGGTTTCTTGTCCTTCTCTGGGGGGGCCTTAGTGAATAGATGCTCACCCAAGCCCTGATGTGCACCCCGATATATTATAGACTGCCACCAAGTCACCTCTGAGTCTTCTCTCCTCCAGACTGAACAGTCCCACGTCTTTCATCCTCTGCTCATATGAATCAGAAGAATGCCTTGCATTTGAAAGCCTGTCTAACTATCCCAGCTGCACAGTTGGTCCAATAAAAGGTATTACCTGAAGAAATCCTTGTCTCTCAAAAATCAGAAGAACAGTCACAGAAGCCAAGGGCAGAAAAGATTTTAACTGACAAGTCAAGGAGGAAAAAGATGGACTACAGATTCTGAGTTTAGCCAAGAAGACACCATTAGAGTGTAACTGTGTATGTCAGTAGTAGAGCCCTTATGGTTTGTTTGTTTTTTGTAGTTAATCTGCTCTAGTTTAACAGCCATTTTTCTTATTTCCCCACAAAGAGATTGCTTTTCCAGTATATTAATTATATCAAATAAATAGGTGAAAGGATTTTTTTTCTCTAATGGGAAAAGATACTGCTCATTTTACAATTAGATTATTGGGTTGTATTTAGTAATGTCAAGTCATATTTTTTGAGTTTTTTTACTATGACAAAAGCATGCTCAAGAGCATTTGTTCTCAAGTGTTATTGCCAACACGTACTAGTTTATTAAAAACAGAAAGGTAAGCATGTACAATTGAATTTTATTAGATTGAATAACTCTCCTTATATTATTATGACCATATTAAATGTTTACATATTCCAACAATAAAAGTGCTGCTATGTTTGTTTAATCATATTCTCCTTTATATAACTCTAAATATGTTTTATATGTATGCCTGATGCAGAAAACAGGCTGGGAATTTACGTTAAAAAAAGACAGAAATTTTACCAGCATGAAATACTCTACTGAGTGTCACCAGAGGTAAAACCAGAGGCTACTTTGGACACAGTGAAGGTAACTCCTTGTGAAAATACTACGTAGAAAATAATTGTCCATATGTATGGATATATCAGCAACATTCTCAGAAGTGGGTGCCTGCCAGTTATGGCATATCCCTTCCCTGGAGCCTACATGGAAAATCCTCAAACAAATGCAACCCATACTAGAAGAAGACCCAATTCTTAAAGAGGTCTTTCCAGAACCACCCATTCTAGCCTTTAAACATGCACCAGATCTCACTAACCTCATCACCAGAAGCAAACTCCCTATGACCCAAACCACACCTAATAGATCCAAACCATGTCAGGACAAGTAATGCAAAACCTGCCAACTCCGCCTCCCCCACAATAACTACACCGCACAACAGAAACATCAGGATTCCTGGATCTTACAGCTGCACCTCCAGAAATGTTAATGGACACCAAATGGCCTGATGGAAAATTATGTAGGAGAAACCAAATAACAACTGTGCACCAGAATGAATGGAAACCAAAAATCTATCAAAGACAAGAATACCCAACTACCTGTGGGTACACACTTCTCACAAAACAATCACTCCCTCTTTGAGCTCTTAGTTCTAATCCTCAAAGGGAACTTACGAAACACCTTTCAGAGACAAGTCGACAAACTTCACTTCATAAATCTACTGGATACAAAAAATCATGGACTCAATATAGACACTGGATTTATGACAGATTACAACTTGCCTGACATCTGATTCACCAGGTACCTGCCAGACCTGACCTCTTACATTCCGCCCCCATCCCCTTCCTCCCCTGCTTTAGCTTTTGTTTTCCTGATTTCCACTATTTCCATTCCCACTGACATCCTGTCACACTTTTAGCTTCTCTCATTCCTTGGCGTCTCAGAACAGGAGAGACTCCCTATGGCTGAAGAAGGGTGATTGTGCCCGAAAACGTGCTAAGAACTTTTTTCCAATTACTCTCAGTTGGTCTAATAAAAGATATCATATCTATTCAAAGAACCTTGCCTGCCTGCCAGTAGGCACTCAAATCCATATGTAGGCACTTAGGAATTAATATAAAAGGATAATGGGATACATGGCAGAGCATTAAAAACACTGCTCTCATATCATAACACATCCTGTCAAAATTAATTCCCAAAGACAAAGATATTGGAAACTATTACATATCCTAAGTAGACTAGTATTACTAATTAATTACTAGTATTATTGTTGTCAAGTTTAGTGGTTCTAAATGGCAAAATTCAAATATGAGATAGTCGATTCTGAAAATATTCCCAATAATTCTTAAGTAGCAACTGCCATTAGAAATAAATTCATAGACTACTCCAACAACTATAACAGAACATCATACGTGTCAGTAGTAGTAGCAGCAACACATGAAATGTCAAGGCAGTTTATGTAATTTGACTTTATATGACATGTCATATTAGGCACTACTCCTACCATGAAATGAAATAATGGAAAAGAAATAGATTAATATGAATGTTGATTTGAAATTAAGTTTCCCAAAATTATTTCTGGAATTTCCACTTTGCATCAAATGTCAAAATATTTAGTTTTGTTCTAATCAAAATGAAATATAGTTGCAAAATAGTAATTATTCCTACAAAAAATTATGTTTTAAGCAATTCTACAGTTTTCATTCATAAACTGAGTGAGGTATTAATATTTTTCCCTGTCTTTTATATTAAAACTGAGATATTTGAGGCAGTGAATGTTTTACTATTTGAACATACAACTCCTAGCACAATGGCATCCAGGCACTATAATAAATAACCTAATTTTCAGTTATTCAGTACATATAATCAATGGGACTTAACTGTTACTGAACCCTCAGAAAAATCAGTGCACGACTGAATCTTCTAAAAAAAATCAATCTCTTTACGTGACTGATTTGGGTGGTTTATATAAGGCATTTAAATTTCAAAATTTTGGACATACCATACACTAGTTTTAGCACACTGCCTGCATGATTCTGCAAACAACTGTATTCAATATCTGATTAACATGTAGAAGAGCACTGATTAACATGTAAAACAGCACTGCTCTATAAACAGTTATGGTAAAATACCTAGCTTTTCCCTGGCTTCCTTGTTAAAACAGTTCTCTTGTTCGAAAGAATCTATATATCACAGTTTCAGAAATGTTTTTTAAAAAGTATCATAATGACCTGAATGGCATAGTGGAAGTAGCTCAACAAGATGATAAACAAAGTTCATATTTCAACCCACATCTGTCTTATAACTCTTATTTAATGGGCAGGCTGAAATAAGTATGGGAAACTGCAAAAAGCTTTAGGTCCCAACAGGGAGGGACCCTATTTTTCTGTTCCTTATCAAGCTACAGCAAGCTCCTACAAGCTTACTGACAGTTTTATATTAGCAGTGAAAGGAAGACTGAAACTAAAAAGCAACTCACCTGAGATGTAATGACTGCTTCTGATTCATTTGTGTGGGAGTCATAAAAAAACTGAGATAAATGCCCACAGATCTTCCTTCAATTTCAAAAGAAAAGAAATCCTAGTAATAGGGTCCAAACAGCACACTGGATGCACCCCAATGTTTCCATAGGTAAGGCTGCAGAGCTGAGGTGTGAATTGTTCCCCAGTGGTAACAAAACTGCCAGTGATGACAGTGCAATATTAATTTAAACTAATGCTCAAAGAATGTAAAAAGGAAAAATATCATATCATGAAGACGTTCCCAGAAGAATCAGCAAACAGAGCAAACCAGAGACATTCGCCTGGAGCTTGTCCTTGGTGAGCATGGAGCAAGTTCTTGCTCCTTAGGGGTAAATAGATTTTGCCTCCTGAGTGCTGGTTTGCTTTTAGGTTATATCTTTTGTAGAGTCTGTTTGGGGGTGGTAAATTGTGCATGGGGAGATTTCCTATCTCTGATCACTGCTGATGGCCAGATAACAGCTGAGCCTAAATGATGAGGAAGTGCTTATGAGCTTACAATACAAACTGCTAGAAATGAAGGGTCAGTAGAAAATGTAGTTCATGGGAAAATGCTTGAAGAAAGCCAGGGACAGATGGAAAGACTGCTATTTCTCTTTAAGGTCAGGAATCAAGAAAAGATGATGATGGTGTCTACTGAAGCAACAAATGACCCAAAGAATAGAGGAGACAGGGAAGGTGATGGGATGCTGAAGCAGCAGGATGTATATTATCTTCAATCTATGTTGCTACCTGATAAAAGTAATTCATGTACAAAATATCATCCAAGACAGTTCATGGAAAAGAGCTTGAATATATATATATACATTCATATATAAGTATCTCTCTCTATATAGAGATAGATAGATATTGATTCTAATTTTGTTCAGTAACATTCTGAATGACCACAATTTTGACATTTAATATATTATAGAAAATAGAAAAGCCTGAAAGTATTCTTTTAAAACTAAATTATTATTGTTTTATTTTTCCGTGTGCAAAAAACATACAAGTACTTAACTCCCACCTTCATGTTTTCACAAGGAAGCATTATGAATACTAGTATTATGGACTTACACAAGGATGTCATTGCTTCCTCTAGCTATGTTCATGGGTTTAACTTTGATTATGAAAAACGGAATGCATTCAGTCTGATTTCGTTAAAAATGAAAACAAATTTGTTGTTAGCAACAGGCTGGGTGTTGGGGGTATTTATAATTTACAGCATGGGGTGTTAAAGCATGTCTACACTGCAGTATCTGCAGTGTACTGTAGGTATATCTGACTAGTGAATGGGCTGGCTCAGGTACTACTAGCAGTCTAGCCATAGTAGCACAGAATTCAGACCGAACCTCAAAACAAGCCAAAGAAGCAGAATAAATTAGGCCACACTGTACTTTGTGTTGTCATGCCCAAACTACTACATTTACTGGGCTGGTAGTTTGAACTACCTCAAGTACCTTACACTTTACTAAATTGCAGTCTGTGTAGGAATAGTCTCTATTGAATTTAAGGTTGTTAATGTTGATTTAACCAGAGATTTCCTTGAATTTTACCGAAGCCCATCTTAAATCTTAATTTATTTTTTTTCCTTGAGATGGGGTCTTAATAAATGCAAAAGATAATATAGTCAATACTGTTTCACATCTTTTGTTCTTTTAAAAGCATTCTGTTTAGAGATAATGCAATCTGTGGGGCCAACAGAAATTTGAAGAGCGTGTTCATCAACATCTGTGTACGCTCTTGTCTAAATTCTGTGGGAGTCTCCAGAACATCTTTGGGAATTCTACAGAGACTCTCTTACTTTTATTGCTGTAATTAACCTACCTTTATGAATGCTAGAAATATAATTAAAAGAAAAATAGAGTGTGTGAAATACAAAAGCCATAATAAAATACAGCAAGGGGACCAACAGGAGCAGAAGAAACAGTGAAAAGCAATTTTGCTTACATAAACAGACATGTAATTAAACAGAACCCACCACATCAGTACTAAAATATGCAGTGAAGGAGAAAAAATACAACTCTGCTGGGCTGGAGTCGGGGAGGGTGGGGATGTGATGGTGGCACACAGTAGACTTGAGTTGCTTTTAAATGCCAAAGGTGATCTCCTACTTAAAAAGTTTGGAGACCACTGGCGTACATGCAGGGGTGTGCCCAGGGACAAGCAGCAGCAGCACAAATGTGGTCACTGGGGAAACGTACATGTGTGCTCATAGGAACATGTCCAAAGAGTGGAGGGAAGGAACTCTTTTCTTTTTCAACAAGGAACAGAAACTGGAGCAGTTTTAATTTGCAGTTTCTATAGATTTTCTCTATTTGCCAGGCCAATCTGATAGTGAGAATACATAAGTACCACTAAGCTACTTATAAATGAAAAATGTAACAGCAGAGATACAGATAATGATCATTTACACAAACTCTTAAGAGCTTTACCTTGATTTCCAAGTGTTTTACACCCTACTTTTGGCACAGATAGATATTACTCTATTGTTGCTTCAATTTTGACTGTTCCTTATAAACAAAAGTATATAATATAGTTCTCACAAATCTTTATGTCTCCCCATTTCCCAAACTGAGAATGGAAATAATGAGATGCTACTGCTGTATTAACTTTTTAGATAGTGGCCAGTCAAGTCAAAAGTGAAAGAGCATTTCACTCTGCCTAACCTATTAAAGTAGACATGTTTTCCCTCTGTAATGCTCTCGATGCAACCCTACATGCTTATGCCATAATTCAGCCCTAATCCTGATGCATCAAATAAAGGCAAGTGCCTGATAAATGGATCACTCAATATTATGGATTCTGCTATAAGACTAATTTGACAAAAAAATATCATTTAATGAACCCAAGAAAATATATGTTTCCAGTAAAACCAGATTAATATAGCAAATGCAGCAATGATTGCATTTGACAGAGTTTTGGAATCACTGTATGTGGAAACTGAAACAAACCCTTACAGAACTTCACACCAGATCGTCATTTTATAGACTGAACTATTTCCCAGCGGGTCCAAAATCCAGTGCCAGTAAAACAACTATGCCCATCAGTAGAAATCAGTGCTGACTATGAAAAGAAAAATGCCACTCAAAGTTAATAATGTAAAAAATATTTCCCTATGTCTATATTAAATATGTAAAAAATATTTCCCTATACTATTCCTGTATAACATGGATGAAACAAAATTAACAAATTACAAAGGTATTTTTCTAATAATGAAGATACATTTAATTCCCATTAATTTCCTATTTAGTTCATCATCTATAAATGCAGAGAAATCTTTGATAAATATTTAATCTATGAATACTTAAACATTGAAAGAGAAATTAATATTTGTTCATGGAAATAATCAACCGGTAAACAATCCAAATGTGCTGTGCAGTGAAGTTTGAGACAATATTTACATTTAAAGTGCTACATTCCTTTTGTACAGGCCCAGTTCTAAGAAGATTCTTTCTTGTTTCCTGGTAAAATCTTATCTAAGGAATATAACTGCAGCATGAGGGAAAATGTGAAATAAATGATCACTTAATAAGCAATGTTTTAACCTTCATCAAAGATATCAGCTACTTAGAAGTGATGTTTTTTCATATTTAAGAATGCAGAATTAGTCATCTCTTCCAACACTAAAAGGAATCACTAACACTTGAGAAAATAAAGAATTCTTTAAAACCAGTGCTATTCTTAGAGTACTGCACCTCCTTGATGCTTTGATTAGTATAAAACTTGCATCATATAAAAGAATTCCAATTTACTACTTGAAAAGATTTATAAACGCTTATGAAGTAATTCTTGCCTAGGATGCCTCCAATAACCAATACGATGCTGCTCTAAGTGATATTTAAATTAATGAGCTTTTTCACTGGACTTTTAAAGGTAGAAATCAGCTCATCAAAAGCACGCAGGGATCCGGTTTGACTATGATGTTGGCATTAAAAGTAAAGAACAAGAGTCTAAAAACTACTTCCAAAGGGTATCATTTGCTTTAAAAAAGAAAACTACTCAAAATCTGATGAGGAACGTTGAATTTCTATTCCACAGGAAAGGATGATATGTTGAAATGTATTCATTTTCATCCTAGGGCCATGAAATAACTATTGAAACAGTATTTCTAAATAAGTCAAAACATGAATTTGAGAAAGTCACAACTCATTTAAAACAAGGAATCTCAAATGGCATGGCCATGTCAGTTCTTCAGTTTTTGTCACTAAAAATTTCATCAGAAGGATACACTTCTATGGAACATTTAGATTCAAATGAAATAGTATTTTCAAATAATAAAATGTACCACTGATTCCCTTCCCACTCACATCTAACTAATTCTACATGCAAACTAGCTACAATTACAATTTTAGAATCTAGGTGAATATATCTAGATTACAATTCCTCCAGCAAACTAGTTTTCCTTTTCCATGCACACGAAGTCAAGTAAGACTATAATCCCTTGTGAACTACAAAAATATTTTGACATACTGTTTTCAAATATTGATATAGGTAGAAGGCTTGGTGTTCAAAATACACAGACATATTTTGCAAGTGTAAAACCAAATCCATATCTGGTGGGTTTTAGATAAGTAATTTACAGCAGTCTCTCTCACTTGCTATCATCTTTGATTCCACTTGTTCTACAGAGACTCTTCACTCCTCATTCAGTATCTCCTCTTAAGACATGCTGTAAAGGCAGTCCCTTTGTAACTGAGGTTATACCTACACTGAAATTTAGGGTCACTAGAGCCCACAGAATCCATTTACCAGATATACCTGTAAATTAAACTGCTGCCAATAGAAGTCCAAGCTTATGCTGGATGTTCTTCTGAACTTCTGGGTATGAGGTCAGCCCTGCTCACATTCTCCTTCTAGTTCTACTCTTTCTGCGGCATGTTTGAAACTTACCTGGAGGTGTAAGTAAAAGAAGCCATCAGCAGCAAACTCACAATTCCCTTTTCTGTACTTCTGTATTCTGCAGAGAGATTCCTACAAGGGCTCTGCTGCACAAATAACCAGCATATACTTGAATAGCTTTGGTTTAGGCTCCAGCATACACTATAGATGGTAAAGGGCAACTCAAGGGGCTTGGGCTGGTTGAGGACAACCTGAGAGCTGACCCTTAGTATCACTGTAGGCATACCACAAAGACCTCCTTTGCACTATAATTATTTGGCCTGATAGCAGAAATATCCCCAAAGGAACCAGAAAAAACTCATTAGCTTCTGCATGTTGCCCTGACCATTTAAAAATGTCAGAGAATCTAAATGCTGAAGGTACAATTATGTCAATTTTCTATAAGCTGGGGTGCAAAGTCAGTCCCAGAACACCCAGAGGAACAAAATGTTACGGGAGTCCTTCTCACACCTTTTATTTTGCCTATGTATAGACAATGATGATCAGAAACAGAAAGCTATGGGAGAAATCTAATGACACAGGGAATTTTAAATTATGTTTTTAATTTGGTTGTTCAATCAGGACCTGACAACATTTTTACACAGGAGGCAATAACCACATGTAGCAAAAAAGTGACTCATTAGTTATGACATTTGAAAGATGATTTATTGAAACTATAGACTGCAGTGTGATTTCCATAGGGAGATTGTGGATATGAATAAATTTTCAAGCATGACTCTGCAGATGACCTTCAACCAGCTCTTCTGATCATATGAAATGTACTGTAACAGGCTGAGTTCGAGCACTTTTCACCCATCTAATGAAAACAATGTCTTGTATAAAGAAAAGGAGTTTCACATTTTCCAGGACTTTTTCCTGCCTTGTGATGCACTCAACAGTACACGGTTGATCATATTCTATGTGCTTTGTTACATATCACTGCTACAGAGTTTAGAATAACTTTCTGGATATGAGGACACAAAAGCTCACCTAATTTTTCCCTAAATTATCCAGAATTGAAATTTTGCAAAAAAAATTGACATGTCTTTCTGAAGGAGACTCAAGTGTTGGATTGCAAGAAAAAAACCACTAAGCTAGTCTCTAATATGACAGTTTTTTTAAACAGAAAAAAATGTTCTTTTAGATTGATCAATATTGTTTGCAAAGTTGTGCCAAAGTCAGCAATAGGGTTGGCTGGCAAAAAGATTAACATAAAATGTGAAAAAGAAATTCTTTACAGCTGGCATTTTCCAAATGTAATGTCAATTTGTTTTTAAATGAATTGTGTGGGGTTTGTGTGTGTTAAGCGAGGGTTAAGACGAAACAAACTGAACTGGTCTATCTGGATTTGAATAGGCTGAGTTGAACTTTGTTCCCTCTGAGAAAAGCTTTCCCTTTAAAAAAAATAAATGACTAGCATAAAATAAATAGGGTCTGCTAAGAAGGGCCCAAATCCAACTTCAAAATGATCAATTTTTACAAACTTTGGCTATTATTTCCTAATAAAGATTTCTTATTTACTGACGTATAACCAAAACTAAATGTGAAAACTGCAAACTGTACTACATAAAAATAGCTCCATTTTTAACAGAAGAACCATAAGCCTTGATCCTACAAGTACACTGATGATTTTACTTTAGTAGCACTAGTTAAAACCAATGAAATATCACAAAGTATTGCTATACAAATGTTTCACTGGTCTTTGGCTTATGCCAATAGATTGTAAAGAAGGTTTTTTTATGCTATATACTACATTTCAAACTCAAAGAAAAGGGGAAAAGATCCATTAGGTAATTCTCTCTATCCCTCTCCTAAAAAAAGACTGTTTCCTATAGTATCTTCATAAATACTTTACAGAGTTTATTTCTAAGTATATCAGGCAAGGGGAGCTCATCACCAAGACCCCATTTCACAGTCTAATGAACCTCATCATTCAGGAACTGCTACCTGCTATTATTGTTTTTCTTATTTGAATCCACTACACCATTTAGATTTACCTGTGGTACAGCTAAGGAATTCATTACTAGAAGCTAGATAACAAATACCATATTTACTTGAATATAAGGCAACCCTGAATATAAAACGACCCCCAATAATTATATTGTATATATGGAAAATTTTATAAATGTGTTATAATTTTCCAGGTATAGAATCAAAGTACTAGAGGATTACGTTGAATCCCACAATGTTACCACAGAGAAAGCAGTGGGGTTGGGGAGAATCTTGCCTTCTGCCCCATCCATTTTTCCCTGTGTAGCCTTCCTACCACCTGCACTCTCCATCCCCAGCTCCCCACAGCCTCTGCCCCCTCCT
The DNA here is from genome assembly GCF_001723895.1 of Crocodylus porosus. Taxonomy (NCBI): domain Eukaryota; kingdom Metazoa; phylum Chordata; order Crocodylia; family Crocodylidae; genus Crocodylus; species Crocodylus porosus. The sequence goes on along the minus strand of NW_017728949.1, from coordinate 11,602,719 downwards.
ACTACCCCCAGTTTCTGCCTCTTCCCATCCCAACCTCACTACTGTCAGATGATGCTCAGACTGGGAACCCAAAGCACAGCACATGGAAGCTGTAAATATTATTTTAAAAATGATCCGTTTAACTTCTTCTAATTATATTGGTTAAATGGTTAACGGATAACACAGCAGCTCAGACACAGCTTCTACTATGAGCCATTGTCTGGGCCCTTTGACAGGCTGGGGAGAAGGTGGTGGCAAGCCCTGTCAGATAAGACAGTTCAAGTGAATCCCTGCACTGAAAGGGAGAGAGCACTTGTGGATGAGCAGCTAATTGCTTAATTGCTTAAGTCATTAGGCTGCCCACTGTTTTGCTCTTTAATCACATACTATTCCCCCCTTGTCCCTCCCCCTCACCTTCTCCTCCCTCCCTCCTTCCCGCCTGCCTTCTAGTTCCTACTAGGGTAGCCCATGGCTTCCCTTTCCCACTTCCCTGCCAGATTGTAACCAATCTTGCACTAAAAAAAAATTAAGTTCACTGGTTATCAGGTCAGATCAGGCTACAGTCAGGTCAGACCAGGCCAGGTCTGCCACCATTATGACAGTAGATGGTACTACTTGCAGCTGTCAGTGGCAAAAGCCGAGTAAAGGAAAATAGCCTAGCAACCTCTATGGTACCTTCGGGCAGAGAAGCAACTTGGAGGGGGTACTAGTCCTTACCCCTGGTGGAGGAAATGCCACCAAAAGCAGATGCTATAGCAAGGCAGACTGGGCTCTTCAGCCTTGGTTGGTAACCAGTCTAGGAATGGAGACCCAAAAAACAGATGGTTTGAAGGTCTTTGTACCGGCAGCTCCTGCAGCCAAGCTGGCTCCAAACATAGTGGCTTCTGCCTTTCCTTTGAGATCAGTCAGCTAGGCTGAGAGGGGGACATTGTTATATGGACAACTCAAGCATCTCCATATGAACTACCTTGGACATTGCAGCCAAAATTGAATGGAGAGGACACTCCATCTTTGCTACCTGCATGGGCACAGCACAGAAGGAGGCAGTCACAAGTTATATGCTCAACTCCACTGGCCTAGAGTACAGCTCCACGGGTCACCTTTGTGGGTGGGAGGAACCAGTTGTGTTCCAATGGTCAGCTACCACCTGCCTTAAGCCATAAGGCACTGGCCTGCCATAGTCTTCCTGCCTCATTTGGTACATGAGGTTAGACCAAAAGTTGAAAAACAGATGGAAAATCAAGTACCAGGCAACAAGAAGATAAACCTTAAAACCTTCCTGCTGGGAAGCTGAAATGTCAGGACCATATGCATAGGCAGTGGAAGGCCAAAGCTAACAGGGCTTACCCGGCCCCCAATGTGGGACAGAGGGTAGGGCTCCACGCTGCTGTAATGGGGGCAGGGGGTGTACACACACATAGACATGCAGCCAGGATTGCAGCCCCAGCATGTGGATTACTGCCCAGCACAGCAGCCAGGGAAGGGGCTGGGGGGGAGGGAAGAGATTGAGGCTCCCACAGTGGAGGAGGGGTGGGGCAGAGGCAGGAGCAGGGCTGGGGTGAACGGGGCCCCAGGGCACGTCATGGGACTATCAGACCCAGGTGGCCCATTCAGGGGCACAGGGGGCTCCCACCACTGCATGGACTCTGGGAGAAGCAAGGGAAGGCATGTGCCCCTCCAATCTGTGTGTGGGGCAAAGGCAGGCTGCCACTGTGGGATGGGTTCCGTGCCCGCTGCTGTTGCCCTGGGAGCCATTTGGCACCACGTGCCTGCCAATGCCAGGCTGCACCCTGTCCTCTGACCTCACGGTGATAGACACATGGTGTAACACAGCTCTTGGGACAAAGGCAGTGAGATGCAGAGCTCCAGTGCACAGCAGCAGCCTGACCTTGCCCTGAGGAGAGATCAGACAGCATGTGCCCCCCATTGCTTCCTCCAGGTTGTACACATCAGCGGGAGTCCCGCCCCCACATACCCCCCAGACGAGCCTTCTGGGCTCTGAGCCTCCCATGACCTGCCCTGGGGCACTATTCACTGGAGTCCCCACCCCTGCCTCTGCCCTCTTCCCTCCCTCACTGTGGGGGCTGCCATCTTCCCCCCGCACACCCCTTCCCCATAAGAGACTTATCTCCTGGGGGGGCATCCCCCAAGTAATATTTTCTCTTCTGCCTATGACCATATGTTTTGGCATGAACGATAATTTACAGATGATGGACATCTGATAGACTTCATTGATTGATTGTGAACTGCAAAAACTTAATATCAATGTTGCAGCTTTGCAGGAGACAAGACTGGCCAACTCAGGATCTATTCATGAAGCCAGCTACACCTTTTTCTTTGAAGGCAGGAGTACCAAAGATATTCACCTACATGGGGCTGGATTCGAGTTTGCAACAGGTTGGTCAAAACCAACAAGTCCTCCACTGGAACATGAGATTGCATGTCAACTGTCAACTGACAGTTTTGTTAACAGTCATTAATGGCTATACACCAAATTTACAGGCAAGTTCAGATAATAAAGACAAATTCTACTATGCTGTGCACTAAGTCATTGAGAATCTACCATCAAATGAGAGACTTCTTCTCCTAGGTGACTTTAATTCTCAAGTAGGTGCAGATCACAACTCTTGGTCAACCTGCCTGGGACAAGACAGCTTTGGGGTAATGAATGAAAATGACCAACATCTTCTCAAACTCTACACGTGATACCACCTGTGTATCACGAACACCTACTTTGTGGGCAAAGAACATCAAAAAGTATGTGGAGACACCCACAATCTGGCCACTGGTATGGCATCAGTGATCCCCAGGAGGACGGACCTACCCAGCGTACTACATGCACACACTTATAGTTCATACTGTGACACAGACTACTTCCTTAGTGTCAGCAAAGTGAAAGTGATACCAAAGAAGCTGTGTAAGTGCCAAATGTAAACTCAGCCAAGAATGAACATACACGGCACAAAAGTCCAAAGCAAGTGCATCAGCTTGCAAAAACCCTTTGAGCTAGCTATGTCTATGAAAACAACAACTATAAATTCTGAAGGAACTTGGAGTGGATTAAGAGCAATCATCCAGGAAACAGCCACAAAAGTATCTGGGAAAAATAAAATGTCAAATAGTTTGAGGCATACTCCTAGGAGATGTTACCACTTGCTGAAGCCAAGAACAGAGTTGAAACACAACCAGAATCCAATAGAAATTTCCAAGGCTAAGCTGAAGGATATCGGGACAATGGTACAGAAAACAGCCAGATGCTGTGCAAACCAGTACTGGACTGACCAATGTCAAGAGATACAGTTTACCTCAGACACAGGAAACCTGGAAGTTATGTATGAAGGCCTGAAGAAACCCCTTGGCCCAACTATCACTAAGGTTGCTCCCCTCAAGTCTCAACATGGCAAAGTAAAAATCACTGACAAAAACAAGTAGATGCCACTCTGGATCAAATATAATACTTAAAGCTTTACTCCTATGAAACAGACATTTCAGAAGAGGCACTCGATCAGCTTCCAACTCTAAGTTTGCTGGCACAGCTAAACAAAGAACTTAAAGCCAAAGAACTTAGCAAGGCCACAGACTCTCTAGCCAATGGAAAAGCACCAGGGGAGGATGACATCCTAGCTGAGGTTCTTAAGTATGGGAAAGCTAGCCTGATATCACATCTTCATCAGATCCTCATGTGTTGCTGGAAGGAAAGTCAAGTAACCCAGGACATGTGTGATGCTAACATCATCACTCTCTACAAGAATAAGGGAGAAAAATGTGACGGCAACAACTATAGCAACATTTCTCTCCGCAGCATCACAGGCAAGGCTTTTGCCAGAGCCATATTGAAATGCTTGCAAGAACTTACTGACTGTGTCTACCCAAAATCACAGTGCAGATTCAAAACAGGGAGATCAACAGTGGACATGATATTTTCCTTACACCAACTACAAGAAAAATGCAGACAACAAAATAAGCCACTGTACATAGCATTTGTTGATTGAATTAAAGTCTTCAACACTGACAGCAGGCCAGGTTTGTTCAGGTTCTGGTAAAGATTGGGTGCCCCCCAACATTATTGAACATCATACACTCCTTCCATGAAAACATGCAGACCACAGTTCAGTTTGATGGATCAACCTCTGACAAGTTTAAGATGAAGAGTGGAGTGAAATAGGGTTGTGTTCTGGTGCCCATACTCTTTGGGATCTTCTTTTCTATGTTGTTGCACTACACTTTTGATGGCTTCAAGGAAGGCATATGCCTTCACAAAATATCAGATGGCAAACTCTACAACCTGTCACACCTAAAGGCCAAGAAAAAATGAGGGACATACTCATAATAGAGCTCCTTTTTGTTGACAATGATGCACTCATCACCCATGAAGAAGGCCAACTGCAAATATTCATGAATTGCCTCCTTCATGCTTGCAGGATGTTTGCCTTGACCATAAGCATCAAGAAGACTGCAGTCCAAGAACAGAGTGTTTGCCAGTCACCATCTATCAACTTTGACAACATAACTCTTGAGGCAGTGAACAAGTTCTTCTACCTTGGCTCTACAGTGAGTGACAACCTATCACTTGAAGACGAGATAAATGTGCACATTGGAAAGGCAGCTACCACTTTTGCTAAGCTCTCCAAATGAGTTTGAAACAATAAAAAACTCACAATTAAAACGAAGCTGCTTGTGTACAAAGCAGGCATCCTCAGTGTCCTTATGGATAGTATTGAGACATGGGCAACATATGCATATCAAGAAAAGAAGCTGAACAGTTTCCACCTATGCTGTCTACAGAGCATCCTTGACATCAAATGGCAAGACAGAATCACCACTGCAGAGGTCACCTCCAAAGCTAACCTGCCAGCTATTGCTGCACAACTCAAACAGCGGTGCCTATGCTGGCTTTTTCCATCTTTGCAGGATGGAAGATGGGTGCATCCCAAAGGACATCCTGTATGGGGAAATTGCAAATGGGGAGAGAAGAGTAGGCTGCCTGAAACTGCACTTCAAAGACATCTGCAAGCAGGATATGAAGGCTTTTGGAGTCAACCCAAGCTTTTGGGACACCTTAGCAAGTGAGCAGACACAGCAGTGCTTCCTTTTCAATTATGGAATCTAACATCATGATGAGAAATCATCACGTGAATTACAACAGAAACATGACTGAAGGAAGTAGTCTGTCCGTACAGTAGCCCCATATGCCATGTAGACCCATGACCACTATAGCAGGACCCGCAAGTCTAACCTTGGTCTTTACAGCCGCAAGAGAAAATGTACCACTACCATTAGTAGAATAGCTGCAATATCCAGCATCACTCACTGAGGAACGGATAGTATGTAAATCAGTTATCATTGGGCTTATCAGTTACATGATTAATCTTTTAACCTAATGAAAGCTCAGCCTTTGCCCAGCCATGCAGAAGAGTCAGCGTTGCTGATTGGTCAGACAGGCTATGCAGCAGTGCTGCCACCACTGATTGGCTGGGCCGGGGAAGATATGCTCTGGGTCTGGGACAGATCCAAGCCCTAGATGGAGCCCAACTGTCCCAGACAGTAAAAAGGAGAGAACGGTGGGCAGGGGCAAGAGGCTGCTGTGGTTCTGACTCGGGCCCCAACCCCAAGCTCAGGGCCAGAGTCAGAGCCACAGCAGCCACCTTCTCCATTTTCCACTTTCTATGCTAATATAAGATGAGCCCTTTTCCCTGTGCTGACATGGGGGGGAGGGGGGGGACAGTGGAAACCTCATTTTATATTCAAGTAAATACAGTAGCGGTTATTAAACACAAGATCATAGTACTTTGAACAGTTTAATTAGTTTAAACTGAATTTTTGCACCATCCATAAAATAAGCACTACATCATAAGTATCATCAAAGTCATAGTTCAAATGCTGAAAGCAAACCAAAGACATATAACTACAGGACTTATTACTCTGCAGCATCTACAAGCAAGGCTAGAATTACAGCAAATCACACTTTCCAATTCCCAACCCTGAACTAGACTACATTATCTGTTTAAATGCTACACCAAATTATGGAATACGTACAAAAAAGTCACCAACTAAGTCTGTTCCCAATATTCTCCTAATTTTAGTGTCCAGTTTATACAGCATAGGTGATTCATTATGTACTGCTGTATGAGGATTCAAATAACTGTAAGGTTATATTTCACAACAAGTTATTATGATCCATTCTGTTAACTGTAACCAAAAAAAAAAAACCAGAGTTCTATTATAATTTGAATGAAACGATGTCTTACAATTTATAATGAACACTATTAGGTGTGGCATACCCTGATCCTGGATTCTTTCAGGTCCTTCAGCTCCAAACCCTCTCTGCCATCTACTGCTTGACCACTGAGAACAGACTGAGATGTGCCAAGAGACCAGCTTCCTGGACCAAGGTACTTCAGCTTTATTTGCCACACCCAGGCCTTACCAACTCTTAGGAGAGGGGATTTTGCCAGCTAGAACTACACCCTTGTCCACTCATGTGTTGAAAGATTATGTTCCCCTGCCTGTAGAAGAGGCCTGACTGTTTGGTCTGAAATCACACTTATCACTGACAATAACTAAAAGATTAAAAACAAAATATTTATTTAAAGAACAAGAACAATCATAAGAAACCAGTAACAAAGAAACCAGAAACCAGATACAGTCAGAGTTATAAGAATAAATAAACAAAAGAAAATATGAGATATATGATTTTACCTTATCCCTGCATCTTACCTCTAAATTCTAAGAATGCAGCTTCCACTTTTGTCCAAGCCAAGGCCTTCTCCCAGAATGTTAACTTTAATTGTCCAGCTAAAATAAGGGGGACTAAAGCATCTTTAGCCCATGAAACTGGAGATAAAAACTTGCTCTCATTGCAAGGGTTAAATATGGATTTTTGTCTGGCCATTCATGTACATCATACACTGAATTCTTGGGGAGTCCATATATCCATATAGCTTCCTGTGCTCCATGTACATATCCATTTACCAGACCAGGAGTCTTTTCTGATCCAATTATGACCAGGCGAATACTTGCATTCTTTCAAACATAAAGATTTGAATAGCCTGTTTCCAGATACCATTCTTGCTACAGGTCCTTCTTTTTAAAAGGTAAGTTTCTCATTGTCTGGAAGAGCCTGGTTCATGTGCCTTGGACTATGTTCTCAGGGGCCTATTTGACTGGTAGTACATATACCAATGTCAGAGGCTAATTCCTAGTGATTTCTTCCCACCAGGGGAGGGACATTCGAGTTAAGCATGGTCTTATTAATCAGTCCTTGTTAAAATGTGAAACATAGAAGTACATTCATATCAAATTGAACCATTCATATAGACAAGAATGATAAGGCTATACATAGAGACCATTAAGCCATATCAATAAAATGAACACAAGGAAACAAGCATGACATTTCACAATACCTCAAAATATTGTGGGTTTATGATAATGCAACCACAGGAAAGCAGGACCTTTCAAGGTCATTTAGTCCAGCCCACTGCTCAGTGCCAGATCATACCTGACAAAACCATCCCAAGTCTGTCAACTTGCTCTTGAAAATATGCAAGGGTGGAGAGCCTACAACTTTTCTAGGTAGCATGTACCAAAGTTTGATAACTCTTAGAAGCAAAAGTTATTTCTAACCTCCAACCTAAATTGTCCCTGCTGCTGTTTGAGGCCATTACTCCTATGGCAAAAGAGAAAAATTTATCTCTAACCTCTGTATAATCATCCTTCAAGTGTTATAGAATCCCTCTCTCTCTCAGTTTTTTCCTTTCCAGACTAAATAATCCTAGTTATTTAAGACTTTCTTCATAAATCGTGCTTCCCGGGTTTCTAATCATCTTCATTGCTCCCCACTGGACTCCTCCTAATCTGGCCATATCCTTCTTGAAGAAGAGGTCCCAAAACTGGACACTATTTGAGGTGAGACTTAACCCGTGCCAAGCAGAGTGGAAGAATCACTTCCCTGGATTTCTGAAGGATTCTCCAGTTAAAAGAACCCAGTGGGTTTTTTTGCAATAAGAGCACACTGTGTGCTTATATTCAGCTCATGTTCCATTGTAACCCTCAAGTCCTCCATAGTACCACAGCCTAGCCAATCATCCTCCAATCTCTACTTGTGCACACAAGTATTTTATCCCAAGTGCAGTACTTTGCAATTGTCCTTGCTGAATCCACTTTATGCAGGTCATTCTTGGTCCCAGCCCTACCCTCCAGAGCATCCATTCAAATTTGGTGTTATCTGCAAATTTGCTAAGCATGCACTCAGTCCCATTATCCAAGTCAGCACTGTCTAACTTCAGAGCACCTCGGGGTCACATGTTGCACTAATTGCAGACCTTGGGTTGCACACTATAGGTGCCACACACTTTGCAGACTCCCTGGGGCCTCCACTATGTGGGCAACACAGCTCTTCTGCTGCCTAAGGAAAGGAGCCCCCGCATCATCACCAGGTGAGCAACGTAAACAACCCTATCTCCACACCTCCCACTGCTGTACCAGGCCCTTTTATACTGTTCTGCTCTGACTCAGAGACCCCAGACACTGCAACACCAGGAGCAATAACAGGGTGGTAACTAGCTGGGAACCTGAAAGCTGGATGTGATCTGTGTGCCACCAGTTGAACAGCCCTGGTCCAAATGGTTTTATGAACCTTTGGGTCTGGATTTGGAGCATGTAAGTCGGTATGTGTTGAATGAGGTTTACATAGAGTGCACAAGAGACTTGTCACCCTAACTATATATAGACACACATATGTGACATAAAATGAGTTTTCCAGCATTCCACAGTGCAACTGAATATTACATATATTAACAAGAAACTGATATAAAATGGGGGTTTTGTAGTTTCAGCCATTCTGTGGTATCATCCACATATCTAAGATGTTGTCTTTGTTAAATATATTCTAGGTGTGAATTTGTTCTGATATTGAGACTATGGTCCGAATTCTACAAGCCACCCATTTCAATCAAGGTATAACAGGGTAACTGAAAGTCTAGGCTCTTTAGATGTCATCTCAAATTTTCCAAAGATGACTAGTCATCATGTTATTTTGTAAGAAAAATTATGAATTGTTCATGTTCTTTCTAAAATTGCCGCAAACATCTTTTTTTTTGTTTAAGGCTAATCTTGAGCCTCTGACTCCTGATTTAGATCAAAATTTTAAAGTCTTTAATGCATTTTTCAGATTTAATTTCAGTATAACATATGCAAAAATCTGTTTAATTTTAATTAGTGGAAAAGGGAGAAAAATATAAAGTCATTGAAACAAATGAAAAAAGTTGTATCGAATACAAATAGTCTTACTTTTGTCATGCTCCTTCCATGGAGTAAGAAGGGGATTCTGAGCTAAAATATACCCCCCAAATCAGTTTTCTCCATTTTTATACTAATGTGAACTTAACACTTCATTCCACAATCAGTTTTTTCCATATTGGTACACACAGGATTTTGAACACTCTTTTTGAAAGCCAGAGCTGATGGGAGAAGTTGAAGGGATTTATTCTTCAATAAATGTGCCATTATTACTGGGAATTACAGTATACTGCTGTGGATAGAAAAAGATAGACTTTTAAACCCAGTGTTAAATGCATTCAATTCACAGCAGTGAATTTGTTTTAACTTTGTGTTTGTTGCCACCTGCAGTTTCAGGAAAAACTCTTAAGACACCTCTTAAAAAGCCTGGTGTCTGCCCTGAGTCATAAAACTAGGGATGAGTATGCAACTTGTACTCACTCTGATTTTGAGCTATTGCTAAAATAGCTATTTTGAAATGTTTATAGTACAAATAACAATGGGGTGCAGGAGAACACTTTAGTCCTTAACTTGTGTGATCAGACTTAAAACAAGTGCTCTAAAGGAAAAGATTAATAAACTAGCTTATGGTAGCATCTGTCTGCCCTTTTTCTAGTTTACTTTAACATAATTGTTTGTTTTGAATGTCAGATATGTGCACTAGACATGGTAAATATGCAGAATAAGTTGTGTGTGTGGCCCAGGCACAGCACTGAAGATTGATTGCTCTTTCTAAGAGGGTATATCGCTCTTCTCTCTCTCAAAAAGATGATAAATAGCTCAAATTAGTCTCCAAACATGGATCTCCTATCTTTAAAGAGAAGACTGAGAACAATGCAATTTGTTCAAGCAGAGTGGCTAATATTTTGGAATAGCAATATAAGCACAAACATCTTTATGTTTCGGATAATAAAATGAGCACTCAAGTAAAATAGACAAATCCTCTCAGTGATTTAAAAACAATTAAGAATACACCATAAATTGTGATCAAGTCGTCATAAACAAACACCCATCACTGGGTCAAAAAAAAATCCATCCTTCATCATTCAACTTACCTCATAACAAGTAATATAGTATCATATGAGAGTATAGTTCTAAAGGAAAAGAAATGTGAGATATATTAACGTAGACTGCACAATTAAAAGGACGCGGCTAACCCCCTAGTTATTAAGATTACATCAGCATAACACAATAAAGAAGACTTATTGCTTAATAACTGTTGTTAGTCATGTAGATCGTCGATGCAGCTTCATATTCATGAAAGTGAACCTGAGTGCCAACCTCCCCCCTTACAGAGACTTGGTGACAATTGGGGTCATTCATATGTTCTGGAGGAGCCAAATATTCAGCAAAAGGTCACAGTACAAAGCCTCATGCAATTTCTACTTCATTTGAACCAAATTTGAGATGATGGGTATGATTCAGATTCATTTTCATTGAACACTAAAATAGGGCTTATAGACTGCTCTCCATAGGGTTCTTACAGATACCTGAATTTATCTAAACTGGCAGTCTAGTTATTTAGATCAACTGTAGCTCCTTTCCTTACGCTAAACAATTTACTTCCATTTTTTTCTTCTCTATGCCCCTTCCTGGAAATATTTGTTCAATAACTCTCTACAGTGTGTTTCCTGTTCCATTTCTTACAACTTTTTTTCTCATTCTCCCCATATTCTCTGGTTCTTTCATCCTCAGCCTCAATTGCAAGAAGCTGAGGAAGTATATATTCTCAAATTGATTACCATCCCACAGAGCTTCTGGTGTGACTTTGAAGAAGTGAAGGGCTTGCTCAATCAGCTGAACTCCTTCCTCCACTTTGCTTTATTACTGGAGGTGATCTTATTTATTGCTCTCTGGAGAGATGGGATCAGGAACTGCTTCCCCTAAGGCTAGTCTCTGAACTGAGGGCCTTCCTCAGCTCTTCACCTACTTCTTACAAAATAGTGGTTGTAGCAACAGCAACCGGAAAGAATGTGGTAAGGACCAAGAAGGGTTGTTTTCACAAAATTTGAAGAACATGGACTTTCATTATGTAAGCTGAGTGACTCAGTTTACCCTTCTATAAAGCAGCTCCAGTCAGGAAGAAAATTTTGGAATACTGGAGCTATCTTCTATCAGTATATCAGGTCTGAATCCCTAACTGACATCAAACTCTAGAACATAGATGTATAATAAGATGACTGCTTCTTAAGCTATTAAATTCCTCTTTTGGTATGCATGAACAGTTCAGGCAGACATGAAGTTTCAGATGTTAATTTACTGACTATATGGAACAGACTAGCAGGGGATACTGAACACTTCTCCATGGGCACCTAGGACTTCAAAGGTAGTTGTCTGACAAGATAATGTGGTTGTGCCAGTGTTCTGGCTGTGATCAAACTTTATTTCAGTAATTTAAAATGAAAGGCTGTCTGCTTGTGATTATCTAAAAGCGCTTCTATGTATTCCAATTGCTCAGTTTAAGACTTGCATATTTCCTGATTTTCCACGCTTAGTTTAGTCTCTCTTTTTTTGTTTATTTTTGTTTGTTTTGGATTTTTCTAGGCATGTTGAAACACATCATTAATACATGATTAATAGATTTTTGGATCTTCATAACAAGCAGCAATAGACCATGCTTCTTGTGAAACTGCCTTCTTGGCCATTCAGAGAGATTTAACCCACTTCTGTAATGTCCATATTCCAGCCAAAGAGTTGAAATGGCTTCTTAAGATCTTAATCCCAAATAAATGCCAGCATATACTATAACTCTGTCAAAGTATCCCTTATTAGGCTTTTGCACGTGTTTTTAAACAATCTTTGTCTCACATTCCTCTCCAGGAATGAGGATACAGTCTCTCTCCAACAATAAGACTCAAAGGCAATGTGTTTCCATCACTGATTGCCAGCTTTGCCTGCAGTAGCAAGTTAAGAGCAGCAATTTATTATTAAATGAACTGGCAAAGTATTTGACTGCTTGGCCAAATTATGTATCAACACAAGCACTGAGATACAGATAAAAGTACAAACCACACAAAATTCAACTCTTCCCACTAGTATCCTCGTTCAAAATGTATACTCTATTTGGGATTAAATTCTATTTCACTTTAGGTGCCTAAATGGTAGGGTTGGGCGAAGCTCCAGTCCCCGATTCAATTCAGCAGAGATTTGGCCTGATTTGGTGGCCAAACCTCCAAATCCAAACTGAATCAGGAGACCCTTTAATCACTTCAAATCGAATCGGAACCCACTGAATCGATTCGGAGAGATTCGGAAAGATTTGGTGATTCAGACAAAGACACAGCTTTAAATGTTTTTTCCACATACCTCAAGGTACCAGGAAGCTCGTGAATGCTGAGATGCTGGGGCAGATGGAGCACCCCACAAGAGCATGTAGCACACTCGGCGCACACCTGTAAGTGGACCAGAAACATTTCCAGTCCACTGGGAAGTGTGCAGAGGCCCCCCTTGGCAACTGGCAACTCCTGGGTCTACGGGGACAACCAGGGTCCCCCCGCAGCCAATCGCTGAGCCAGGGAGCACAGGGGGGCCCCCCAGCATGCTCCCCAATGGACCCAGAAGTGGACCAGAAGTAGTTCTGGTCCACTTCCAGGTTCGCTGCCAAGCACGTGGGGATCCCCCCATGCTCCTGTGGGAAGCTCCACCCACCCCAGCATCATAGCATTCACAAGCCATGCCTGGTACCTTGAGGTATGTAGAAAAAACATTTAAACTTGTGTTTATGGCTGAATCACTTATTCTCTGAATCAGTATCAAATCTTCAGATTCAGATTCAGCCGAATCGAACTGGCCCAGTGATTTGAATCAACAGATCAAATCACTGTCCCTGATTCGGGCTGAATCCAAATCCGAATTGAATATGGCCCATTTCACACACCCCTACTAAATGGCACTTCAGCAGTTCTGGATGTTATTTTGCTCTGTGGAAACATATATTAATTATTCACTTATTAAATGATAAATTATTAAATTCTTCTGCCATAACTATTCACTGGTATGTGTCATTAAACAACGGCTTCTGGAGTTATTTCTAAGACCAGCAGCATCCTGACTAGCATTCCCCATTCTATGCTAGTTCTGAAAGCGTTAATCTGATAGATGCAGCTACACATGCATTGCTAGCTGCTTTAATTTTGTAGCAATAAGAACAAAAGTTTAAAGGGCCATCAGTTAGAAGGGTAAATTGACTATTAAATTGACAATCTCAAAACTACTGCACAGAGTCCACTGAAGAGTCAAGAATTCCAATGTAATTTCATAGACATTAGATTTCATAGACATTAGGGCTGGAAGGGACCTCGGGAGATCATCGAGTCCAGCCCCCTGCCCAAAGGGCAGGAAGT